>NC_087518.1:22943879-23246879 GCF_963921805.1 Phalacrocorax carbo
GCGGGAGCCCTACAGCTGAGGGTGCCATTTTTCCCACCTGGGTTCTGGAAAGCCTTTTGCGAACGGCTTACGGCACCCCTTTGGAAGCGTGGCGACGGCTCACCGGGACTGAGAGCGGGGCTGACGAAGGCTTGCCAAGGGAAGGAGAAAAGCAGCGCTAGCGTCATGGTCCGGGCTAGGAAGACATTCACGGGTCCCTACTTTCCGTGTCCGCGTCTGCGAAGGCCTTGGGCCTGGTGGGAAGAGGGGCAAAGCCCCCCAAGACGAGAGCCACGATTTCGAGAAGGGGAGGCCGTAGAAGAGCTTAAAATCTCTGGGCTTTGCCCTGCGGATGAAATACAGCAGACGATGGCAATTTCGCCGCAGCTGCTTTAGGAGGTCGAGAGGCGCTCTGCGGACCCCTTAGGAAGCCTTGGAATGCCGCCACGTCGGTTTTACTGGGCCCGGGGAAGAGTTGCCGTGGGTCTTTGAGGCCAAGGCGTCCCTCGAGTTTTTCACACCTTTCCGGGCGGAATGAATTCAGTGAGGGTTGCGACTTGGGCGCTGACGGCCACAAAGCGTGAGAGCCCTTCCTGGCACGTTAGGAAGGCCGCAAGAGCAAGGGTTCAACGTTAGGCGCCTTGCAAAAGTGTTGGGGGAAAAAGGGTCCCGCAGGCCTTTAAGGTGGGGCACTTTCCGGGCGGGAGCCCTCCAGCTGAGGGTGCCATTTTTCCCACCTGGGTTCTGGAAAGCCTTTTGCGAACGGCTTACGGCACCCCTTTGGAAGCGTGGCGACGGCTCACCGGGACTGAGAGCGGGGCTGACGAAGGCTTGCCAAGGGAAGGAGAAAAGCAGCGCTAGCGTCATGGTCCGGGCTAGGAAGACATTCACGGGTCCCTACTTTCCGTGTCCGCGTCTGCGAAGGCCTTGGGCCTGGTGGGAAGAGGGGCAAAGCCCCCCAAGACGAGAGCCACGATTTCGAGAAGGGGAGGCCGTAGAAGAGCTTAAAATCTCTGGGCTTTGCCCTGCGGATGAAATACAGCAGACGATGGCAATTTCGCCGCAGCTGCTTTAGGAGGTCGAGAGGCGCTCTGCGGACCCCTTAGGAAGCCTTGGAATGCCGCCACGTCGGTTTTACTGGGCCCGGGGAAGAGTTGCCGTGGGTCTTTGAGGCCAAGGCGTCCCTCGAGTTTTTCACACCTTTCCGGGCGGAATGAATTCAGTGAGGGTTGCGACTTGGGCGCTGACGGCCACAAAGCGTGAGAGCCCTTCCTGGCACGTTAGGAAGGCCGCAAGAGCAAGGGTTCAACGTTAGGCGCCTTGCAAAAGTGTTGGGGGAAAAAGGGTCCCGCAGGCCTTTAAGGTGGGGCACTTTCCGGGCGGGAGCCCTCCAGCTGAGGGTGCCATTTTTCCCACCTGGGTTCTGGAAAGCCTTTTGCGAACGGCTTACGGCACCCCTTTGGAAGCGTGGCGACGGCTCACCGGGACTGAGAGCGGGGCTGACGAAGGCTTGCCAAGGGAAGGAGAAAAGCAGCGCTAGCGTCATGGTCCGGGCTAGGAAGACATTCACGGGTCCCTACTTTCCGTGTCCGCGTCTGCGAAGGCCTTGGGCCTGGTGGGAAGAGGGGCAAAGCCCCCCAAGACGAGAGCCACGATTTCGAGAAGGGGAGGCCGTAGAAGAGCTTAAAATCTCTGGGCTTTGCCCTGCGGATGAAATACAGCAGACGATGGCAATTTCGCCGCAGCTGCTTTAGGAGGTCGAGAGGCGCTCTGCGGACCCCTTAGGAAGCCTTGGAATGCCGCCACGTCGGTTTTACTGGGCCCGGGGAAGAGTTGCCGTGGGTCTTTGAGGCCAAGGCGTCCCTCGAGTTTTTCACACCTTTCCGGGCGGAATGAATTCAGTGAGGGTTGCGACTTGGGCGCTGACGGCCACAAAGCGTGAGAGCCCTTCCTGGCACGTTAGGAAGGCCGCAAGAGCAAGGGTTCAACGTTAGGCGCCTTGCAAAAGTGTTGGGGGAAAAAGGGTCCCGCAGGCCTTTAAGGTGGGGCACTTTCCGGGCGGGAGCCCTACAGCTGAGGGTGCCATTTATCCCACCTGGGTTCTGGAAAGCCTTTTGCGAACGGCTTACGGCACCCCTTTGGAAGCGTGGCGACGACTCACCGGGACTGAGAGCGGGGCTGACGAAGGCTTGCCAAGGGAAGGAGAAAAGCAGCGCTAGCGTCATGGTCCGGGCTAGGAAGACATTCACGGGTCCCTACTTTCCGTGTCCGCGTCTGCGAAGGCCTTGGGCCTGGTGGGAAGAGGGGCAAAGCCCCCCAAGACGAGAGCCACGATTTCGAGAAGGGGAGGCCGTAGAAGAGCTTAAAATCTCTGGGCTTTGCCCTGCGGATGAAATACAGCAGACGATGGCAATTTCGCCGCAGCTGCTTTAGGAGGTCGAGAGGCGCTCTGCGGACCCCTTAGGAAGCCTTGGAATGCCGCCACGTCGGTTTTACTGGGCCCGGGGAAGAGTTGCCATGGGTCTTTGAGGCCAAGGCGTCCCTCGAGTTTTTCACACCTTTCCGGGCGGAATGAATTCAGTGAGGGTTGCGACTTGGGCGCTGACGGCCACAAAGCGTGAGAGCCCTTCCTGGCACGTTAGGAAGGCCACAAGAGCAAGGGTTCAACGTTAGGCGCCTTGCAAAAGTGTTGGGGGAAAAAGGGTCCCGCAGGCCTTTAAGGTGGGGCACTTTCCGGGCGGGAGCCCTACAGCTGAGGGTGCCATTTATCCCACCTGGGTTCTGGAAAGCCTTTTGCGAACGGCTTACGGCACCCCTTTGGAAGCGTGGCGACGACTCACCGGGACTGAGAGCGGGGCTGACGAAGGCTTGCCAAGGGAAGGAGAAAAGCAGCGCTAGCGTCATGGTCCGGGCTAGGAAGACATTCACGGGTCCCTACTTTCCGTGTCCGCGTCTGCGAAGGCCTTGGGCCTGGTGGGAAGAGGGGCAAAGCCCCCCAAGACGAGAGCCACGATTTCGAGAAGGGGAGGCCGTAGAAGAGCTTAAAATCTCTGGGCTTTGCCCTGCGGATGAAATACAGCAGACGATGGCAATTTCGCCGCAGCTGCTTTAGGAGGTCGAGAGGCGCTCTGCGGACCCCTTAGGAAGCCTTGGAATGCCGCCACGTCGGTTTTACTGGGCCCGGGGAAGAGTTGCCATGGGTCTTTGAGGCCAAGGCGTCCCTCGAGTTTTTCACACCTTTCTGGGCGGAATGAATTCAGTGAGGGTTGCGACTTGGGCGCTGACGGCCACAAAGCGTGAGAGCCCTTCCTGGCACGTTAGGAAGGCCGCAAGAGCAAGGGTTCAACGTTAGGCGCCTTGCAAAAATGTTGGGGGAAAAGGGTCCCGCAGGCCTTTAAGGTGGGGCACTTTCCGGGCGGGAGCCCTCCAGCTGAGGGTGCCATTTTTCCCACCTGGGTTCTGGAAAGCCTTTTGCGAACGGCTTACGGCACCCCTTTGGAAGCGTGGCGACGGCTCACCGGGACTGAGAGCGGGGCTGACGAAGGCTTGCCAAGGGAAGGAGAAAAGCAGCGCTAGCGTCATGGTCCGGGCTAGGAAGACATTCACGGGTCCCTACTTTCCGTGTCCGCGTCTGCGAAGGCCTTGGGCCTGGTGGGAAGAGGGGCAAAGCCCCCCAAGACGAGAGCCACGATTTCGAGAAGGGGAGGCCGTAGAAGAGCTTAAAATCTCTGGGCTTTGCCCTGCGGATGAAATACAGCAGACGATGGCAATTTCGCCGCAGCTGCTTTAGGAGGTCGAGAGGCGCTCTGCGGACCCCTTAGGAAGCCTTGGAATGCCGCCACGTCGGTTTTACTGGGCCCGGGGAAGAGTTGCCGTGGGTCTTTGAGGCCAAGGCGTCCCTCGAGTTTTTCACACCTTTCCGGGCGGAATGAATTCAGTGAGGGTTGCGACTTGGGCGCTGACGGCCACAAAGCGTGAGAGCCCTTCCTGGCACGTTAGGAAGGCCGCAAGAGCAAGGGTTCAACGTTAGGCGCCTTGCAAAAGTGTTGGGGGAAAAAGGGTCCCGCAGGCCTTTAAGGTGGGGCACTTTCCGGGCGGGAGCCCTCCAGCTGAGGGTGCCATTTTTCCCACCTGGGTTCTGGAAAGCCTTTTGCGAACGGCTTACGGCACCCCTTTGGAAGCGTGGCGACGGCTCACCGGGACTGAGAGCGGGGCTGACGAAGGCTTGCCAAGGGAAGGAGAAAAGCAGCGCTAGCGTCATGGTCCGGGCTAGGAAGACATTCACGGGTCCCTACTTTCCGTGTCCGCGTCTGCGAAGGCCTTGGGCCTGGTGGGAAGAGGGGCAAAGCCCCCCAAGACGAGAGCCACGATTTCGAGAAGGGGAGGCCGTAGAAGAGCTTAAAATCTCTGGGCTTTGCCCTGCGGATGAAATACAGCAGACGATGGCAATTTCGCCGCAGCTGCTTTAGGAGGTCGAGAGGCGCTCTGCGGACCCCTTAGGAAGCCTTGGAATGCCGCCACGTCGGTTTTACTGGGCCCGGGGAAGAGTTGCCGTGGGTCTTTGAGGCCAAGGCGTCCCTCGAGTTTTTCACACCTTTCCGGGCGGAATGAATTCAGTGAGGGTTGCGACTTGGGCGCTGACGGCCACAAAGCGTGAGAGCCCTTCCTGGCACGTTAGGAAGGCCGCAAGAGCAAGGGTTCAACGTTAGGCGCCTTGCAAAAGTGTTGGGGGAAAAAGGGTCCCGCAGGCCTTTAAGGTGGGGCACTTTCCGGGCGGGAGCCCTACAGCTGAGGGTGCCATTTTTCCCACCTGGGTTCTGGAAAGCCTTTTGCGAACGGCTTACGGCACCCCTTTGGAAGCGTGGCGACGGCTCACCGGGACTGAGAGCGGGGCTGACGAAGGCTTGCCAAGGGAAGGAGAAAAGCAGCGCTAGCGTCATGGTCCGGGCTAGGAAGACATTCACGGGTCCCTACTTTCCGTGTCCGCGTCTGCGAAGGCCTTGGGCCTGGTGGGAAGAGGGGCAAAGCCCCCCAAGACGAGAGCCACGATTTCGAGAAGGGGAGGCCGTAGAAGAGCTTAAAATCTCTGGGCTTTGCCCTGCGGATGAAATACAGCAGACGATGGCAATTTCGCCGCAGCTGCTTTAGGAGGTCGAGAGGCGCTCTGCGGACCCCTTAGGAAGCCTTGGAATGCCGCCACGTCGGTTTTACTGGGCCCGGGGAAGAGTTGCCGTGGGTCTTTGAGGCCAAGGCGTCCCTCGAGTTTTTCACACCTTTCCGGGCGGAATGAATTCAGTGAGGGTTGCGACTTGGGCGCTGACGGCCACAAAGCGTGAGAGCCCTTCCTGGCACGTTAGGAAGGCCGCAAGAGCAAGGGTTCAACGTTAGGCGCCTTGCAAAAGTGTTGGGGGAAAAAGGGTCCCGCAGGCCTTTAAGGTGGGGCACTTTCCGGGCGGGAGCCCTCCAGCTGAGGGTGCCATTTTTCCCACCTGGGTTCTGGAAAGCCTTTTGCGAACGGCTTACGGCACCCCTTTGGAAGCGTGGCGACGGCTCACCGGGACTGAGAGCGGGGCTGACGAAGGCTTGCCAAGGGAAGGAGAAAAGCAGCGCTAGCGTCATGGTCCGGGCTAGGAAGACATTCACGGGTCCCTACTTTCCGTGTCCGCGTCTGCGAAGGCCTTGGGCCTGGTGGGAAGAGGGGCAAAGCCCCCCAAGACGAGAGCCACGATTTCGAGAAGGGGAGGCCGTAGAAGAGCTTAAAATCTCTGGGCTTTGCCCTGCGGATGAAATACAGCAGACGATGGCAATTTCGCCGCAGCTGCTTTAGGAGGTCGAGAGGCGCTCTGCGGACCCCTTAGGAAGCCTTGGAATGCCGCCACGTCGGTTTTACTGGGCCCGGGGAAGAGTTGCCGTGGGTCTTTGAGGCCAAGGCGTCCCTCGAGTTTTTCACACCTTTCCGGGCGGAATGAATTCAGTGAGGGTTGCGACTTGGGCGCTGACGGCCACAAAGCGTGAGAGCCCTTCCTGGCACGTTAGGAAGGCCGCAAGAGCAAGGGTTCAACGTTAGGCGCCTTGCAAAAGTGTTGGGGGAAAAAGGGTCCCGCAGGCCTTTAAGGTGGGGCACTTTCCGGGCGGGAGCCCTCCAGCTGAGGGTGCCATTTTTCCCACCTGGGTTCTGGAAAGCCTTTTGCGAACGGCTTACGGCACCCCTTTGGAAGCGTGGCGACGGCTCACCGGGACTGAGAGCGGGGCTGACGAAGGCTTGCCAAGGGAAGGAGAAAAGCAGCGCTAGCGTCATGGTCCGGGCTAGGAAGACATTCACGGGTCCCTACTTTCCGTGTCCGCGTCTGCGAAGGCCTTGGGCCTGGTGGGAAGAGGGGCAAAGCCCCCCAAGACGAGAGCCACGATTTCGAGAAGGGGAGGCCGTAGAAGAGCTTAAAATCTCTGGGCTTTGCCCTGCGGATGAAATACAGCAGACGATGGCAATTTCGCCGCAGCTGCTTTAGGAGGTCGAGAGGCGCTCTGCGGACCCCTTAGGAAGCCTTGGAATGCCGCCACGTCGGTTTTACTGGGCCCGGGGAAGAGTTGCCGTGGGTCTTTGAGGCCAAGGCGTCCCTCGAGTTTTTCACACCTTTCCGGGCGGAATGAATTCAGTGAGGGTTGCGACTTGGGCGCTGACGGCCACAAAGCGTGAGAGCCCTTCCTGGCACGTTAGGAAGGCCGCAAGAGCAAGGGTTCAACGTTAGGCGCCTTGCAAAAGTGTTGGGGGAAAAAGGGTCCCGCAGGCCTTTAAGGTGGGGCACTTTCCGGGCGGGAGCCCTACAGCTGAGGGTGCCATTTTTCCCACCTGGGTTCTGGAAAGCCTTTTGCAAACGGCTTACGGCACCCCTTTGGAAGCGTGGCGACGGCTCACCGGGACTGAGAGCGGGGCTGACGAAGGCTTGCCAAGGGAAGGAGAAAAGCAGCGCTAGCGTCATGGTCCGGGCTAGGAAGACATTCACGGGTCCCTACTTTCCGTGTCCGCGTCTGCGAAGGCCTTGGGCCTGGTGGGAAGAGGGGCAAAGCCCCCCAAGACGAGAGCCACGATTTCGAGAAGGGGAGGCCGTAGAAGAGCTTAAAATCTCTGGGCTTTGCCCTGCGGATGAAATACAGCAGACGATGGCAATTTCGCCGCAGCTGCTTTAGGAGGTCGAGAGGCGCTCTGCGGACCCCTTAGGAAGCCTTGGAATGCCGCCACGTCGGTTTTACTGGGCCCGGGGAAGAGTTGCCGTGGGTCTTTGAGGCCAAGGCGTCCCTCGAGTTTTTCACACCTTTCCGGGCGGAATGAATTCAGTGAGGGTTGCGACTTGGGCGCTGACGGCCACAAAGCGTGAGAGCCCTTCCTGGCACGTTAGGAAGGCCGCAAGAGCAAGGGTTCAACGTTAGGCGCCTTGCAAAAGTGTTGGGGGAAAAAGGGTCCCGCAGGCCTTTAAGGTGGGGCACTTTCCGGGCGGGAGCCCTCCAGCTGAGGGTGCCATTTTTCCCACCTGGGTTCTGGAAAGCCTTTTGCGAACGGCTTACGGCACCCCTTTGGAAGCGTGGCGACGGCTCACCGGGACTGAGAGCGGGGCTGACGAAGGCTTGCCAAGGGAAGGAGAAAAGCAGCGCTAGCGTCATGGTCCGGGCTAGGAAGACATTCACGGGTCCCTACTTTCCGTGTCCGCGTCTGCGAAGGCCTTGGGCCTGGTGGGAAGAGGGGCAAAGCCCCCCAAGACGAGAGCCACGATTTCGAGAAGGGGAGGCCGTAGAAGAGCTTAAAATCTCTGGGCTTTGCCCTGCGGATGAAATACAGCAGACGATGGCAATTTCGCCGCAGCTGCTTTAGGAGGTCGAGAGGCGCTCTGCGGACCCCTTAGGAAGCCTTGGAATGCCGCCACGTCGGTTTTACTGGGCCCGGGGAAGAGTTGCCGTGGGTCTTTGAGGCCAAGGCGTCCCTCGAGTTTTTCACACCTTTCCGGGCGGAATGAATTCAGTGAGGGTTGCGACTTGGGCGCTGACGGCCACAAAGCGTGAGAGCCCTTCCTGGCACGTTAGGAAGGCCGCAAGAGCAAGGGTTCAACGTTAGGCGCCTTGCAAAAGTGTTGGGGGAAAAAGGGTCCCGCAGGCCTTTAAGGTGGGGCACTTTCCGGGCGGGAGCCCTCCAGCTGAGGGTGCCATTTTTCCCACCTGGGTTCTGGAAAGCCTTTTGCGAACGGCTTACGGCACCCCTTTGGAAGCGTGGCGACGGCTCACCGGGACTGAGAGCGGGGCTGACGAAGGCTTGCCAAGGGAAGGAGAAAAGCAGCGCTAGCGTCATGGTCCGGGCTAGGAAGACATTCACGGGTCCCTACTTTCCGTGTCCGCGTCTGCGAAGGCCTTGGGCCTGGTGGGAAGAGGGGCAAAGCCCCCCAAGACGAGAGCCACGATTTCGAGAAGGGGAGGCCGTAGAAGAGCTTAAAATCTCTGGGCTTTGCCCTGCGGATGAAATACAGCAGACGATGGCAATTTCGCCGCAGCTGCTTTAGGAGGTCGAGAGGCGCTCTGCGGACCCCTTAGGAAGCCTTGGAATGCCGCCACGTCGGTTTTACTGGGCCCGGGGAAGAGTTGCCGTGGGTCTTTGAGGCCAAGGCGTCCCTCGAGTTTTTCACACCTTTCCGGGCGGAATGAATTCAGTGAGGGTTGCGACTTGGGCGCTGACGGCCACAAAGCGTGAGAGCCCTTCCTGGCACGTTAGGAAGGCCGCAAGAGCAAGGGTTCAACGTTAGGCGCCTTGCAAAAGTGTTGGGGGAAAAAGGGTCCCGCAGGCCTTTAAGGTGGGGCACTTTCCGGGCGGGAGCCCTCCAGCTGAGGGTGCCATTTTTCCCACCTGGGTTCTGGAAAGCCTTTTGCGAACGGCTTACGGCACCCCTTTGGAAGCGTGGCGACGGCTCACCGGGACTGAGAGCGGGGCTGACGAAGGCTTGCCAAGGGAAGGAGAAAAGCAGCGCTAGCGTCATGGTCCGGGCTAGGAAGACATTCACGGGTCCCTACTTTCCGTGTCCGCGTCTGCAAAGGCCTTGGGCCTGGTGGGAAGAGGGGCAAAGCCCCCCAAGACGAGAGCCACGATTTCGAGAAGGGGAGGCCGTAGAAGAGCTTAAAATCTCTGGGCTTTGCCCTGCGGATGAAATACAGCAGACGATGGCAATTTCGCCGCAGCTGCTTCAGGAGGTCGAGAGGCGCTCTGCGGACCCCTTAGGAAGCCTTGGAATGCCGCCACGTCGGTTTTACTGGGCCCGGGGAAGAGTTGCCGTGGGTCTTTGAGGCCAAGGCGTCCCTCGAGTTTTTCACACCTTTCCGGGCGGAATGAATTCAGTGAGGGTTGCGACTTGGGCGCTGACGGCCACAAAGCGTGAGAGCCCTTCCTGGCACGTTAGGAAGGCCGCAAGAGCAAGGGTTCAACGTTAGGCGCCTTGCAAAAGTGTTGGGGGAAAAAGGGTCCCGCAGGCCTTTAAGGTGGGGCACTTTCCGGGCGGGAGCCCTACAGCTGAGGGTGCCATTTTTCCCACCTGGGTTCTGGAAAGCCTTTTGCGAACGGCTTACGGCACCCCTTTGGAAGCGTGGCGACGGCTCACCGGGACTGAGAGCGGGGCTGACGAAGGCTTGCCAAGGGAAGGAGAAAAGCAGCGCTAGCGTCATGGTCCGGGCTAGGAAGACATTCACGGGTCCCTACTTTCCGTGTCCGCGTCTGCGAAGGCCTTGGGCCTGGTGGGAAGAGGGGCAAAGCCCCCCAAGACGAGAGCCACGATTTCGAGAAGGGGAGGCCGTAGAAGAGCTTAAAATCTCTGGGCTTTGCCCTGCGGATGAAATACAGCAGACGATGGCAATTTCGCCGCAGCTGCTTTAGGAGGTCGAGAGGCGCTCTGCGGACCCCTTAGGAAGCCTTGGAATGCCGCCACGTCGGTTTTACTGGGCCCGGGGAAGAGTTGCCGTGGGTCTTTGAGGCCAAGGCGTCCCTCGAGTTTTTCACACCTTTCCGGGCGGAATGAATTCAGTGAGGGTTGCGACTTGGGCGCTGACGGCCACAAAGCGTGAGAGCCCTTCCTGGCACGTTAGGAAGGCCGCAAGAGCAAGGGTTCAACGTTAGGCGCCTTGCAAAAGTGTTGGGGGAAAAAGGGTCCCGCAGGCCTTTAAGGTGGGGCACTTTCCGGGCGGGAGCCCTACAGCTGAGGGTGCCATTTTTCCCACCTGGGTTCTGGAAAGCCTTTTGCGAACGGCTTACGGCACCCCTTTGGAAGCGTGGCGACGGCTCACCGGGACTGAGAGCGGGGCTGACGAAGGCTTGCCAAGGGAAGGAGAAAAGCAGCGCTAGCGTCATGGTCCGGGCTAGGAAGACATTCACGGGTCCCTACTTTCCGTGTCCGCGTCTGCGAAGGCCTTGGGCCTGGTGGGAAGAGGGGCAAAGCCCCCCAAGACGAGAGCCACGATTTCGAGAAGGGGAGGCCGTAGAAGAGCTTAAAATCTCTGGGCTTTGCCCTGCGGATGAAATACAGCAGACGATGGCAATTTCGCCGCAGCTGCTTTAGGAGGTCGAGAGGCGCTCTGCGGACCCCTTAGGAAGCCTTGGAATGCCGCCACGTCGGTTTTACTGGGCCCGGGGAAGAGTTGCCGTGGGTCTTTGAGGCCAAGGCGTCCCTCGAGTTTTTCACACCTTTCCGGGCGGAATGAATTCAGTGAGGGTTGCGACTTGGGCGCTGACGGCCACAAAGCGTGAGAGCCCTTCCTGGCACGTTAGGAAGGCCGCAAGAGCAAGGGTTCAACGTTAGGCGCCTTGCAAAAGTGTTGGGGGAAAAAGGGTCCCGCAGGCCTTTAAGGTGGGGCACTTTCCGGGCGGGAGCCCTCCAGCTGAGGGTGCCATTTTTCCCACCTGGGTTCTGGAAAGCCTTTTGCGAACGGCTTACGGCACCCCTTTGGAAGCGTGGCGACGGCTCACCGGGACTGAGAGCGGGGCTGACGAAGGCTTGCCAAGGGAAGGAGAAAAGCAGCGCTAGCGTCATGGTCCGGGCTAGGAAGACATTCACGGGTCCCTACTTTCCGTGTCCGCGTCTGCGAAGGCCTTGGGCCTGGTGGGAAGAGGGGCAAAGCCCCCCAAGACGAGAGCCACGATTTCGAGAAGGGGAGGCCGTAGAAGAGCTTAAAATCTCTGGGCTTTGCCCTGCGGATGAAATACAGCAGACGATGGCAATTTCGCCGCAGCTGCTTTAGGAGGTCGAGAGGCGCTCTGCGGACCCCTTAGGAAGCCTTGGAATGCCGCCACGTCGGTTTTACTGGGCCCGGGGAAGAGTTGCCGTGGGTCTTTGAGGCCAAGGCGTCCCTCGAGTTTTTCACACCTTTCCGGGCGGAATGAATTCAGTGAGGGTTGCGACTTGGGCGCTGACGGCCACAAAGCGTGAGAGCCCTTCCTGGCACGTTAGGAAGGCCGCAAGAGCAAGGGTTCAACGTTAGGCGCCTTGCAAAAGTGTTGGGGGAAAAAGGGTCCCGCAGGCCTTTAAGGTGGGGCACTTTCCGGGCGGGAGCCCTCCAGCTGAGGGTGCCATTTTTCCCACCTGGGTTCTGGAAAGCCTTTTGCGAACGGCTTACGGCACCCCTTTGGAAGCGTGGCGACGGCTCACCGGGACTGAGAGCGGGGCTGACGAAGGCTTGCCAAGGGAAGGAGAAAAGCAGCGCTAGCGTCATGGTCCGGGCTAGGAAGACATTCACGGGTCCCTACTTTCCGTGTCCGCGTCTGCGAAGGCCTTGGGCCTGGTGGGAAGAGGGGCAAAGCCCCCCAAGACGAGAGCCACGATTTCGAGAAGGGGAGGCCGTAGAAGAGCTTAAAATCTCTGGGCTTTGCCCTGCGGATGAAATACAGCAGACGATGGCAATTTCGCCGCAGCTGCTTTAGGAGGTCGAGAGGCGCTCTGCGGACCCCTTAGGAAGCCTTGGAATGCCGCCACGTCGGTTTTACTGGGCCCGGGGAAGAGTTGCCGTGGGTCTTTGAGGCCAAGGCGTCCCTCGAGTTTTTCACACCTTTCCGGGCGGAATGAATTCAGTGAGGGTTGCGACTTGGGCGCTGACGGCCACAAAGCGTGAGAGCCCTTCCTGGCACGTTAGGAAGGCCGCAAGAGCAAGGGTTCAACGTTAGGCGCCTTGCAAAAGTGTTGGGGGAAAAAGGGTCCCGCAGGCCTTTAAGGTGGGGCACTTTCCGGGCGGGAGCCCTCCAGCTGAGGGTGCCATTTTTCCCACCTGGGTTCTGGAAAGCCTTTTGCGAACGGCTTACGGCACCCCTTTGGAAGCGTGGCGGCGGCTCACCGGGACTGAGAGCGGGGCTGACGAAGGCTTGCCAAGGGAAGGAGAAAAGCAGCGCTAGCGTCATGGTCCGGGCTAGGAAGACATTCACGGGTCCCTACTTTCCGTGTCCGCGTCTGCGAAGGCCTTGGGCCTGGTGGGAAGAGGGGCAAAGCCCCCCAAGACGAGAGCCACGATTTCGAGAAGGGGAGGCCGTAGAAGAGCTTAAAATCTCTGGGCTTTGCCCTGCGGATGAAATACAGCAGACGATGGCAATTTCGCCGCAGCTGCTTTAGGAGGTCGAGAGGCGCTCTGCGGACCCCTTAGGAAGCCTTGGAATGCCGCCACGTCGGTTTTACTGGGCCCGGGGAAGAGTTGCCGTGGGTCTTTGAGGCCAAGGCGTCCCTCGAGTTTTTCACACCTTTCCGGGCGGAATGAATTCAGTGAGGGTTGCGACTTGGGCGCTGACGGCCACAAAGCGTGAGAGCCCTTCCTGGCACGTTAGGAAGGCCGCAAGAGCAAGGGTTCAACGTTAGGCGCCTTGCAAAAGTGTTGGGGGAAAAAGGGTCCCGCAGGCCTTTAAGGTGGGGCACTTTCCGGGCGGGAGCCCTCCAGCTGAGGGTGCCATTTTTCCCACCTGGGTTCTGGAAAGCCTTTTGCGAACGGCTTACGGCACCCCTTTGGAAGCGTGGCGACGGCTCACCGGGACTGAGAGCGGGGCTGACGAAGGCTTGCCAAGGGAAGGAGAAAAGCAGCGCTAGCGTCATGGTCCGGGCTAGGAAGACATTCACGGGTCCCTACTTTCCGTGTCCGCGTCTGCGAAGGCCTTGGGCCTGGTGGGAAGAGGGGCAAAGCCCCCCAAGACGAGAGCCACGATTTCGAGAAGGGGAGGCCGTAGAAGAGCTTAAAATCTCTGGGCTTTGCCCTGCGGATGAAATACAGCAGACGATGGCAATTTCGCCGCAGCTGCTTTAGGAGGTCGAGAGGCGCTCTGCGGACCCCTTAGGAAGCCTTGGAATGCCGCCACGTCGGTTTTACTGGGCCCGGGGAAGAGTTGCCGTGGGTCTTTGAGGCCAAGGCGTCCCTCGAGTTTTTCACACCTTTCCGGGCGGAATGAATTCAGTGAGGGTTGCGACTTGGGCGCTGACGGCCACAAAGCGTGAGAGCCCTTCCTGGCACGTTAGGAAGGCCGCAAGAGCAAGGGTTCAACGTTAGGCGCCTTGCAAAAGTGTTGGGGGAAAAAGGGTCCCGCAGGCCTTTAAGGTGGGGCACTTTCCGGGCGGGAGCCCTCCAGCTGAGGGTGCCATTTTTCCCACCTGGGTTCTGGAAAGCCTTTTGCGAACGGCTTACGGCACCCCTTTGGAAGCGTGGCGACGGCTCACCGGGACTGAGAGCGGGGCTGACGAAGGCTTGCCAAGGGAAGGAGAAAAGCAGCGCTAGCGTCATGGTCCGGGCTAGGAAGACATTCACGGGTCCCTACTTTCCGTGTCCGCGTCTGCGAAGGCCTTGGGCCTGGTGGGAAGAGGGGCAAAGCCCCCCAAGACGAGAGCCACGATTTCGAGAAGGGGAGGCCGTAGAAGAGCTTAAAATCTCTGGGCTTTGCCCTGCGGATGAAATACAGCAGACGATGGCAATTTCGCCGCAGCTGCTTTAGGAGGTCGAGAGGCGCTCTGCGGACCCCTTAGGAAGCCTTGGAATGCCGCCACGTCGGTTTTACTGGGCCCGGGGAAGAGTTGCCGTGGGTCTTTGAGGCCAAGGCGTCCCTCGAGTTTTTCACACCTTTCCGGGCGGAATGAATTCAGTGAGGGTTGCGACTTGGGCGCTGACGGCCACAAAGCGTGAGAGCCCTTCCTGGCACGTTAGGAAGGCCGCAAGAGCAAGGGTTCAACGTTAGGCGCCTTGCAAAAGTGTTGGGGGAAAAAGGGTCCCGCAGGCCTTTAAGGTGGGGCACTTTCCGGGCGGGAGCCCTCCAGCTGAGGGTGCCATTTTTCCCACCTGGGTTCTGGAAAGCCTTTTGCGAACGGCTTACGGCACCCCTTTGGAAGCGTGGCGACGGCTCACCGGGACTGAGAGCGGGGCTGACGAAGGCTTGCCAAGGGAAGGAGAAAAGCAGCGCTAGCGTCATGGTCCGGGCTAGGAAGACATTCACGGGTCCCTACTTTCCGTGTCCGCGTCTGCGAAGGCCTTGGGCCTGGTGGGAAGAGGGGCAAAGCCCCCCAAGACGAGAGCCACGATTTCGAGAAGGGGAGGCCGTAGAAGAGCTTAAAATCTCTGGGCTTTGCCCTGCGGATGAAATACAGCAGACGATGGCAATTTCGCCGCAGCTGCTTTAGGAGGTCGAGAGGCGCTCTGCGGACCCCTTAGGAAGCCTTGGAATGCCGCCACGTCGGTTTTACTGGGCCCGGGGAAGAGTTGCCGTGGGTCTTTGAGGCCAAGGCGTCCCTCGAGTTTTTCACACCTTTCCGGGCGGAATGAATTCAGTGAGGGTTGCGACTTGGGCGCTGACGGCCACAAAGCGTGAGAGCCCTTCCTGGCACGTTAGGAAGGCCGCAAGAGCAAGGGTTCAACGTTAGGCGCCTTGCAAAAGTGTTGGGGGAAAAAGGGTCCCGCAGGCCTTTAAGGTGGGGCACTTTCCGGGCGGGAGCCCTACAGCTGAGGGTGCCATTTTTCCCACCTGGGTTCTGGAAAGCCTTTTGCGAACGGCTTACGGCACCCCTTTGGAAGCGTGGCGACGGCTCACCGGGACTGAGAGCGGGGCTGACGAAGGCTTGCCAAGGGAAGGAGAAAAGCAGCGCTAGCGTCATGGTCCGGGCTAGGAAGACATTCACGGGTCCCTACTTTCCGTGTCCGCGTCTGCGAAGGCCTTGGGCCTGGTGGGAAGAGGGGCAAAGCCCCCCAAGACGAGAGCCACGATTTCGAGAAGGGGAGGCCGTAGAAGAGCTTAAAATCTCTGGGCTTTGCCCTGCGGATGAAATACAGCAGACGATGGCAATTTCGCCGCAGCTGCTTTAGGAGGTCGAGAGGCGCTCTGCGGACCCCTTAGGAAGCCTTGGAATGCCGCCACGTCGGTTTTACTGGGCCCGGGGAAGAGTTGCCGTGGGTCTTTGAGGCCAAGGCGTCCCTCGAGTTTTTCACACCTTTCCGGGCGGAATGAATTCAGTGAGGGTTGCGACTTGGGCGCTGACGGCCACAAAGCGTGAGAGCCCTTCCTGGCACGTTAGGAAGGCCGCAAGAGCAAGGGTTCAACGTTAGGCGCCTTGCAAAAGTGTTGGGGGAAAAAGGGTCCCGCAGGCCTTTAAGGTGGGGCACTTTCCGGGCGGGAGCCCTCCAGCTGAGGGTGCCATTTTTCCCACCTGGGTTCTGGAAAGCCTTTTGCGAACGGCTTACGGCACCCCTTTGGAAGCGTGGCGACGGCTCACCGGGACTGAGAGCGGGGCTGACGAAGGCTTGCCAAGGGAAGGAGAAAAGCAGCGCTAGCGTCATGGTCCGGGCTAGGAAGACATTCACGGGTCCCTACTTTCCGTGTCCGCGTCTGCGAAGGCCTTGGGCCTGGTGGGAAGAGGGGCAAAGCCCCCCAAGACGAGAGCCACGATTTCGAGAAGGGGAGGCCGTAGAAGAGCTTAAAATCTCTGGGCTTTGCCCTGCGGATGAAATACAGCAGACGATGGCAATTTCGCCGCAGCTGCTTTAGGAGGTCGAGAGGCGCTCTGCGGACCCCTTAGGAAGCCTTGGAATGCCGCCACGTCGGTTTTACTGGGCCCGGGGAAGAGTTGCCGTGGGTCTTTGAGGCCAAGGCGTCCCTCGAGTTTTTCACACCTTTCCGGGCGGAATGAATTCAGTGAGGGTTGCGACTTGGGCGCTGACGGCCACAAAGCGTGAGAGCCCTTCCTGGCACGTTAGGAAGGCCGCAAGAGCAAGGGTTCAACGTTAGGCGCCTTGCAAAAGTGTTGGGGGAAAAAGGGTCCCGCAGGCCTTTAAGGTGGGGCACTTTCCGGGCGGGAGCCCTCCAGCTGAGGGTGCCATTTTTCCCACCTGGGTTCTGGAAAGCCTTTTGCGAACGGCTTACGGCACCCCTTTGGAAGCGTGGCGGCGGCTCACCGGGACTGAGAGCGGGGCTGACGAAGGCTTGCCAAGGGAAGGAGAAAAGCAGCGCTAGCGTCATGGTCCGGGCTAGGAAGACATTCACGGGTCCCTACTTTCCGTGTCCGCGTCTGCGAAGGCCTTGGGCCTGGTGGGAAGAGGGGCAAAGCCCCCCAAGACGAGAGCCACGATTTCGAGAAGGGGAGGCCGTAGAAGAGCTTAAAATCTCTGGGCTTTGCCCTGCGGATGAAATACAGCAGACGATGGCAATTTCGCCGCAGCTGCTTTAGGAGGTCGAGAGGCGCTCTGCGGACCCCTTAGGAAGCCTTGGAATGCCGCCACGTCGGTTTTACTGGGCCCGGGGAAGAGTTGCCGTGGGTCTTTGAGGCCAAGGCGTCCCTCGAGTTTTTCACACCTTTCCGGGCGGAATGAATTCAGTGAGGGTTGCGACTTGGGCGCTGACGGCCACAAAGCGTGAGAGCCCTTCCTGGCACGTTAGGAAGGCCGCAAGAGCAAGGGTTCAACGTTAGGCGCCTTGCAAAAGTGTTGGGGGAAAAAGGGTCCCGCAGGCCTTTAAGGTGGGGCACTTTCCGGGCGGGAGCCCTCCAGCTGAGGGTGCCATTTTTCCCACCTGGGTTCTGGAAAGCCTTTTGCGAACGGCTTACGGCACCCCTTTGGAAGCGTGGCGACGGCTCACCGGGACTGAGAGCGGGGCTGACGAAGGCTTGCCAAGGGAAGGAGAAAAGCAGCGCTAGCGTCATGGTCCGGGCTAGGAAGACATTCACGGGTCCCTACTTTCCGTGTCCGCGTCTGCGAAGGCCTTGGGCCTGGTGGGAAGAGGGGCAAAGCCCCCCAAGACGAGAGCCACGATTTCGAGAAGGGGAGGCCGTAGAAGAGCTTAAAATCTCTGGGCTTTGCCCTGCGGATGAAATACAGCAGACGATGGCAATTTCGCCGCAGCTGCTTTAGGAGGTCGAGAGGCGCTCTGCGGACCCCTTAGGAAGCCTTGGAATGCCGCCACGTCGGTTTTACTGGGCCCGGGGAAGAGTTGCCGTGGGTCTTTGAGGCCAAGGCGTCCCTCGAGTTTTTCACACCTTTCCGGGCGGAATGAATTCAGTGAGGGTTGCGACTTGGGCGCTGACGGCCACAAAGCGTGAGAGCCCTTCCTGGCACGTTAGGAAGGCCGCAAGAGCAAGGGTTCAACGTTAGGCGCCTTGCAAAAGTGTTGGGGGAAAAAGGGTCCCGCAGGCCTTTAAGGTGGGGCACTTTCCGGGCGGGAGCCCTCCAGCTGAGGGTGCCATTTTTCCCACCTGGGTTCTGGAAAGCCTTTTGCGAACGGCTTACGGCACCCCTTTGGAAGCGTGGCGACGGCTCACCGGGACTGAGAGCGGGGCTGACGAAGGCTTGCCAAGGGAAGGAGAAAAGCAGCGCTAGCGTCATGGTCCGGGCTAGGAAGACATTCACGGGTCCCTACTTTCCGTGTCCGCGTCTGCGAAGGCCTTGGGCCTGGTGGGAAGAGGGGCAAAGCCCCCCAAGACGAGAGCCACGATTTCGAGAAGGGGAGGCCGTAGAAGAGCTTAAAATCTCTGGGCTTTGCCCTGCGGATGAAATACAGCAGACGATGGCAATTTCGCCGCAGCTGCTTTAGGAGGTCGAGAGGCGCTCTGCGGACCCCTTAGGAAGCCTTGGAATGCCGCCACGTCGGTTTTACTGGGCCCGGGGAAGAGTTGCCGTGGGTCTTTGAGGCCAAGGCGTCCCTCGAGTTTTTCACACCTTTCCGGGCGGAATGAATTCAGTGAGGGTTGCGACTTGGGCGCTGACGGCCACAAAGCGTGAGAGCCCTTCCTGGCACGTTAGGAAGGCCGCAAGAGCAAGGGTTCAACGTTAGGCGCCTTGCAAAAGTGTTGGGGGAAAAAGGGTCCCGCAGGCCTTTAAGGTGGGGCACTTTCCGGGCGGGAGCCCTCCAGCTGAGGGTGCCATTTTTCCCACCTGGGTTCTGGAAAGCCTTTTGCGAACGGCTTACGGCACCCCTTTGGAAGCGTGGCGACGGCTCACCGGGACTGAGAGCGGGGCTGACGAAGGCTTGCCAAGGGAAGGAGAAAAGCAGCGCTAGCGTCATGGTCCGGGCTAGGAAGACATTCACGGGTCCCTACTTTCCGTGTCCGCGTCTGCGAAGGCCTTGGGCCTGGTGGGAAGAGGGGCAAAGCCCCCCAAGACGAGAGCCACGATTTCGAGAAGGGGAGGCCGTAGAAGAGCTTAAAATCTCTGGGCTTTGCCCTGCGGATGAAATACAGCAGACGATGGCAATTTCGCCGCAGCTGCTTTAGGAGGTCGAGAGGCGCTCTGCGGACCCCTTAGGAAGCCTTGGAATGCCGCCACGTCGGTTTTACTGGGCCCGGGGAAGAGTTGCCGTGGGTCTTTGAGGCCAAGGCGTCCCTCGAGTTTTTCACACCTTTCCGGGCGGAATGAATTCAGTGAGGGTTGCGACTTGGGCGCTGACGGCCACAAAGCGTGAGAGCCCTTCCTGGCACGTTAGGAAGGCCGCAAGAGCAAGGGTTCAACGTTAGGCGCCTTGCAAAAGTGTTGGGGGAAAAAGGGTCCCGCAGGCCTTTAAGGTGGGGCACTTTCCGGGCGGGAGCCCTCCAGCTGAGGGTGCCATTTTTCCCACCTGGGTTCTGGAAAGCCTTTTGCGAACGGCTTACGGCACCCCTTTGGAAGCGTGGCGACGGCTCACCGGGACTGAGAGCGGGGCTGACGAAGGCTTGCCAAGGGAAGGAGAAAAGCAGCGCTAGCGTCATGGTCCGGGCTAGGAAGACATTCACGGGTCCCTACTTTCCGTGTCCGCGTCTGCGAAGGCCTTGGGCCTGGTGGGAAGAGGGGCAAAGCCCCCCAAGACGAGAGCCACGATTTCGAGAAGGGGAGGCCGTAGAAGAGCTTAAAATCTCTGGGCTTTGCCCTGCGGATGAAATACAGCAGACGATGGCAATTTCGCCGCAGCTGCTTTAGGAGGTCGAGAGGCGCTCTGCGGACCCCTTAGGAAGCCTTGGAATGCCGCCACGTTGGTTTTACTGGGCCCGGGGAAGAGTTGCCGTGGGTCTTTGAGGCCAAGGCGTCCCTCGAGTTTTTCACACCTTTCCGGGCGGAATGAATTCAGTGAGGGTTGCGACTTGGGCGCTGACGGCCACAAAGCGTGAGAGCCCTTCCTGGCATGTTAGGAAGGCCGCAAGAGCAAGGGTTCAACGTTAGGCGCCTTGCAAAAGTGTTGGTGGAAAAAGGGTCCCGCAGGCCTTTAAGGTGGGGCACTTTCCGGGCGGGAGCCCTCCAGCTGAGGGTGCCATTTTTCCCACCTGGGTTCTGGAAAGCCTTTTGCGAACGGCTTACGGCACCCCTTTGGAAGCGTGGCGACGGCTCACCGGGACTGAGAGCGGGGCTGACGAAGGCTTGCCAAGGGAAGGAGAAAAGCAGCGCTAGCGTCATGGTCCGGGCTAGGAAGACATTCACGGGTCCCTACTTTCCGTGTCCGCGTCTGCGAAGGCCTTGGGCCTGGTGGGAAGAGGGGCAAAGCCCCCCAAGACGAGAGCCACGATTTCGAGAAGGGGAGGCCGTAGAAGAGCTTAAAATCTCTGGGCTTTGCCCTGCGGATGAAATACAGCAGACGATGGCAATTTCGCCGCAGCTGCTTTAGGAGGTCGAGAGGTGCTCTGCGGACCCCTTAGGAAGCCTTGGAATGCCGCCACGTCGGTTTTACTGGGCCCGGGGAAGAGTTGCCGTGGGTCTTTGAGGCCAAGGCGTCCCTCGAGTTTTTCACACCTTTCCGGGCGGAATGAATTCAGTGAGGGTTGCGACTTGGGCGCTGACGGCCACAAAGCGTGAGAGCCCTTCCTGGCACGTTAGGAAGGCCGCAAGAGCAAGGGTTCAACGTTAGGCGCCTTGCAAAAGTGTTGGGGGAAAAAGGGTCCCGCAGGCCTTTAAGGTGGGGCACTTTCCGGGCGGGAGCCCTCCAGCTGAGGGTGCCATTTTTCCCACCTGGGTTCTGGAAAGCCTTTTGCGAACGGCTTACGGCACCCCTTTGGAAGCGTGGCGACGGCTCACCGGGACTGAGAGCGGGGCTGACGAAGGCTTGCCAAGGGAAGGAGAAAAGCAGCGCTAGCGTCATGGTCCGGGCTAGGAAGACATTCACGGGTCCCTACTTTCCGTGTCCGCGTCTGCGAAGGCCTTGGGCCTGGTGGGAAGAGGGGCAAAGCCCCCCAAGACGAGAGCCACGATTTCGAGAAGGGGAGGCCGTAGAAGAGCTTAAAATCTCTGGGCTTTGCCCTGCGGATGAAATACAGCAGACGATGGCAATTTCGCCGCAGCTGCTTTAGGAGGTCGAGTGGCGCTCTGCGGACCCCTTAGGAAGCCTTGGAATGCCGCCACGTCGGTTTTACTGGGCCCGGGGAAGAGTTGCCGTGGGTCTTTGAGGCCAAGGCGTCCCTCGAGTTTTTCACACCTTTCCGGGCGGAATGAATTCAGTGAGGGTTGCGACTTGGGCGCTGACGGCCACAAAGCGTGAGAGCCCTTCCTGGCACGTTAGGAAGGCCGCAAGAGCAAGGGTTCAACGTTAGGCGCCTTGCAAAAGTGTTGGGGGAAAAAGGGTCCCGCAGGCCTTTAAGGTGGGGCACTTTCCGGGCGGGAGCCCTCCAGCTGAGGGTGCCATTTTTCCCACCTGGGTTCTGGAAAGCCTTTTGCGAACGGCTTACGGCACCCCTTTGGAAGCGTGGCGACGGCTCACCGGGACTGAGAGCGGGGCTGACGAAGGCTTGCCAAGGGAAGGAGAAAAGCAGCGCTAGCGTCATGGTCCGGGCTAGGAAGACATTCACGGGTCCCTACTTTCCGTGTCCGCGTCTGCGAAGGCCTTGGGCCTGGTGGGAAGAGGGGCAAAGCCCCCCAAGACGAGAGCCACGATTTCGAGAAGGGGAGGCCGTAGAAGAGCTTAAAATCTCTGGGCTTTGCCCTGCGGATGAAATACAGCAGACGATGGCAATTTCGCCGCAGCTGCTTTAGGAGGTCGAGAGGCGCTCTGCGGACCCCTTAGGAAGCCTTGGAATGCCGCCACGTCGGTTTTACTGGGCCCGGGGAAGAGTTGCCGTGGGTCTTTGAGGCCAAGGCGTCCCTCGAGTTTTTCACACCTTTCCGGGCGGAATGAATTCAGTGAGGGTTGCGACTTGGGCGCTGACGGCCACAAAGCGTGAGAGCCCTTCCTGGCATGTTAGGAAGGCCGCAAGAGCAAGGGTTCAACGTTAGGCGCCTTGCAAAAGTGTTGGGGGAAAAAGGGTCCCGCAGGCCTTTAAGGTGGGGCACTTTCCGGGCGGGAGCCCTCCAGCTGAGGGTGCCATTTTTCCCACCTGGGTTCTGGAAAGCCTTTTGCGAACGGCTTACGGCACCCCTTTGGAAGCGTGGCGACGGCTCACCGGGACTGAGAGCGGGGCTGACGAAGGCTTGCCAAGGGAAGGAGAAAAGCAGCGCTAGCGTCATGGTCCGGGCTAGGAAGACATTCACGGGTCCCTACTTTCCGTGTCCGCGTCTGCGAAGGCCTTGGGCCTGGTGGGAAGAGGGGCAAAGCCCCCCAAGACGAGAGCCACGATTTCGAGAAGGGGAGGCCGTAGAAGAGCTTAAAATCTCTGGGCTTTGCCCTGCGGATGAAATACAGCAGACGATGGCAATTTCGCCGCAGCTGCTTTAGGAGGTCGAGAGGCGCTCTGCGGACCCCTTAGGAAGCCTTGGAATGCCGCCACGTCGGTTTTACTGGGCCCGGGGAAGAGTTGCCGTGGGTCTTTGAGGCCAAGGCGTCCCTCGACTTTTTCACACCTTTCCGGGCGGAATGAATTCAGTGAGGGTTGCGACTTGGGCGCTGACGGCCACAAAGCGTGAGAGCCCTTCCTGGCACGTTAGGAAGGCCGCAAGAGCAAGGGTTCAACGTTAGGCGCCTTGCAAAAGTGTTGGGGGAAAAAGGGTCCCGCAGGCCTTTAAGGTGGGGCACTTTCCGGGCGGGAGCCCTACAGCTGAGGGTGCCATTTTTCCCACCTGGGTTCTGGAAAGCCTTTTGCGAACGGCTTACGGCACCCCTTTGGAAGCGTGGCGACGGCTCACCGGGACTGAGAGCGGGGCTGACGAAGGCTTGCCAAGGGAAGGAGAAAAGCAGCGCTAGCGTCATGGTCCGGGCTAGGAAGACATTCACGGGTCCCTACTTTCCGTGTCCGCGTCTGCGAAGGCCTTGGGCCTGGTGGGAAGAGGGGCAAAGCCCCCCAAGACGAGAGCCACGATTTCGAGAAGGGGAGGCCGTAGAAGAGCTTAAAATCTCTGGGCTTTGCCCTGCGGATGAAATACAGCAGACGATGGCAATTTCGCCGCAGCTGCTTTAGGAGGTCGAGAGGCGCTCTGCGGACCCCTTAGGAAGCCTTGGAATGCCGCCACGTCGGTTTTACTGGGCCCGGGGAAGAGTTGCCGTGGGTCTTTGAGGCCAAGGCGTCCCTCGAGTTTTTCACACCTTTCCGGGCGGAATGAATTCAGTGAGGGTTGCGACTTGGGCGCTGACGGCCACAAAGCGTGAGAGCCCTTCCTGGCACGTTAGGAAGGCCGCAAGAGCAAGGGTTCAACGTTAGGCGCCTTGCAAAAGTGTTGGGGGAAAAAGGGTCCCGCAGGCCTTTAAGGTGGGGCACTTTCCGGGCGGGAGCCCTCCAGCTGAGGGTGCCATTTTTCCCACCTGGGTTCTGGAAAGCCTTTTGCGAACGGCTTACGGCACCCCTTTGGAAGCGTGGCGACGGCTCACCGGGACTGAGAGCGGGGCTGACGAAGGCTTGCCAAGGGAAGGAGAAAAGCAGCGCTAGCGTCATGGTCCGGGCTAGGAAGACATTCACGGGTCCCTACTTTCCGTGTCCGCGTCTGCGAAGGCCTTGGGCCTGGTGGGAAGAGGGGCAAAGCCCCCCAAGACGAGAGCCACGATTTCGAGAAGGGGAGGCCGTAGAAGAGCTTAAAATCTCTGGGCTTTGCCCTGCGGATGAAATACAGCAGACGATGGCAATTTCGCCGCAGCTGCTTTAGGAGGTCGAGAGGCGCTCTGCGGACCCCTTAGGAAGCCTTGGAATGCCGCCACGTCGGTTTTACTGGGCCCGGGGAAGAGTTGCCGTGGGTCTTTGAGGCCAAGGCGTCCCTCGAGTTTTTCACACCTTTCCGGGCGGAATGAATTCAGTGAGGGTTGCGACTTGGGCGCTGACGGCCACAAAGCGTGAGAGCCCTTCCTGGCACGTTAGGAAGGCCGCAAGAGCAAGGGTTCAACGTTAGGCGCCTTGCAAAAGTGTTGGGGGAAAAAGGGTCCCGCAGGCCTTTAAGGTGGGGCACGTTCCGGGCGGGAGCCCTCCAGCTGAGGGTGCCATTTTTCCCACCTGGGTTCTGGAAAGCCTTTTGCGAACGGCTTACGGCACCCCTTTGGAAGCGTGGCGACGGCTCACCGGGACTGAGAGCGGGGCTGACGAAGGCTTGCCAAGGGAAGGAGAAAAGCAGCGCTAGCGTCATGGTCCGGGCTAGGAAGACATTCACGGGTCCCTACTTTCCGTGTCCGCGTCTGCGAAGGCCTTGGGCCTGGTGGGAAGAGGGGCAAAGCCCCCCAAGACGAGAGCCACGATTTCGAGAAGGGGAGGCCGTAGAAGAGCTTAAAATCTCTGGGCTTTGCCCTGCGGATGAAATACAGCAGACGATGGCAATTTCGCCGCAGCTGCTTTAGGAGGTCGAGAGGCGCTCTGCGGACCCCTTAGGAAGCCTTGGAATGCCGCCACGTCGGTTTTACTGGGCCCGGGGAAGAGTTGCCGTGGGTCTTTGAGGCCAAGGCGTCCCTCGAGTTTTTCACACCTTTCCGGGCGGAATGAATTCAGTGAGGGTTGCGACTTGGGCACTGACGGCCACAAAGCGTGAGAGCCCTTCCTGGCACGTTAGGAAGGCCGCAAGAGCAAGGGTTCAACGTTAGGCGCCTTGCAAAAGTGTTGGGGGAAAAAGGGTCCCGCAGGCCTTTAAGGTGGGGCACTTTCCGGGCGGGAGCCCTCCAGCTGAGGGTGCCATTTTTCCCACCTGGGTTCTGGAAAGCCTTTTGCGAACGGCTTACGGCACCCCTTTGGAAGCGTGGCGACGGCTCACCGGGACTGAGAGCGGGGCTGACGAAGGCTTGCCAAGGGAAGGAGAAAAGCAGCGCTAGCGTCATGGTCCGGGCTAGGAAGACATCCACGGGTCCCTACTTTCTGTGTCCGCGTCTGCGAAGGCCTTGGGCCTGGTGGGAAGAGGGGCAAAGCCCCCCAAGACGAGAGCCACGATTTCGAGAAGGGGAGGCCGTAGAAGAGCTTAAAATCTCTGGGCTTTGCCCTGCGGATGAAATACAGCAGACGATGGCAATTTCGCCGCAGCTGCTTTAGGAGGTCGAGAGGCGCTCTGCGGACCCCTTAGGAAGCCTTGGAATGCCGCCACGTCGGTTTTACTGGGCCCGGGGAAGAGTTGCCGTGGGTCTTTGAGGCCAAGGCGTCCCTCGAGTTTTTCACACCTTTCCGGGCGGAATGAATTCAGTGAGGGTTGCGACTTGGGCGCTGACGGCCACAAAGCGTGAGAGCCCTTCCTGGCACGTTAGGAAGGCCGCAAGAGCAAGGGTTCAACGTTAGGCGCCTTGCAAAAGTGTTGGGGGAAAAAGGGTCCCGCAGGCCTTTAAGGTGGGGCACGTTCCGGGCGGGAGCCCTACAGCTGAGGGTGCCATTTTTCCCACCTGGGTTCTGGAAAGCCTTTTGCGAACGGCTTACGGCACCCCTTTGGAAGCGTGGCGACGGCTCACCGGGACTGAGAGCGGGGCTGACGAAGGCTTGCCAAGGGAAGGAGAAAAGCAGCGCTAGCGTCATGGTCCGGGCTAGGAAGACATTCACGGGTCCCTACTTTCCGTGTCCGCGTCTGCGAAGGCCTTGGGCCTGGTGGGAAGAGGGGCAAAGCCCCCCAAGACGAGAGCCACGATTTCGAGAAGGGGAGGCCGTAGAAGAGCTTAAAATCTCTGGGCTTTGCCCTGCGGATGAAATACAGCAGACGATGGCAATTTCGCCGCAGCTGCTTTAGGAGGTCGAGAGGCGCTCTGCGGACCCCTTAGGAAGCCTTGGAATGCCGCCACGTCGGTTTTACTGGGCCCGGGGAAGAGTTGCCGTGGGTCTTTGAGGCCAAGGCGTCCCTCGAGTTTTTCACACCTTTCCGGGCGGAATGAATTCAGTGAGGGTTGCGACTTGGGCGCTGACGGCCACAAAGCGTGAGAGCCCTTCCTGGCACGTTAGGAAGGCCACAAGAGCAAGGGTTCAACGTTAGGCGCCTTGCAAAAGTGTTGGGGGAAAAAGGGTCCCGCAGGCCTTTAAGGTGGGGCACGTTCCGGGCGGGAGCCCTACAGCTGAGGGTGCCATTTTTCCCACCTGGGTTCTGGAAAGCCTTTTGCGAACGGCTTACGGCACCCCTTTGGAAGCGTGGCGACGGCTCACCGGGACTGAGAGCGGGGCTGACGAAGGCTTGCCAAGGGAAGGAGAAAAGCAGCGCTAGCGTCATGGTCCGGGCTAGGAAGACATTCACGGGTCCCTACTTTCCGTGTCCGCGTCTGCGAAGGCCTTGGGCCTGGTGGGAAGAGGGGCAAAGCCCCCCAAGACGAGAGCCACGATTTCGAGAAGGGGAGGCCGTAGAAGAGCTTAAAAATCTCTGGGCTTTGCCCTGCGGATGAAATACAGCAGACGATGGCAATTTCGCCGCAGCTGCTTTAGGAGGTCGAGAGGCGCTCTGCGGACCCCTTAGGAAGCCTTGGAATGCCGCCACGTCGGTTTTACTGGGCCCGGGGAAGAGTTGCCGTGGGTCTTTGAGGCCAAGGCGTCCCTCGAGTTTTTCACACCTTTCCGGGCGGAATGAATTCAGTGAGGGTTGCGACTTGGGCGCTGACGGCCACAAAGCGTGAGAGCCCTTCCTGGCACGTTAGGAAGGCCGCAAGAGCAAGGGTTCAACGTTAGGCGCCTTGCAAAAGTGTTGGGGGAAAAAGGGTCCCGCAGGCCTTTAAGGTGGGGCACGTTCCGGGCGGGAGCCCTCCAGCTGAGGGTGCCATTTTTCCCACCTGGGTTCTGGAAAGCCTTTTGCGAACGGCTTACGGCACCCCTTTGGAAGCGTGGCGACGGCTCACCGGGACTGAGAGCGGGGCTGACGAAGGCTTGCCAAGGGAAGGAGAAAAGCAGCGCTAGCGTCATGGTCCGGGCTAGGAAGACATTCACGGGTCCCTACTTTCCGTGTCCGCGTCTGCGAAGGCCTTGGGCCTGGTGGGAAGAGGGGCAAAGCCCCCCAAGACGAGAGCCACGATTTCGAGAAGGGGAGGCCGTAGAAGAGCTTAAAATCTCTGGGCTTTGCCCTGCGGATGAAATACAGCAGACGATGGCAATTTCGCCGCAGCTGCTTTAGGAGGTCGAGAGGCGCTCTGCGGACCCCTTAGGAAGCCTTGGAATGCCGCCACGTCGGTTTTACTGGGCCCGGGGAAGAGTTGCCGTGGGTCTTTGAGGCCAAGGCGTCCCTCGAGTTTTTCACACCTTTCCGGGCGGAATGAATTCAGTGAGGGTTGCGACTTGGGCGCTGACGGCCACAAAGCGTGAGAGCCCTTCCTGGCACGTTAGGAAGGCCGCAAGAGCAAGGGTTCAACGTTAGGCGCCTTGCAAAAGTGTTGGGGGAAAAAGGGTCCCGCAGGCCTTTAAGGTGGGGCACTTTCCGGGCGGGAGCCCTCCAGCTGAGGGTGCCATTTTTCCCACCTGGGTTCTGGAAAGCCTTTTGCGAACGGCTTACGGCACCCCTTTGGAAGCGTGGCGACGGCTCACCGGGACTGAGAGCGGGGCTGACGAAGGCTTGCCAAGGGAAGGAGAAAAGCAGCGCTAGCGTCATGGTCCGGGCTAGGAAGACATTCACGGGTCCCTACTTTCCGTGTCCGCGTCTGCGACGGCCTTGGGCCTGGTGGGAAGAGGGGCAAAGCCCCCCAAGACGAGAGCCACGATTTCGAGAAGGGGAGGCCGTAGAAGAGCTTAAAATCTCTGGGCTTTGCCCTGCGGATGAAATACAGCAGACGATGGCAATTTCGCCGCAGCTGCTTTAGGAGGTCGAGAGGCGCTCTGCGGACCCCTTAGGAAGCCTTGGAATGCCGCCACGTCGGTTTTACTGGGCCCGGGGAAGAGTTGCCGTGGGTCTTTGAGGCCAAGGCGTCCCTCGAGTTTTTCACACCTTTCCGGGCGGAATGAATTCAGTGAGGGTTGCGACTTGGGCGCTGACGGCCACAAAGCGTGAGAGCCCTTCCTGGCACGTTAGGAAGGCCGCAAGAGCAAGGGTTCAACGTTAGGCGCCTTGCAAAAGTGTTGGGGGAAAAAGGGTCCCGCAGGCCTTTAAGGTGGGGCACTTTCCGGGCGGGAGCCCTCCAGCTGAGGGTGCCATTTTTCCCACCTGGGTTCTGGAAAGCCTTTTGCGAACGGCTTACGGCACCCCTTTGGAAGCGTGGCGACGGCTCACCGGGACTGAGAGCGGGGCTGACGAAGGCTTGCCAAGGGAAGGAGAAAAGCAGCGCTAGCGTCATGGTCCGGGCTAGGAAGACATTCACGGGTCCCTACTTTCCGTGTCCGCGTCTGCGAAGGCCTTGGGCCTGGTGGGAAGAGGGGCAAAGCCCCCCAAGACGAGAGCCACGATTTCGAGAAGGGGAGGCCGTAGAAGAGCTTAAAATCTCTGGGCTTTGCCCTGCGGATGAAATACAGCAGACGATGGCAATTTCGCCGCAGCTGCTTTAGGAGGTCGAGAGGCGCTCTGCGGACCCCTTAGGAAGCCTTGGAATGCCGCCACGTCGGTTTTACTGGGCCCGGGGAAGAGTTGCCGTGGGTCTTTGAGGCCAAGGCGTCCCTCGAGTTTTTCACACCTTTCCGGGCGGAATGAATTCAGTGAGGGTTGCGACTTGGGCGCTGACGGCCACAAAGCGTGAGAGCCCTTCCTGGCACGTTAGGAAGGCCGCAAGAGCAAGGGTTCAACGTTAGGCGCCTTGCAAAAGTGTTGGGGGAAAAAGGGTCCCGCAGGCCTTTAAGGTGGGGCACTTTCCGGGCGGGAGCCCTCCAGCTGAGGGTGCCATTTTTCCCACCTGGGTTCTGGAAAGCCTTTTGCGAACGGCTTACGGCACCCCTTTGGAAGCGTGGCGACGGCTCACCGGGACTGAGAGCGGGGCTGACGAAGGCTTGCCAAGGGAAGGAGAAAAGCAGCGCTAGCGTCATGGTCCGGGCTAGGAAGACATTCACGGGTCCCTACTTTCCGTGTCCGCGTCTGCGAAGGCCTTGGGCCTGGTGGGAAGAGGGGCAAAGCCCCCCAAGACGAGAGCCACGATTTCGAGAAGGGGAGGCCGTAGAAGAGCTTAAAATCTCTGGGCTTTGCCCTGCGGATGAAATACAGCAGATGATGGCAATTTCGCCGCAGCTGCTTTAGGAGGTCGAGAGGCGCTCTGCGGACCCCTTAGGAAGCCTTGGAATGCCGCCACGTCGGTTTTACTGGGCCCGGGGAAGAGTTGCCGTGGGTCTTTGAGGCCAAGGCGTCCCTCGAGTTTTTCACACCTTTCCGGGCGGAATGAATTCAGTGAGGGTTGCGACTTGGGCGCTGACGGCCACAAAGCGTGAGAGCCCTTCCTGGCACGTTAGGAAGGCCGCAAGAGCAAGGGTTCAACGTTAGGCGCCTTGCAAAAGTGTTGGGGGAAAAAGGGTCCCGCAGGCCTTTAAGGTGGGGCACTTTCCGGGCGGGAGCCCTCCAGCTGAGGGTGCCATTTTTCCCACCTGGGTTCTGGAAAGCCTTTTGCGAACGGCTTACGGCACCCCTTTGGAAGCGTGGCGACGGCTCACCGGGACTGAGAGCGGGGCTGACGAAGGCTTGCCAAGGGAAGGAGAAAAGCAGCGCTAGCGTCATGGTCCGGGCTAGGAAGACATTCACGGGTCCCTACTTTCCGTGTCCGCGTCTGCGAAGGCCTTGGGCCTGGTGGGAAGAGGGGCAAAGCCCCCCAAGACGAGAGCCACGATTTCGAGAAGGGGAGGCCGTAGAAGAGCTTAAAATCTCTGGGCTTTGCCCTGCGGATGAAATACAGCAGACGATGGCAATTTCGCCGCAGCTGCTTTAGGAGGTCGAGAGGCGCTCTGCGGACCCCTTAGGAAGCCTTGGAATGCCGCCACGTCGGTTTTACTGGGCCCGGGGAAGAGTTGCCGTGGGTCTTTGAGGCCAAGGCGTCCCTCGAGTTTTTCACACCTTTCCGGGCGGAATGAATTCAGTGAGGGTTGCGACTTGGGCGCTGACGGCCACAAAGCGTGAGAGCCCTTCCTGGCACGTTAGGAAGGCCGCAAGAGCAAGGGTTCAACGTTAGGCGCCTTGCAAAAGTGTTGGGGGAAAAAGGGTCCCGCAGGCCTTTAAGGTGGGGCACTTTCCGGGCGGGAGCCCTCCAGCTGAGGGTGCCATTTTTCCCACCTGGGTTCTGGAAAGCCTTTTGCGAACGGCTTACGGCACCCCTTTGGAAGCGTGGCGACGGCTCACCGGGACTGAGAGCGGGGCTGACGAAGGCTTGCCAAGGGAAGGAGAAAAGCAGCGCTAGCGTCATGGTCCGGGCTAGGAAGACATTCACGGGTCCCTACTTTCCGTGTCCGCGTCTGCGAAGGCCTTGGGCCTGGTGGGAAGAGGGGCAAAGCCCCCCAAGACGAGAGCCACGATTTCGAGAAGGGGAGGCCGTAGAAGAGCTTAAAATCTCTGGGCTTTGCCCTGCGGATGAAATACAGCAGACGATGGCAATTTCGCCGCAGCTGCTTTAGGAGGTCGAGAGGCGCTCTGCGGACCCCTTAGGAAGCCTTGGAATGCCGCCACGTCGGTTTTACTGGGCCCGGGGAAGAGTTGCCGTGGGTCTTTGAGGCCAAGGCGTCCCTCGAGTTTTTCACACCTTTCCGGGCGGAATGAATTCAGTGAGGGTTGCGACTTGGGCGCTGACGGCCACAAAGCGTGAGAGCCCTTCCTGGCACGTTAGGAAGGCCGCAAGAGCAAGGGTTCAACGTTAGGCGCCTTGCAAAAGTGTTGGGGGAAAAAGGGTCCCGCAGGCCTTTAAGGTGGGGCACGTTCCGGGCGGGAGCCCTACAGCTGAGGGTGCCATTTTTCCCACCTGGGTTCTGGAAAGCCTTTTGCGAACGGCTTACGGCACCCCTTTGGAAGCGTGGCGACGGCTCACCGGGACTGAGAGCGGGGCTGACGAAGGCTTGCCAAGGGAAGGAGAAAAGCAGCGCTAGCGTCATGGTCCGGGCTAGGAAGACATTCACGGGTCCCTACTTTCCGTGTCCGCGTCTGCGAAGGCCTTGGGCCTGGTGGGAAGAGGGGCAAAGCCCCCCAAGACGAGAGCCACGATTTCGAGAAGGGGAGGCCGTAGAAGAGCTTAAAATCTCTGGGCTTTGCCCTGCGGATGAAATACAGCAGACGATGGCAATTTCGCCGCAGCTGCTTTAGGAGGTCGAGAGGCGCTCTGCGGACCCCTTAGGAAGCCTTGGAATGCCGCCACGTCGGTTTTACTGGGCCCGGGGAAGAGTTGCCGTGGGTCTTTGAGGCCAAGGCGTCCCTCGAGTTTTTCACACCTTTCCGGGCGGAATGAATTCAGTGAGGGTTGCGACTTGGGCGCTGACGGCCACAAAGCGTGAGAGCCCTTCCTGGCACGTTAGGAAGGCCGCAAGAGCAAGGGTTCAACGTTAGGCGCCTTGCAAAAGTGTTGGGGGAAAAAGGGTCCCGCAGGCCTTTAAGGTGGGGCACTTTCCGGGCGGGAGCCCTCCAGCTGAGGGTGCCATTTTTCCCACCTGGGTTCTGGAAAGCCTTTTGCGAACGGCTTACGGCACCCCTTTGGAAGCGTGGCGACGGCTCACCGGGACTGAGAGCGGGGCTGACGAAGGCTTGCCAAGGGAAGGAGAAAAGCAGCGCTAGCGTCATGGTCCGGGCTAGGAAGACATTCACGGGTCCCTACTTTCCGTGTCCGCGTCTGCGAAGGCCTTGGGCCTGGTGGGAAGAGGGGCAAAGCCCCCCAAGACGAGAGCCACGATTTCGAGAAGGGGAGGCCGTAGAAGAGCTTAAAATCTCTGGGCTTTGCCCTGCGGATGAAATACAGCAGACGATGGCAATTTCGCCGCAGCTGCTTTAGGAGGTCGAGAGGCGCTCTGCGGACCCCTTAGGAAGCCTTGGAATGCCGCCACGTCGGTTTTACTGGGCCCGGGGAAGAGTTGCCGTGGGTCTTTGAGGCCAAGGCGTCCCTCGAGTTTTTCACACCTTTCCGGGCGGAATGAATTCAGTGAGGGTTGCGACTTGGGCGCTGACGGCCACAAAGCGTGAGAGCCCTTCCTGGCACGTTAGGAAGGCCGCAAGAGCAAGGGTTCAACGTTAGGCGCCTTGCAAAAGTGTTGGGGGAAAAAGGGTCCCGCAGGCCTTTAAGGTGGGGCACGTTCCGGGCGGGAGCCCTCCAGCTGAGGGTGCCATTTTTCCCACCTGGGTTCTGGAAAGCCTTTTGCGAACGGCTTACGGCACCCCTTTGGAAGCGTGGCGACGGCTCACCGGGACTGAGAGCGGGGCTGACGAAGGCTTGCCAAGGGAAGGAGAAAAGCAGCGCTAGCGTCATGGTCCGGGCTAGGAAGACATTCACGGGTCCCTACTTTCCGTGTCCGCGTCTGCGAAGGCCTTGGGCCTGGTGGGAAGAGGGGCAAAGCCCCCCAAGACGAGAGCCACGATTTCGAGAAGGGGAGGCCGTAGAAGAGCTTAAAATCTCTGGGCTTTGCCCTGCGGATGAAATACAGCAGACGATGGCAATTTCGCCGCAGCTGCTTTAGGAGGTCGAGAGGCGCTCTGCGGACCCCTTAGGAAGCCTTGGAATGCCGCCACGTCGGTTTTACTGGGCCCGGGGAAGAGTTGCCGTGGGTCTTTGAGGCCAAGGCGTCCCTCGAGTTTTTCACACCTTTCCGGGCGGAATGAATTCAGTGAGGGTTGCGACTTGGGCGCTGACGGCCACAAAGCGTGAGAGCCCTTCCTGGCACGTTAGGAAGGCCGCAAGAGCAAGGGTTCAACGTTAGGCGCCTTGCAAAAGTGTTGGGGGAAAAAGGGTCCCGCAGGCCTTTAAGGTGGGGCACGTTCCGGGCGGGAGCCCTCCAGCTGAGGGTGCCATTTTTCCCACCTGGGTTCTGGAAAGCCTTTTGCGAACGGCTTACGGCACCCCTTTGGAAGCGTGGCGACGGCTCACCGGGACTGAGAGCGGGGCTGACGAAGGCTTGCCAAGGGAAGGAGAAAAGCAGCGCTAGCGTCATGGTCCGGGCTAGGAAGACATTCACGGGTCCCTACTTTCCGTGTCCGCGTCTGCGAAGGCCTTGGGCCTGGTGGGAAGAGGGGCAAAGCCCCCCAAGACGAGAGCCACGATTTCGAGAAGGGGAGGCCGTAGAAGAGCTTAAAATCTCTGGGCTTTGCCCTGCGGATGAAATACAGCAGACGATGGCAATTTCGCCGCAGCTGCTTTAGGAGGTCGAGAGGCGCTCTGCGGACCCCTTAGGAAGCCTTGGAATGCCGCCACGTCGGTTTTACTGGGCCCGGGGAAGAGTTGCCGTGGGTCTTTGAGGCCAAGGCGTCCCTCGAGTTTTTCACACCTTTCCGGGCGGAATGAATTCAGTGAGGGTTGCGACTTGGGCGCTGACGGCCACAAAGCGTGAGAGCCCTTCCTGGCACGTTAGGAAGGCCGCAAGAGCAAGGGTTCAACGTTAGGCGCCTTGCAAAAGTGTTGGGGGAAAAAGGGTCCCGCAGGCCTTTAAGGTGGGGCACTTTCCGGGCGGGAGCCCTCCAGCTGAGGGTGCCATTTTTCCCACCTGGGTTCTGGAAAGCCTTTTGCGAACGGCTTACGGCACCCCTTTGGAAGCGTGGCGACGGCTCACCGGGACTGAGAGCGGGGCTGACGAAGGCTTGCCAAGGGAAGGAGAAAAGCAGCGCTAGCGTCATGGTCCGGGCTAGGAAGACATTCACGGGTCCCTACTTTCCGTGTCCGCGTCTGCGAAGGCCTTGGGCCTGGTGGGAAGAGGGGCAAAGCCCCCCAAGATGAGAGCCACGATTTCGAGAAAGGGAGGCCGTAGAAGAGCTTAAAATCTCTGGGCTTTGCCCTGCGGATGAAATACAGCAGACGATGGCAATTTCGCCGCAGCTGCTTTAGGAGGTCGAGAGGCGCTCTGCGGACCCCTTAGGAAGCCTTGGAATGCCGCCACGTCGGTTTTACTGGGCCCGGGGAAGAGTTGCCGTGGGTCTTTGAGGCCAAGGCGTCCCTCGAGTTTTTCACACCTTTCCGGGCGGAATGAATTCAGTGAGGGTTGCGACTTGGGCGCTGACGGCCACAAAGCGTGAGAGCCCTTCCTGGCACGTTAGGAAGGCCGCAAGAGCAAGGGTTCAACGTTAGGCGCCTTGCAAAAGTGTTGGGGGAAAAAGGGTCCCGCAGGCCTTTAAGGTGGGGCACGTTCCGGGCGGGAGCCCTCCAGCTGAGGGTGCCATTTTTCCCACCTGGGTTCTGGAAAGCCTTTTGCGAACGGCTTACGGCACCCCTTTGGAAGCGTGGCAACGGCTCACCGGGACTGAGAGCGGGGCTGACGAAGGCTTGCCAAGGGAAGGAGAAAAGCAGCGCTAGCGTCATGGTCCGGGCTAGGAAGACATTCACGGGTCCCTACTTTCCGTGTCCGCGTCTGCGAAGGCCTTGGGCCTGGTGGGAAGAGGGGCAAAGCCCCCCAAGACGAGAGCCACGATTTCGAGAAGGGGAGGCCGTAGAAGAGCTTAAAATCTCTGGGCTTTGCCCTGCGGATGAAATACAGCAGACGATGGCAATTTCGCCGCAGCTGCTTTAGGAGGTCGAGAGGCGCTCTGCGGACCCCTTAGGAAGCCTTGGAATGCCGCCACGTCGGTTTTACTGGGCCCGGGGAAGAGTTGCCGTGGGTCTTTGAGGCCAAGGCGTCCCTCGAGTTTTTCACACCTTTCCAGGCGGAATGAATTCAGTGAGGGTTGCGACTTGGGCGCTGATGGCCACAAAGCGTGAGAGCCCTTCCTGGCACGTTAGGAAGGCCGCAAGAGCAAGGGTTCAACGTTAGGCGCCTTGCAAAAGTGTTGGGGGAAAAAGGGTCCCGCAGGCCTTTAAGGTGGGGCACGTTCCGGGCGGGAGCCCTACAGCTGAGGGTGCCATTTTTCCCACCTGGGTTCTGGAAAGCCTTTTGCGAACGGCTTACGGCACCCCTTTGGAAGCGTGGCGACGGCTCACCGGGACTGAGAGCGGGGCTGACGAAGGCTTGCCAAGGGAAGGAGAAAAGCAGCGCTAGCGTCATGGTCCGGGCTAGGAAGACATTCACGGGTCCCTACTTTCCGTGTCCGCGTCTGCGAAGGCCTTGGGCCTGGTGGGAAGAGGGGCAAAGCCCCCCAAGACGAGAGCCACGATTTCGAGAATGGGAGGCCGTAGAAGAGCTTAAAATCTCTGGGCTTTGCCCTGCGGATGAAATACAGCAGACGATGGCAATTTCGCCGCAGCTGCTTTAGGAGGTCGAGAGGCGCTCTGCGGACCCCTTAGGAAGCCTTGGAATGCCGCCACGTTGGTTTTACTGGGCCCGGGGAAGAGTTGCCGTGGGTCTTTGAGGCCAAGGCGTCCCTCGAGTTTTTCACACCTTTCCGGGCGGAATGAATTCAGTGAGGGTTGCGACTTGGGCGCTGACGGCCACAAAGCGTGAGAGCCCTTCCTGGCACGTTAGGAAGGCCGCAAGAGCAAGGGTTCAACGTTAGGCGCCTTGCAAAAGTGTTGGGGGAAAAAGGGTCCCGCAGGCCTTTAAGGTGGGGCACTTTCCGGGCTGGAGCCCTCCAGCTGAGGGTGCCATTTTTCCCACCTGGGTTCTGGAAAGCCTTTTGCGAACGGCTTACGGCACCCCTTTGGAAGCGTGGCGACGGCTCACCGGGACTGAGAGCGGGGCTGACGAAGGCTTGCCAAGGGAAGGAGAAAAGCAGCGCTAGCGTCATGGTCCGGGCTAGGAAGACATTCACGGGTCCCTACTTTCCGTGTCCGCATCTGCGAAGGCCTTGGGCCTGGTGGGAAGAGGGGCAAAGCCCCCCAAGACGAGAGCCACGATTTCGAGAAGGGGAGGCCGTAGAAGAGCTTAAAATCTCTGGGCTTTGCCCTGCGGATGAAATACAGCAGACGATGGCAATTTCGCCGCAGCTGCTTTAGGAGGTCGAGAGGCGCTCTGCGGACCCCTTAGGAAGCCTTGGAATGCCGCCACGTCGGTTTTACTGGGCCCGGGGAAGAGTTGCCGTGGGTCTTTGAGGCCAAGGCGTCCCTCGAGTTTTTCACACCTTTCCGGGCGGAATGAATTCAGTGAGGGTTGCGACTTGGGCGCTGACGGCCACAAAGCGTGAGAGCCCTTCCTGGCACGTTAGGAAGGCCGCAAGAGCAAGGGTTCAACGTTAGGCGCCTTGCAAAAGTGTTGGTGGAAAAAGGGTCCCGCAGGCCTTTAAGGTGGGGCACTTTCCGGGCGGGAGCCCTCCAGCTGAGGGTGCCATTTTTCCCACCTGGGTTCTGGAAAGCCTTTTGCGAACGGCTTACGGCACCCCTTTGGAAGCGTGGCGACGGCTCACCGGGACTGAGAGCGGGGCTGACGAAGGCTTGCCAAGGGAAGGAGAAAAGCAGCGCTAGCGTCATGGTCCGGGCTAGGAAGACATTCACGGGTCCCTACTTTCCGTGTCCGCGTCTGCGAAGGCCTTGGGCCTGGTGGGAAGAGGGGCAAAGCCCCCCAAGACGAGAGCCACGATTTCGAGAAGGGGAGGCCGTAGAAGAGCTTAAAATCTCTGGGCTTTGCCCTGCGGATGAAATACAGCAGACGATGGCAATTTCGCCGCAGCTGCTTTAGGAGGTCGAGAGGCGCTCTGCGGACCCCTTAGGAAGCCTTGGAATGCCGCCACGTCGGTTTTACTGGGCCCGGGGAAGAGTTGCCGTGGGTCTTTGAGGCCAAGGCGTCCCTCGAGTTTTTCACACCTTTCCGGGCGGAATGAATTCAGTGAGGGTTGCGACTTGGGCGCTGACGGCCACAAAGCGTGAGAGCCCTTCCTGGCACGTTAGGAAGGCCGCAAGAGCAAGGGTTCAACGTTAGGCGCCTTGCAAAAGTGTTGGGGGAAAAAGGGTCCCGCAGGCCTTTAAGGTGGGGCACGTTCCGGGCGGGAGCCCTCCAGCTGAGGGTGCCATTTTTCCCACCTGGGTTCTGGAAAGCCTTTTGCAAACGGCTTACGGCACCCCTTTGGAAGCGTGGCGACGGCTCACCGGGACTGAGAGCGGGGCTGACGAAGGCTTGCCAAGGGAAGGAGAAAAGCAGCGCTAGCGTCATGGTCCGGGCTAGGAAGACATTCACGGGTCCCTACTTTCCGTGTCCGCGTCTGCGAAGGCCTTGGGCCTGGTGGGAAGAGGGGCAAAGCCCCCCAAGACGAGAGCCACGATTTCGAGAAGGGGAGGCCGTAGAAGAGCTTAAAATCTCTGGGCTTTGCCCTGCGGATGAAATACAGCAGACGATGGCAATTTCGCCGCAGCTGCTTTAGGAGGTCGAGAGGCGCTCTGCGGACCCCTTAGGAAGCCTTGGAATGCCGCCACGTCGGTTTTACTGGGCCCGGGGAAGAGTTGCCGTGGGTCTTTGAGGCCAAGGCGTCCCTCGAGTTTTTCACACCTTTCCGGGCGGAATGAATTCAGTGAGGGTTGCGACTTGGGCGCTGACGGCCACAAAGCGTGAGAGCCCTTCCTGGCACGTTAGGAAGGCCGCAAGAGCAAGGGTTCAACGTTAGGCGCCTTGCAAAAGTGTTGGAGGAAAAAGGGTCCCGCAGGCCTTTAAGGTGGGGCACTTTCCGGGCGGGAGCCCTCCAGCTGAGGGTGCCATTTTTCCCACCTGGGTTCTGGAAAGCCTTTTGCGAACGGCTTACGGCACCCCTTTGGAAGCGTGGCGACGGCTCACCGGGACTGAGAGCGGGGCTGACGAAGGCTTGCCAAGGGAAGGAGAAAAGCAGCGCTAGCGTCATGGTCCGGGCTAGGAAGACATTCACGGGTCCCTACTTTCCGTGTCCGCGTCTGCGAAGGCCTTGGGCCTGGTGGGAAGAGGGGCAAAGCCCCCCAAGACGAGAGCCACGATTTCGAGAAGGGGAGGCCGTAGAAGAGCTTAAAATCTCTGGGCTTTGCCCTGCGGATGAAATACAGCAGACGATGGCAATTTCGCCGCAGCTGCTTTAGGAGGTCGAGAGGCGCTCTGCGGACCCCTTAGGAAGCCTTGGAATGCCGCCACGTCGGTTTTACTGGGCCCGGGGAAGAGTTGCCGTGGGTCTTTGAGGCCAAGGCGTCCCTCGAGTTTTTCACACCTTTCCGGGCGGAATGAATTCAGTGAGGGTTGCGACTTGGGCGCTGACGGCCACAAAGCGTGAGAGCCCTTCCTGGCACGTTAGGAAGGCCGCAAGAGCAAGGGTTCAACGTTAGGCGCCTTGCAAAAGTGTTGGGGGAAAAAGGGTCCCGCAGGCCTTTAAGGTGGGGCACTTTCCGGGCGGGAGCCCTACAGCTGAGGGTGCCATTTTTCCCACCTGGGTTCTGGAAAGCCTTTTGCGAACGGCTTACGGCACCCCTTTGGAAGCGTGGCGACGGCTCACCGGGACTGAGAGCGGGGCTGACGAAGGCTTGCCAAGGGAAGGAGAAAAGCAGTGCTAGCGTCATGGTCCGGGCTAGGAAGACATTCACGGGTCCCTACTTTCCGTGTCCGCGTCTGCGAAGGCCTTGGGCCTGGTGGGAAGAGGGGCAAAGCCCCCCAAGACGAGAGCCACGATTTCGAGAAGGGGAGGCCGTAGAAGAGCTTAAAATCTCTGGGCTTTGCCCTGCGGATGAAATACAGCAGACGATGGCAATTTCGCCGCAGCTGCTTTAGGAGGTCGAGAGGCGCTCTGCGGACCCCTTAGGAAGCCTTGGAATGCCGCCACGTCGGTTTTACTGGGCCCGGGGAAGAGTTGCCGTGGGTCTTCGAGGCCAAGGCGTCCCTCGAGTTTTTCACACCTTTCCGGGCGGAATGAATTCAGTGAGGGTTGCGACTTGGGCGCTGACGGCCACAAAGCGTGAGAGCCCTTCCTGGCACGTTAGGAAGGCCGCAAGAGCAAGGGTTCAACGTTAGGCGCCTTGCAAAAGTGTTGGGGGAAAAAGGGTCCCGCAGGCCTTTAAGGTGGGGCACTTTCCGGGCGGGAGCCCTCCAGCTGAGGGTGCCATTTTTCCCACCTGGGTTCTGGAAAGCCTTTTGCGAACGGCTTACGGCACCCCTTTGGAAGCGTGGCGACGGCTCACCGGGACTGAGAGCGGGGCTGACGAAGGCTTGCCAAGGGAAGGAGAAAAGCAGCGCTAGCGTCATGGTCCGGGCTAGGAAGACATTCACGGGTCCCTACTTTCCGTGTCCGCGTCTGCGAAGGCCTTGGGCCTGGTGGGAAGAGGGGCAAAGCCCCCCAAGACGAGAGCCACGATTTCGAGAAGGGGAGGCCGTAGAAGAGCTTAAAATCTCTGGGCTTTGCCCTGCGGATGAAATACAGCAGACGATGGCAATTTCGCCGCAGCTGCTTTAGGAGGTCGAGAGGCGCTCTGCGGACCCCTTAGGAAGCCTTGGAATGCCGCCACGTCGGTTTTACTGGGCCCGGGGAAGAGTTGCCGTGGGTCTTTGAGGCCAAGGCGTCCCTCGAGTTTTTCACACCTTTCCGGGCAGAATGAATTCAGTGAGGGTTGCGACTTGGGCGCTGACGGCCACAAAGCGTGAGAGCCCTTCCTGGCACGTTAGGAAGGCCGCAAGAGCAAGGGTTCAACGTTAGGCGCCTTGCAAAAGTGTTGGGGGAAAAAGGGTCCCGCAGGCCTTTAAGGTGGGGCACTTTCCGGGCGGGAGCCCTCCAGCTGAGGGTGCCATTTTTCCCACCTGGGTTCTGGAAAGCCTTTTGCGAACGGCTTACGGCACCCCTTTGGAAGCGTGGCGACGGCTCACCGGGACTGAGAGCGGGGCTGACGAAGGCTTGCCAAGGGAAGGAGAAAAGCAGCGCTAGCGTCATGGTCCGGGCTAGGAAGACATTCACGGGTCCCTACTTTCCGTGTCCGCGTCTGCGAAGGCCTTGGGCCTGGTGGGAAGAGGGGCAAAGCCCCCCAAGACGAGAGCCACGATTTCGAGAAGGGGAGGCCGTAGAAGAGCTTAAAATCTCTGGGCTTTGCCCTGCGGATGAAATACAGCAGACGATGGCAATTTCGCCGCAGCTGCTTTAGGAGGTCGAGAGGCGCTCTGCGGACCCCTTAGGAAGCCTTGGAATGCCGCCACGTCGGTTTTACTGGGCCCGGGGAAGAGTTGCCGTGGGTCTTTGAGGCCAAGGCATCCCTCGAGTTTTTCACACCTTTCCGGGCGGAATGAATTCAGTGAGGGTTGCGACTTGGGCGCTGACGGCCACAAAGCGTGAGAGCCCTTCCTGGCACGTTAGGAAGGCCGCAAGAGCAAGGGTTCAACGTTAGGCGCCTTGCAAAAGTGTTGGAGGAAAAAGGGTCCCGCAGGCCTTTAAGGTGGGACACGTTCCGGGCGGGAGCCCTACAGCTGAGGGTGCCATTTTTCCCACCTGGGTTCTGGAAAGCCTTTTGCGAACGGCTTACGGCACCCCTTTGGAAGCGTGGCGACGGCTCACCGGGACTGAGAGCGGGGCTGACGAAGGCTTGCCAAGGGAAGGAGAAAAGCAGCGCTAGCGTCATGGTCCGGGCTAGGAAGACATTCACGGGTCCCTACTTTCCGTGTCCGCGTCTGCGAAGGCCTTGGGCCTGGTGGGAAGAGGGGCAAAGCCCCCCAAGACGAGAGCCACGATTTCGAGAAGGGGAGGCCGTAGAAGAGCTTAAAATCTCTGGGCTTTGCCCTGCGGATGAAATACAGCAGACGATGGCAATTTCGCCGCAGCTGCTTTAGGAGGTCGAGAGGCGCTCTGCGGACCCCTTAGGAAGCCTTGGAATGCCGCCACGTCGGTTTTACTGGGCCCGGGGAAGAGTTGCCGTGGGTCTTTGAGGCCAAGGCGTCCCTCGAGTTTTTCACACCTTTCCGGGCGGAATGAATTCAGTGAGGGTTGCGACTTGGGCGCTGACGGCCACAAAGCGTGAGAGCCCTTCCTGGCACGTTAGGAAGGCCGCAAGAGCAAGGGTTCAACGTTAGGCGCCTTGCAAAAGTGTTGGGGGAAAAAGGGTCCCGCAGGCCTTTAAGGTGGGGCACTGTCCGGGCGGGAGCCCTACAGCTGAGGGTGCCATTTTTCCCACCTGGGTTCTGGAAAGCCTTTTGCGAACGGCTTACGGCACCCCTTTGGAAGCGTGGCGACGGCTCACCGGGACTGAGAGCGGGGCTGACGAAGGCTTGCCAAGGGAAGGAGAAAAGCAGTGCTAGCGTCATGGTCCGGGCTAGGAAGACATTCACGGGTCCCTACTTTCCGTGTCCGCGTCTGCGAAGGCCTTGGGCCTGGTGGGAAGAGGGGCAAAGCCCCCCAAGACGAGAGCCACGATTTCGAGAAGGGGAGGCCGTAGAAGAGCTTAAAATCTCTGGGCTTTGCCCTGCGGATGAAATACAGCAGACGATGGCAATTTCGCCGCAGCTGCTTTAGGAGGTCGAGAGGCGCTCTGCGGACCCCTTAGGAAGCCTTGGAATGCCGCCACGTCGGTTTTACTGGGCCCGGGGAAGAGTTGCCGTGGGTCTTTGAGGCCAAGGCGTCCCTCGAGTTTTTCACACCTTTCCGGGCGGAATGAATTCAGTGAGGGTTGCGACTTGGGCGCTGACGGCCACAAAGCGTGAGAGCCCTTCCTGGCACGTTAGGAAGGCCGCAAGAGCAAGGGTTCAACGTTAGGCGCCTTGCAAAAGTGTTGGGGGAAAAAGGGTCCCGCAGGCCTTTAAGGTGGGGCACTTTCCGGGCGGGAGCCCTACAGCTGAGGGTGCCATTTTTCCCACCTGGGTTCTGGAAAGCCTTTTGCGAACGGCTTACGGCACCCCTTTGGAAGCGTGGCGACGGCTCACCGGGACTGAGAGCGGGGCTGACGAAGGCTTGCCAAGGGAAGGAGAAAAGCAGCGCTAGCGTCATGGTCCGGGCTAGGAAGACATTCACGGGTCCCTACTTTCCGTGTCCGCGTCTGCGAAGGCCTTGGGCCTGGTGGGAAGAGGGGCAAAGCCCCCCAAGACGAGAGCCACGATTTCGAGAAGGGGAGGCCGTAGAAGAGCTTAAAATCTCTGGGCTTTGCCCTGCGGATGAAATACAGCAGACGATGGCAATTTCGCCGCAGCTGCTTTAGGAGGTCGAGAGGCGCTCTGCGGACCCCTTAGGAAGCCTTGGAATGCCGCCACGCCGGTTTTACTGGGCCCGGGGAAGAGTTGCCGTGGGTCTTTGAGGCCAAGGCGTCCCTCGAGTTTTTCACACCTTTCCGGGCGGAATGAATTCAGTGAGGGTTGCGACTTGGGCGCTGACGGCCACAAAGCGTGAGAGCCCTTCCTGGCACGTTAGGAAGGCCGCAAGAGCAAGGGTTCAACGTTAGGCGCCTTGCAAAAGTGTTGGTGGAAAAAGGGTCCCGCAGGCCTTTAAGGTGGGGCACTTTCCGGGCGGGAGCCCTCCAGCTGAGGGTGCCATTTTTCCCACCTGGGTTCTGGAAAGCCTTTTGCGAACGGCTTACGGCACCCCTTTGGAAGCGTGGCGACGGCTCACCGGGACTGAGAGCGGGGCTGACGAAGGCTTGCCAAGGGAAGGAGAAAAGCAGCGCTAGCGTCATGGTCCGGGCTAGGAAGACATTCACGGGTCCCTACTTTCCGTGTCCGCGTCTGCGAAGGCCTTGGGCCTGGTGGGAAGAGGGGCAAAGCCCCCCAAGACGAGAGCCACGATTTCGAGAAGGGGAGGCCGTAGAAGAGCTTAAAATCTCTGGGCTTTGCCCTGCGGATGAAATACAGCAGACGATGGCAATTTCGCCGCAGCTGCTTTAGGAGGTCGAGAGGCGCTCTGCGGACCCCTTAGGAAGCCTTGGAATGCCGCCACGTCGGTTTTACTGGGCCCGGGGAAGAGTTGCCGTGGGTCTTTGAGGCCAAGGCGTCCCTCGAGTTTTTCACACCTTTCCGGGCGGAATGAATTCAGTGAGGGTTGCGACTTGGGCGCTGACGGCCACAAAGCGTGAGAGCCCTTCCTGGCACGTTAGGAAGGCCGCAAGAGCAAGGGTTCAACGTTAGGCGCCTTGCAAAAGTGTTGGGGGAAAAAGGGTCCCGCAGGCCTTTAAGGTGGGGCACTTTCCGGGCGGGAGCCCTCCAGCTGAGGGTGCCATTTTTCCCACCTGGGTTCTGGAAAGCCTTTTGCGAACGGCTTACGGCACCCCTTTGGAAGCGTGGCGACGGCTCACCGGGACTGAGAGCGGGGCTGACGAAGGCTTGCCAAGGGAAGGAGAAAAGCAGCGCTAGCGTCATGGTCCGGGCTAGGAAGACATTCACGGGTCCCTACTTTCCGTGTCCGCGTCTGCGAAGGCCTTGGGCCTGGTGGGAAGAGGGGCAAAGCCCCCCAAGACGAGAGCCACGATTTCGAGAAGGGGAGGCCGTAGAAGAGCTTAAAATCTCTGGGCTTTGCCCTGCGGATGAAATACAGCAGACGATGGCAATTTCGCCGCAGCTGCTTTAGGAGGTCGAGAGGCGCTCTGCGGACCCCTTAGGAAGCCTTGGAATGCCGCCACGTCGGTTTTACTGGGCCCGGGGAAGAGTTGCCGTGGGTCTTTGAGGCCAAGGCGTCCCTCGAGTTTTTCACACCTTTCCGGGCGGAATGAATTCAGTGAGGGTTGCGACTTGGGCGCTGACGGCCACAAAGCGTGAGAGCCCTTCCTGGCACGTTAGGAAGGCCGCAAGAGCAAGGGTTCAACGTTAGGCGCCTTGCAAAAGTGTTGGGGGAAAAAGGGTCCCGCAGGCCTTTAAGGTGGGGCACTTTCCGGGCGGGAGCCCTCCAGCTGAGGGTGCCATTTTTCCCACCTGGGTTCTGGAAAGCCTTTTGCGAACGGCTTACGGCACCCCTTTGGAAGCGTGGCGACGGCTCACCGGGACTGAGAGCGGGGCTGACGAAGGCTTGCCAAGGGAAGGAGAAAAGCAGCGCTAGCGTCATGGTCCGGGCTAGGAAGACATTCACGGGTCCCTACTTTCCGTGTCCGCGTCTGCGAAGGCCTTGGGCCTGGTGGGAAGAGGGGCAAAGCCCCCCAAGACGAGAGCCACGATTTCGAGAAGGGGAGGCCGTAGAAGAGCTTAAAATCTCTGGGCTTTGCCCTGCGGATGAAATACAGCAGACGATGGCAATTTCGCCGCAGCTGCTTTAGGAGGTCGAGAGGCGCTCTGCGGACCCCTTAGGAAGCCTTGGAATGCCGCCACGCCGGTTTTACTGGGCCCGGGGAAGAGTTGCCGTGGGTCTTTGAGGCCAAGGCGTCCCTCGAGTTTTTCACACCTTTCCGGGCGGAATGAATTCAGTGAGGGTTGCGACTTGGGCGCTGACGGCCACAAAGCGTGAGAGCCCTTCCTGGCACGTTAGGAAGGCCGCAAGAGCAAGGGTTCAACGTTAGGCGCCTTGCAAAAGTGTTGGGGGAAAAAGGGTCCCGCAGGCCTTTAAGGTGGGGCACTGTCCGGGCGGGAGCCCTACAGCTGAGGGTGCCATTTTTCCCACCTGGGTTCTGGAAAGCCTTTTGCGAACGGCTTACGGCACCCCTTTGGAAGCGTGGCGACGGCTCACCGGGACTGAGAGCGGGGCTGACGAAGGCTTGCCAAGGGAAGGAGAAAAGCAGCGCTAGCGTCATGGTCCGGGCTAGGAAGACATTCACGGGTCCCTACTTTCCGTGTCCGCGTCTGCGAAGGCCTTGGGCCTGGTGGGAAGAGGGGCAAAGCCCCCCAAGACGAGAGCCACGATTTCGAGAAGGGGAGGCCGTAGAAGAGCTTAAAATCTCTGGGCTTTGCCCTGCGGATGAAATACAGCAGACGATGGCAATTTCGCCGCAGCTGCTTTAGGAGGTCGAGAGGCGCTCTGCGGACCCCTTAGGAAGCCTTGGAATGCCACCACGTCGGTTTTACTGGGCCCGGGGAAGAGTTGCCGTGGGTCTTTGAGGCCAAGGCGTCCCTCGAGTTTTTCACACCTTTCCGGGCGGAATGAATTCAGTGAGGGTTGCGACTTGGGCGCTGACGGCCACAAAGCGTGAGAGCCCTTCCTGGCACGTTAGGAAGGCCGCAAGAGCAAGGGTTCAACGTTAGGCGCCTTGCAAAAGTGTTGGGGGAAAAAGGGTCCCGCAGGCCTTTAAGGTGGGGCACTGTCCGGGCGGGAGCCCTACAGCTGAGGGTGCCATTTTTCCCACCTGGGTTCTGGAAAGCCTTTTGCGAACGGCTTACGGCACCCCTTTGGAAGCGTGGCGACGGCTCACCGGGACTGAGAGCGGGGCTGACGAAGGCTTGCCAAGGGAAGGAGAAAAGCAGTGCTAGCGTCATGGTCCGGGCTAGGAAGACATTCACGGGTCCCTACTTTCCGTGTCCGCGTCTGCGAAGGCCTTGGGCCTGGTGGGAAGAGGGGCAAAGCCCCCCAAGACGAGAGCCACGATTTCGAGAAGGGGAGGCCGTAGAAGAGCTTAAAATCTCTGGGCTTTGCCCTGCGGATGAAATACAGCAGACGATGGCAATTTCGCCGCAGCTGCTTTAGGAGGTCGAGAGGCGCTCTGCGGACCCCTTAGGAAGCCTTGGAATGCCGCCACGTCGGTTTTACTGGGCCCGGGGAAGAGTTGCCGTGGGTCTTTGAGGCCAAGGCGTCCCTCGACTTTTTCACACCTTTCCGGGCGGAATGAATTCAGTGAGGGTTGCGACTTGGGCGCTGACGGCCACAAAGCGTGAGAGCCCTTCCTGGCACGTTAGGAAGGCCGCAAGAGCAAGGGGTCAACGTTAGGCGCCTTGCAAAAGTGTTGGGGGAAAAAGGGTCCCGCAGGCCTTTAAGGTGGGGCACTTTCCGGGCGGGAGCCCTCCAGCTGAGGGTGCCATTTTTCCCACCTGGGTTCTGGAAAGCCTTTTGCGAACGGCTTACGGCACCCCTTTGGAAGCGTGGCGACGGCTCACCGGGACTGAGAGCGGGGCTGACGAAGGCTTGCCAAGGGAAGGAGAAAAGCAGCGCTAGCGTCATGGTCCGGGCTAGGAAGACATTCACGGGTCCCTACTTTCCGTGTCCGCGTCTGCGAAGGCCTTGGGCCTGGTGGGAAGAGGGGCAAAGCCCCCCAAGACGAGAGCCACGATTTCGAGAAGGGGAGGCCGTAGAAGAGCTTAAAATCTCTGGGCTTTGCCCTGCGGATGAAATACAGCAGACGATGGCAATTTCGCCGCAGCTGCTTTAGGAGGTCGAGAGGCGCTCTGCGGACCCCTTAGGAAGCCTTGGAATGCCGCCACGCCGGTTTTACTGGGCCCGGGGAAGAGTTGCCGTGGGTCTTTGAGGCCAAGGCGTCCCTCGAGTTTTTCACACCTTTCCGGGCGGAATGAATTCAGTGAGGGTTGCGACTTGGGCGCTGACGGCCACAAAGCGTGAGAGCCCTTCCTGGCACGTTAGGAAGGCCGCAAGAGCAAGGGTTCAACGTTAGGCGCCTTGCAAAAGTGTTGGGGGAAAAAGGGTCCCGCAGGCCTTTAAGGTGGGGCACTTTCCGGGCGGGAGCCCTACAGCTGAGGGTGCCATTTTTCCCACCTGGGTTCTGGAAAGCCTTTTGCGAACGGCTTACGGCACCCCTTTGGAAGCGTGGCGACGGCTCACCGGGACTGAGAGCGGGGCTGACGAAGGCTTGCCAAGGGAAGGAGAAAAGCAGCGCTAGCGTCATGGTCCGGGCTAGGAAGACATTCACGGGTCCCTACTTTCCGTGTCCGCGTCTGCGAAGGCCTTGGGCCTGGTGGGAAGAGGGGCAAAGCCCCCCAAGACGAGAGCCACGATTTCGAGAAGGGGAGGCCGTAGAAGAGCTTAAAATCTCTGGGCTTTGCCCTGCGGATGAAATACAGCAGACGATGGCAATTTCGCCGCAGCTGCTTTAGGAGGTCGAGAGGCGCTCTGCGGACCCCTTAGGAAGCCTTGGAATGCCGCCACGTCGGTTTTACTGGGCCCGGGGAAGAGTTGCCGTGGGTCTTTGAGGCCAAGGCGTCCCTCGAGTTTTTCACACCTTTCCGGGCGGAATGAATTCAGTGAGGGTTGCGACTTGGGCGCTGACGGCCACAAAGCGTGAGAGCCCTTCCTGGCACGTTAGGAAGGCCGCAAGAGCAAGGGTTCAACGTTAGGCGCCTTGCAAAAGTGTTGGGGGAAAAAGGGTCCCGCAGGCCTTTAAGGTGGGGCACTGTCCGGGCGGGAGCCCTACAGCTGAGGGTGCCATTTTTCCCACCTGGGTTCTGGAAAGCCTTTTGCGAACGGCTTACGGCACCCCTTTGGAAGCGTGGCGACGGCTCACCGGGACTGAGAGCGGGGCTGACGAAGGCTTGCCAAGGGAAGGAGAAAAGCAGCGCTAGCGTCATGGTCCGGGCTAGGAAGACATTCACGGGTCCCTACTTTCCGTGTCCGCGTCTGCGAAGGCCTTGGGCCTGGTGGGAAGAGGGGCAAAGCCCCCCAAGACGAGAGCCACGATTTCGAGAAGGGGAGGCCGTAGAAGAGCTTAAAATCTCTGGGCTTTGCCCTGCGGATGAAATACAGCAGACGATGGCAATTTCGCCGCAGCTGCTTTAGGAGGTCGAGAGGCGCTCTGCGGACCCCTTAGGAAGCCTTGGAATGCCGCCACGTCGGTTTTACTGGGCCCGGGGAAGAGTTGCCGTGGGTCTTTGAGGCCAAGGCGTCCCTCGAGTTTTTCACACCTTTCCGGGCGGAATGAATTCAGTGAGGGTTGCGACTTGGGCGCTGACGGCCACAAAGCGTGAGAGCCCTTCCTGGCACGTTAGGAAGGCCGCAAGAGCAAGGGTTCAACGTTAGGCGCCTTGCAAAAGTGTTGGGGGAAAAAGGGTCCCGCAGGCCTTTAAGGTGGGGCACTTTCCGGGCGGGAGCCCTCCAGCTGAGGGTGCCATTTTTCCCACCTGGGTTCTGGAAAGCCTTTTGCGAACGGCTTACGGCACCCCTTTGGAAGCGTGGCGACGGCTCACCGGGACTGAGAGCGGGGCTGACGAAGGCTTGCCAAGGGAAGGAGAAAAGCAGCGCTAGCGTCATGGTCCGGGCTAGGAAGACATTCACGGGTCCCTACTTTCCGTGTCCGCGTCTGCGAAGGCCTTGGGCCTGGTGGGAAGAGGGGCAAAGCCCCCCAAGACGAGAGCCACGATTTCGAGAAGGGGAGGCCGTAGAAGAGCTTAAAATCTCTGGGCTTTGCCCTGCGGATGAAATACAGCAGACGATGGCAATTTCGCCGCAGCTGCTTTAGGAGGTCGAGAGGCGCTCTGCGGACCCCTTAGGAAGCCTTGGAATGCCGCCACGTCGGTTTTACTGGGCCCGGGGAAGAGTTGCCGTGGGTCTTTGAGGCCAAGGCGTCCCTCGAGTTTTTCACACCTTTCCGGGCGGAATGAATTCAGTGAGGGTTGCGACTTGGGCGCTGACGGCCACAAAGCGTGAGAGCCCTTCCTGGCACGTTAGGAAGGCCGCAAGAGCAAGGGTTCAACGTTAGGCGCCTTGCAAAAGTGTTGGGGGAAAAAGGGTCCCGCAGGCCTTTAAGGTGGGGCACTGTCCGGGCGGGAGCCCTACAGCTGAGGGTGCCATTTTTCCCACCTGGGTTCTGGAAAGCCTTTTGCGAACGGCTTACGGCACCCCTTTGGAAGCGTGGCGACGGCTCACCGGGACTGAGAGCGGGGCTGACGAAGGCTTGCCAAGGGAAGGAGAAAAGCAGCGCTAGCGTCATGGTCCGGGCTAGGAAGACATTCACGGGTCCCTACTTTCCGTGTCCGCGTCTGCGAAGGCCTTGGGCCTGGTGGGAAGAGGGGCAAAGCCCCCCAAGACGAGAGCCACGATTTCGAGAAGGGGAGGCCGTAGAAGAGCTTAAAATCTCTGGGCTTTGCCCTGCGGATGAAATACAGCAGACGATGGCAATTTCGCCGCAGCTGCTTTAGGAGGTCGAGAGGCGCTCTGCGGACCCCTTAGGAAGCCTTGGAATGCCGCCACGCCGGTTTTACTGGGCCCGGGGAAGAGTTGCCGTGGGTCTTTGAGGCCAAGGCGTCCCTCGAGTTTTTCACACCTTTCCGGGCGGAATGAATTCAGTGAGGGTTGCGACTTGGGCGCTGACGGCCACAAAGCGTGAGAGCCCTTCCTGGCACGTTAGGAAGGCCGCAAGAGCAAGGGTTCAACGTTAGGCGCCTTGCAAAAGTGTTGGGGGAAAAAGGGTCCCGCAGGCCTTTAAGGTGGGGCACTTTCCGGGCGGGAGCCCTACAGCTGAGGGTGCCATTTTTCCCACCTGGGTTCTGGAAAGCCTTTTGCGAACGGCTTACGGCACCCCTTTGGAAGCGTGGCGACGGCTCACCGGGACTGAGAGCGGGGCTGACGAAGGCTTGCCAAGGGAAGGAGAAAAGCAGCGCTAGCGTCATGGTCCGGGCTAGGAAGACATTCACGGGTCCCTACTTTCCGTGTCCGCGTCTGCGAAGGCCTTGGGCCTGGTGGGAAGAGGGGCAAAGCCCCCCAAGACGAGAGCCACGATTTCGAGAAGGGGAGGCCGTAGAAGAGCTTAAAATCTCTGGGCTTTGCCCTGCGGATGAAATACAGCAGACGATGGCAATTTCGCCGCAGCTGCTTTAGGAGGTCGAGAGGCGCTCTGCGGACCCCTTAGGAAGCCTTGGAATGCCGCCACGTCGGTTTTACTGGGCCCGGGGAAGAGTTGCCGTGGGTCTTTGAGGCCAAGGCGTCCCTCGAGTTTTTCACACCTTTCCGGGCGGAATGAATTCAGTGAGGGTTGCGACTTGGGCGCTGACGGCCACAAAGCGTGAGAGCCCTTCCTGGCACGTTAGGAAGGCCGCAAGAGCAAGGGTTCAACGTTAGGCGCCTTGCAAAAGTGTTGGGGGAAAAAGGGTCCCGCAGGCCTTTAAGGTGGGGCACTGTCCGGGCGGGAGCCCTACAGCTGAGGGTGCCATTTTTCCCACCTGGGTTCTGGAAAGCCTTTTGCGAACGGCTTACGGCACCCCTTTGGAAGCGTGGCGACGGCTCACCGGGACTGAGAGCGGGGCTGACGAAGGCTTGCCAAGGGAAGGAGAAAAGCAGCGCTAGCGTCATGGTCCGGGCTAGGAAGACATTCACGGGTCCCTACTTTCCGTGTCCGCGTCTGCGAAGGCCTTGGGCCTGGTGGGAAGAGGGGCAAAGCCCCCCAAGACGAGAGCCACGATTTCGAGAAGGGGAGGCCGTAGAAGAGCTTAAAATCTCTGGGCTTTGCCCTGCGGATGAAATACAGCAGACGATGGCAATTTCGCCGCAGCTGCTTTAGGAGGTCGAGAGGCGCTCTGCGGACCCCTTAGGAAGCCTTGGAATGCCGCCACGTCGGTTTTACTGGGCCCGGGGAAGAGTTGCCGTGGGTCTTTGAGGCCAAGGCGTCCCTCGAGTTTTTCACACCTTTCCGGGCGGAATGAATTCAGTGAGGGTTGCGACTTGGGCGCTGACGGCCACAAAGCGTGAGAGCCCTTCCTGGCACGTTAGGAAGGCCGCAAGAGCAAGGGTTCAACGTTAGGCGCCTTGCAAAAGTGTTGGGGGAAAAAGGGTCCCGCAGGCCTTTAAGGTGGGGCACTTTCCGGGCGGGAGCCCTCCAGCTGAGGGTGCCATTTTTCCCACCTGGGTTCTGGAAAGCCTTTTGCGAACGGCTTACGGCACCCCTTTGGAAGCGTGGCGACGGCTCACCGGGACTGAGAGCGGGGCTGACGAAGGCTTGCCAAGGGAAGGAGAAAAGCAGCGCTAGCGTCATGGTCCGGGCTAGGAAGACATTCACGGGTCCCTACTTTCCGTGTCCGCGTCTGCGAAGGCCTTGGGCCTGGTGGGAAGAGGGGCAAAGCCCCCCAAGACGAGAGCCACGATTTCGAGAAGGGGAGGCCGTAGAAGAGCTTAAAATCTCTGGGCTTTGCCCTGCGGATGAAATACAGCAGACGATGGCAATTTCGCCGCAGCTGCTTTAGGAGGTCGAGAGGCGCTCTGCGGACCCCTTAGGAAGCCTTGGAATGCCGCCACGTCGGTTTTACTGGGCCCGGGGAAGAGTTGCCGTGGGTCTTTGAGGCCAAGGCGTCCCTCGAGTTTTTCACACCTTTCCGGGCGGAATGAATTCAGTGAGGGTTGCGACTTGGGCGCTGACGGCCACAAAGCGTGAGAGCCCTTCCTGGCACGTTAGGAAGGCCGCAAGAGCAAGGGTTCAACGTTAGGCGCCTTGCAAAAGTGTTGGGGGAAAAAGGGTCCCGCAGGCCTTTAAGGTGGGGCACTTTCCGGGCGGGAGCCCTACAGCTGAGGGTGCCATTTTTCCCACCTGGGTTCTGGAAAGCCTTTTGCGAACGGCTTACGGCACCCCTTTGGAAGCGTGGCGACGGCTCACCGGGACTGAGAGCGGGGCTGACGAAGGCTTGCCAAGGGAAGGAGAAAAGCAGCGCTAGCGTCATGGTCCGGGCTAGGAAGACATTCACGGGTCCCTACTTTCCGTGTCCGCGTCTGCGAAGGCCTTGGGCCTGGTGGGAAGAGGGGCAAAGCCCCCCAAGACGAGAGCCACGATTTCGAGAAGGGGAGGCCGTAGAAGAGCTTAAAATCTCTGGGCTTTGCCCTGCGGATGAAATACAGCAGACGATGGCAATTTCGCCGCAGCTGCTTTAGGAGGTCGAGAGGCGCTCTGCGGACCCCTTAGGAAGCCTTGGAATGCCGCCACGTCGGTTTTACTGGGCCCGGGGAAGAGTTGCCGTGGGTCTTTGAGGCCAAGGCGTCCCTCGAGTTTTTCACACCTTTCCGGGCGGAATGAATTCAGTGAGGGTTGCGACTTGGGCGCTGACGGCCACAAAGCGTGAGAGCCCTTCCTGGCACGTTAGGAAGGCCGCAAGAGCAAGGGTTCAACGTTAGGCGCCTTGCAAAAGTGTTGGGGGAAAAAGGGTCCCGCAGGCCTTTAAGGTGGGGCACTTTCCGGGCGGGAGCCCTCCAGCTGAGGGTGCCATTTTTCCCACCTGGGTTCTGGAAAGCCTTTTGCGAACGGCTTACGGCACCCCTTTGGAAGCGTGGCGACGGCTCACCGGGACTGAGAGCGGGGCTGACGAAGGCTTGCCAAGGGAAGGAGAAAAGCAGCGCTAGCGTCATGGTCCGGGCTAGGAAGACATTCACGGGTCCCTACTTTCCGTGTCCGCGTCTGCGAAGGCCTTGGGCCTGGTGGGAAGAGGGGCAAAGCCCCCCAAGACGAGAGCCACGATTTCGAGAAGGGGAGGCCGTAGAAGAGCTTAAAATCTCTGGGCTTTGCCCTGCGGATGAAATACAGCAGACGATGGCAATTTCGCCGCAGCTGCTTTAGGAGGTCGAGAGGCGCTCTGCGGACCCCTTAGGAAGCCTTGGAATGCCGCCACGTCGGTTTTACTGGGCCCGGGGAAGAGTTGCCGTGGGTCTTTGAGGCCAAGGCGTCCCTCGAGTTTTTCACACCTTTCCGGGCGGAATGAATTCAGTGAGGGTTGCGACTTGGGCGCTGACGGCCACAAAGCGTGAGAGCCCTTCCTGGCACGTTAGGAAGGCCGCAAGAGCAAGGGTTCAACGTTAGGCGCCTTGCAAAAGTGTTGGGGGAAAAAGGGTCCCGCAGGCCTTTAAGGTGGGGCACGTTCCGGGCGGGAGCCCTACAGCTGAGGGTGCCATTTTTCCCACCTGGGTTCTGGAAAGCCTTTTGCGAACGGCTTACGGCACCCCTTTGGAAGCGTGGCGACGGCTCACCGGGACTGAGAGCGGGGCTGACGAAGGCTTGCCAAGGGAAGGAGAAAAGCAGCGCTAGCGTCATGGTCCGGGCTAGGAAGACATTCACGGGTCCCTACTTTCCGTGTCCGCGTCTGCGAAGGCCTTGGGCCTGGTGGGAAGAGGGGCAAAGCCCCCCAAGACGAGAGCCACGATTTCGAGAAGGGGAGGCCGTAGAAGAGCTTAAAATCTCTGGGCTTTGCCCTGCGGATGAAATACAGCAGACGATGGCAATTTCGCCGCAGCTGCTTTAGGAGGTCGAGAGGCGCTCTGCGGACCCCTTAGGAAGCCTTGGAATGCCGCCACGTCGGTTTTACTGGGCCTGGGGAAGAGTTGCCGTGGGTCTTTGAGGCCAAGGCGTCCCTCGAGTTTTTCACACCTTTCCGGGCGGAATGAATTCAGTGAGGGTTGCGACTTGGGCGCTGACGGCCACAAAGCGTGAGAGCCCTTCCTGGCACGTTAGGAAGGCCGCAAGAGCAAGGGTTCAACGTTAGGCGCCTTGCAAAAGTGTTGGGGGAAAAAGGGTCCCGCAGGCCTTTAAGGTGGGGCACTTTCCGGGCGGGAGCCCTCCAGCTGAGGGTGCCATTTTTCCCACCTGGGTTCTGGAAAGCCTTTTGCGAACGGCTTACGGCACCCCTTTGGAAGCGTGGCGACGGCTCACCGGGACTGAGAGCGGGGCTGACGAAGGCTTGCCAAGGGAAGGAGAAAAGCAGCGCTAGCGTCATGGTCCGGGCTAGGAAGACATTCACGGGTCCCTACTTTCCGTGTCCGCGTCTGCGAAGGCCTTGGGCCTGGTGGGAAGAGGGGCAAAGCCCCCCAAGACGAGAGCCACGATTTCGAGAAGGGGAGGCCGTAGAAGAGCTTAAAATCTCTGGGCTTTGCCCTGCGGATGAAATACAGCAGACGATGGCAATTTCGCCGCAGCTGCTTTAGGAGGTCGAGAGGCGCTCTGCGGACCCCTTAGGAAGCCTTGGAATGCCGCCACGTCGGTTTTACTGGGCCCGGGGAAGAGTTGCCGTGGGTCTTTGAGGCCAAGGCGTCCCTCGAGTTTTTCACACCTTTCCGGGCGGAATGAATTCAGTGAGGGTTGCGACTTGGGCGCTGACGGCCACAAAGCGTGAGAGCCCTTCCTGGCACGTTAGGAAGGCCGCAAGAGCAAGGGTTCAACGTTAGGCGCCTTGCAAAAGTGTTGGGGGAAAAAGGGTCCCGCAGGCCTTTAAGGTGGGGCACGTTCCGGGCGGGAGCCCTACAGCTGAGGGTGCCATTTTTCCCACCTGGGTTCTGGAAAGCCTTTTGCGAACGGCTTACGGCACCCCTTTGGAAGCGTGGCGACGGCTCACCGGGACTGAGAGCGGGGCTGACGAAGGCTTGCCAAGGGAAGGAGAAAAGCAGCGCTAGCGTCATGGTCCGGGCTAGGAAGACATTCACGGGTCCCTACTTTCCGTGTCCGCGTCTGCGAAGGCCTTGGGCCTGGTGGGAAGAGGGGCAAAGCCCCCCAAGACGAGAGCCACGATTTCGAGAAGGGGAGGCCGTAGAAGAGCTTAAAATCTCTGGGCTTTGCCCTGCGGATGAAATACAGCAGACGATGGCAATTTCGCCGCAGCTGCTTTAGGAGGTCGAGCGGCGCTCTGCGGACCCCTTAGGAAGCCTTGGAATGCCGCCACGTCGGTTTTACTGGGCCCGGGGAAGAGTTGCCGTGGGTCTTTGAGGCCAAGGCGTCCCTCGAGTTTTTCACACCTTTCCGGGCGGAATGAATTCAGTGAGGGTTGCGACTTGGGCGCTGACGGCCACAAAGCGTGAGAGCCCTTCCTGGCACGTTAGGAAGGCCGCAAGAGCAAGGGTTCAACGTTAGGCGCCTTGCAAAAGTGTTGGGGGAAAAAGGGTCCCGCAGGCCTTTAAGGTGGGGCACTTTCCGGGCGGGAGCCCTCCAGCTGAGGGTGCCATTTTTCCCACCTGGGTTCTGGAAAGCCTTTTGCGAACGGCTTACGGCACCCCTTTGGAAGCGTGGCGACGGCTCACCGGGACTGAGAGCGGGGCTGACGAAGGCTTGCCAAGGGAAGGAGAAAAGCAGCGCTAGCGTCATGGTCCGGGCTAGGAAGACATTCACGGGTCCCTACTTTCCGTGTCCGCGTCTGCGAAGGCCTTGGGCCTGGTGGGAAGAGGGGCAAAGCCCCCCAAGACGAGAGCCACGATTTCGAGAAGGGGAGGCCGTAGAAGAGCTTAAAATCTCTGGGCTTTGCCCTGCGGATGAAATACAGCAGACGATGGCAATTTCGCCGCAGCTGCTTTAGGAGGTCGAGCGGCGCTCTGCGGACCCCTTAGGAAGCCTTGGAATGCCGCCACGTCGGTTTTACTGGGCCCGGGGAAGAGTTGCCGTGGGTCTTTGAGGCCAAGGCGTCCCTCGAGTTTTTCACACCTTTCCGGGCGGAATGAATTCAGTGAGGGTTGCGACTTGGGCGCTGATGGCCACAAAGCGTGAGAGCCCTTCCTGGCACGTTAGGAAGGCCGCAAGAGCAAGGGTTCAACGTTAGGCGCCTTGCAAAAGTGTTGGGGGAAAAAGGGTCCCGCAGGCCTTTAAGGTGGGGCACTTTCCGGGCGGGAGCCCTCCAGCTGAGGGTGCCATTTTTCCCACCTGGGTTCTGGAAAGCCTTTTGCGAACGGCTTACGGCACCCCTTTGGAAGCGTGGCGACGGCTCACCGGGACTGAGAGCGGGGCTGACGAAGGCTTGCCAAGGGAAGGAGAAAAGCAGCGCTAGCGTCATGGTCCGGGCTAGGAAGACATTCACGGGTCCCTACTTTCCGTGTCCGCGTCTGCGAAGGCCTTGGGCCTGGTGGGAAGAGGGGCAAAGCCCCCCAAGACGAGAGCCACGATTTCGAGAAGGGGAGGCCGTAGAAGAGCTTAAAATCTCTGGGCTTTGCCCTGCGGATGAAATACAGCAGACGATGGCAATTTCGCCGCAGCTGCTTTAGGAGGTCGAGCGGCGCTCTGCGGACCCCTTAGGAAGCCTTGGAATGCCGCCACGTCGGTTTTACTGGGCCCGGGGAAGAGTTGCCGTGGGTCTTTGAGGCCAAGGCGTCCCTCGAGTTTTTCACACCTTTCCGGGCGGAATGAATTCAGTGAGGGTTGCGACTTGGGCGCTGACGGCCACAAAGCGTGAGAGCCCTTCCTGGCACGTTAGGAAGGCCGCAAGAGCAAGGGTTCAACGTTAGGCGCCTTGCAAAAGTGTTGGGGGAAAAAGGGTCCCGCAGGCCTTTAAGGTGGGGCACTTTCCGGGCGGGAGCCCTCCAGCTGAGGGTGCCATTTTTCCCACCTGGGTTCTGGAAAGCCTTTTGCGAACGGCTTACGGCACCCCTTTGGAAGCGTGGCGACGGCTCACCGGGACTGAGAGCGGGGCTGACGAAGGCTTGCCAAGGGAAGGAGAAAAGCAGCGCTAGCGTCATGGTCCGGGCTAGGAAGACATTCACGGGTCCCTACTTTCCGTGTCCGCGTCTGCGAAGGCCTTGGGCCTGGTGGGAAGAGGGGCAAAGCCCCCCAAGACGAGAGCCACGATTTCGAGAAGGGGAGGCCGTAGAAGAGCTTAAAATCTCTGGGCTTTGCCCTGCGGATGAAATACAGCAGACGATGGCAATTTCGCCGCAGCTGCTTTAGGAGGTCGAGCGGCGCTCTGCGGACCCCTTAGGAAGCCTTGGAATGCCGCCACGTCGGTTTTACTGGGCCCGGGGAAGAGTTGCCGTGGGTCTTTGAGGCCAAGGCGTCCCTCGAGTTTTTCACACCTTTCCGGGCGGAATGAATTCAGTGAGGGTTGCGACTTGGGCGCTGATGGCCACAAAGCGTGAGAGCCCTTCCTGGCACGTTAGGAAGGCCGCAAGAGCAAGGGTTCAACGTTAGGCGCCTTGCAAAAGTGTTGGGGGAAAAAGGGTCCCGCAGGCCTTTAAGGTGGGGCACTTTCCGGGCGGGAGCCCTCCAGCTGAGGGTGCCATTTTTCCCACCTGGGTTCTGGAAAGCCTTTTGCGAACGGCTTACGGCACCCCTTTGGAAGCGTGGCGACGGCTCACCGGGACTGAGAGCGGGGCTGACGAAGGCTTGCCAAGGGAAGGAGAAAAGCAGCGCTAGCGTCATGGTCCGGGCTAGGAAGACATTCACGGGTCCCTACTTTCCGTGTCCGCGTCTGCGAAGGCCTTGGGCCTGGTGGGAAGAGGGGCAAAGCCCCCCAAGACGAGAGCCACGATTTCGAGAAGGGGAGGCCGTAGAAGAGCTTAAAATCTCTGGGCTTTGCCCTGCGGATGAAATACAGCAGACGATGGCAATTTCGCCGCAGCTGCTTTAGGAGGTCGAGAGGCGCTCTGCGGACCCCTTAGGAAGCCTTGGAATGCCGCCACGTCGGTTTTACTGGGCCCGGGGAAGAGTTGCCGTGGGTCTTTGAGGCCAAGGCGTCCCTCGAGTTTTTCACACCTTTCCGGGCGGAATGAATTCAGTGAGGGTTGCGACTTGGGCGCTGACGGCCACAAAGCGTGAGAGCCCTTCCTGGCACGTTAGGAAGGCCGCAAGAGCAAGGGTTCAACGTTAGGCGCCTTGCAAAAGTGTTGGGGGAAAAAGGGTCCCGCAGGCCTTTAAGGTGGGGCACTTTCCGGGCGGGAGCCCTACAGCTGAGGGTGCCATTTTTCCCACCTGGGTTCTGGAAAGCCTTTTGCGAACGGCTTACGGCACCCCTTTGGAAGCGTGGCGACGGCTCACCGGGACTGAGAGCGGGGCTGACGAAGGCTTGCCAAGGGAAGGAGAAAAGCAGCGCTAGCGTCATGGTCCGGGCTAGGAAGACATTCACGGGTCCCTACTTTCCGTGTCCGCGTCTGCGAAGGCCTTGGGCCTGGTGGGAAGAGGGGCAAAGCCCCCCAAGACGAGAGCCACGATTTCGAGAAGGGGAGGCCGTAGAAGAGCTTAAAATCTCTGGGCTTTGCCCTGCGGATGAAATACAGCAGACGATGGCAATTTCGCCGCAGCTGCTTTAGGAGGTCGAGAGGCGCTCTGCGGACCCCTTAGGAAGCCTTGGAATGCCGCCACGTCGGTTTTACTGGGCCCGGGGAAGAGTTGCCGTGGGTCTTTGAGGCCAAGGCGTCCCTCGAGTTTTTCACACCTTTCCGGGCGGAATGAATTCAGTGAGGGTTGCGACTTGGGCGCTGACGGCCACAAAGCGTGAGAGCCCTTCCTGGCACGTTAGGAAGGCCGCAAGAGCAAGGGTTCAACGTTAGGCGCCTTGCAAAAGTGTTGGGGGAAAAAGGGTCCCGCAGGCCTTTAAGGTGGGGCACTTTCCGGGCGGGAGCCCTCCAGCTGAGGGTGCCATTTTTCCCACCTGGGTTCTGGAAAGCCTTTTGCGAACGGCTTACGGCACCCCTTTGGAAGCGTGGCGACGGCTCACCGGGACTGAGAGCGGGGCTGACGAAGGCTTGCCAAGGGAAGGAGAAAAGCAGCGCTAGCGTCATGGTCCGGGCTAGGAAGACATTCACGGGTCCCTACTTTCCGTGTCCGCGTCTGCGAAGGCCTTGGGCCTGGTGGGAAGAGGGGCAAAGCCCCCCAAGACGAGAGCCACGATTTCGAGAAGGGGAGGCCGTAGAAGAGCTTAAAATCTCTGGGCTTTGCCCTGCGGATGAAATACAGCAGACGATGGCAATTTCGCCGCAGCTGCTTTAGGAGGTCGAGCGGCGCTCTGCGGACCCCTTAGGAAGCCTTGGAATGCCGCCACGTCGGTTTTACTGGGCCCGGGGAAGAGTTGCCGTGGGTCTTTGAGGCCAAGGCGTCCCTCGACTTTTTCACACCTTTCCGGGCGGAATGAATTCAGTGAGGGTTGCGACTTGGGCGCTGACGGCCACAAAGCGTGAGAGCCCTTCCTGGCACGTTAGGAAGGCCGCAAGAGCAAGGGTTCAACGTTAGGCGCCTTGCAAAAGTGTTGGGGGAAAAAGGGTCCCGCAGGCCTTTAAGGTGGGGCACTTTCCGGGCGGGAGCCCTACAGCTGAGGGTGCCATTTTTCCCACCTGGGTTCTGGAAAGCCTTTTGCGAACGGCTTACGGCACCCCTTTGGAAGCGTGGCGACGGCTCACCGGGACTGAGAGCGGGGCTGACGAAGGCTTGCCAAGGGAAGGAGAAAAGCAGCGCTAGCGTCATGGTCCGGGCTAGGAAGACATTCACGGGTCCCTACTTTCCGTGTCCGCGTCTGCGAAGGCCTTGGGCCTGGTGGGAAGAGGGGCAAAGCCCCCCAAGACGAGAGCCACGATTTCGAGAAGGGGAGGCCGTAGAAGAGCTTAAAATCTCTGGGCTTTGCCCTGCGGATGAAATACAGCAGACGATGGCAATTTCGCCGCAGCTGCTTTAGGAGGTCGAGCGGCGCTCTGCGGACCCCTTAGGAAGCCTTGGAATGCCGCCACGTCGGTTTTACTGGGCCCGGGGAAGAGTTGCCGTGGGTCTTTGAGGCCAAGGCGTCCCTCGAGTTTTTCACACCTTTCCGGGCGGAATGAATTCAGTGAGGGTTGCGACTTGGGCGCTGATGGCCACAAAGCGTGAGAGCCCTTCCTGGCACGTTAGGAAGGCCGCAAGAGCAAGGGTTCAACGTTAGGCGCCTTGCAAAAGTGTTGGGGGAAAAAGGGTCCCGCAGGCCTTTAAGGTGGGGCACTTTCCGGGCGGGAGCCCTCCAGCTGAGGGTGCCATTTTTCCCACCTGGGTTCTGGAAAGCCTTTTGCGAACGGCTTACGGCACCCCTTTGGAAGCGTGGCGACGGCTCACCGGGACTGAGAGCGGGGCTGACGAAGGCTTGCCAAGGGAAGGAGAAAAGCAGCGCTAGCGTCATGGTCCGGGCTAGGAAGACATTCACGGGTCCCTACTTTCCGTGTCCGCGTCTGCGAAGGCCTTGGGCCTGGTGGGAAGAGGGGCAAAGCCCCCCAAGACGAGAGCCACGATTTCGAGAAGGGGAGGCCGTAGAAGAGCTTAAAATCTCTGGGCTTTGCCCTGCGGATGAAATACAGCAGACGATGGCAATTTCGCCGCAGCTGCTTTAGGAGGTCGAGAGGCGCTCTGCGGACCCCTTAGGAAGCCTTGGAATGCCGCCACGTCGGTTTTACTGGGCCCGGGGAAGAGTTGCCGTGGGTCTTTGAGGCCAAGGCGTCCCTCGAGTTTTTCACACCTTTCCGGGCGGAATGAATTCAGTGAGGGTTGCGACTTGGGCGCTGACGGCCACAAAGCGTGAGAGCCCTTCCTGGCACGTTAGGAAGGCCGCAAGAGCAAGGGTTCAACGTTAGGCGCCTTGCAAAAGTGTTGGGGGAAAAAGGGTCCCGCAGGCCTTTAAGGTGGGACACGTTCCGGGCGGGAGCCCTACAGCTGAGGGTGCCATTTTTCCCACCTGGGTTCTGGAAAGCCTTTTGCGAACGGCTTACGGCACCCCTTTGGAAGCGTGGCGACGGCTCACCGGGACTGAGAGCGGGGCTGACGAAGGCTTGCCAAGGGAAGGAGAAAAGCAGCGCTAGCGTCATGGTCCGGGCTAGGAAGACATTCACGGGTCCCTACTTTCCGTGTCCGCGTCTGCGAAGGCCTTGGGCCTGGTGGGAAGAGGGGCAAAGCCCCCCAAGACGAGAGCCACGATTTCGAGAAGGGGAGGCCGTAGAAGAGCTTAAAATCTCTGGGCTTTGCCCTGCGGATGAAATACAGCAGACGATGGCAATTTCGCCGCAGCTGCTTTAGGAGGTCGAGCGGCGCTCTGCGGACCCCTTAGGAAGCCTTGGAATGCCGCCACGTCGGTTTTACTGGGCCCGGGGAAGAGTTGCCGTGGGTCTTTGAGGCCAAGGCGTCCCTCGAGTTTTTCACACCTTTCCGGGCGGAATGAATTCAGTGAGGGTTGCGACTTGGGCGCTGACGGCCACAAAGCGTGAGAGCCCTTCCTGGCACGTTAGGAAGGCCGCAAGAGCAAGGGTTCAACGTTAGGCGCCTTGCAAAAGTGTTGGGGGAGAAAGGGTCCCGCAGGCCTTTAAGGTGGGGCACTTTCCGGGCGGGAGCCCTACAGCTGAGGGTGCCATTTTTCCCACCTGGGTTCTGGAAAGCCTTTTGCGAACGGCTTACGGCACCCCTTTGGAAGCGTGGCGACGGCTCACCGGGACTGAGAGCGGGGCTGACGAAGGCTTGCCAAGGGAAGGAGAAAAGCAGCGCTAGCGTCATGGTCCGGGCTAGGAAGACATCCACGGGTCCCTACTTTCCGTGTCCGCGTCTGCGAAGGCCTTGGGCCTGGTGGGAAGAGGGGCAAAGCCCCCCAAGACGAGAGCCACGATTTCGAGAAGGGGAGGCCGTAGAAGAGCTTAAAATCTCTGGGCTTTGCCCTGCGGATGAAATACAGCAGACGATGGCAATTTCGCCGCAGCTGCTTTAGGAGGTCGAGCGGCGCTCTGCGGACCCCTTAGGAAGCCTTGGAATGCCGCCACGTCGGTTTTACTGGGCCCGGGGAAGAGTTGCCGTGGGTCTTTGAGGCCAAGGCGTCCCTCGAGTTTTTCACACCTTTCCGGGCGGAATGAATTCAGTGAGGGTTGCGACTTGGGCGCTGACGGCCACAAAGCGTGAGAGCCCTTCCTGGCACGTTAGGAAGGCCGCAAGAGCAAGGGTTCAACGTTAGGCGCCTTGCAAAAGTGTTGGGGGAAAAAGGGTCCCGCAGGCCTTTAAGGTGGGACACGTTCCGGGCGGGAGCCCTCCAGCTGAGGGTGCCATTTTTCCCACCTGGGTTCTGGAAAGCCTTTTGCGAACGGCTTACGGCACCCCTTTGGAAGCGTGGCGACGGCTCACCGGGACTGAGAGCGGGGCTGACGAAGGCTTGCCAAGGGAAGGAGAAAAGCAGCGCTAGCGTCATGGTCCGGGCTAGGAAGACATCCACGGGTCCCTACTTTCCGTGTCCGCGTCTGCGAAGGCCTTGGGCCTGGTGGGAAGAGGGGCAAAGCCCCCCAAGACGAGAGCCACGATTTCGAGAAGGGGAGGCCGTAGAAGAGCTTAAAATCTCTGGGCTTTGCCCTGCGGATGAAATACAGCAGACGATGGCAATTTCGCCGCAGCTGCTTTAGGAGGTCGAGCGGCGCTCTGCGGACCCCTTAGGAAGCCTTGGAATGCCGCCACGTCGGTTTTACTGGGCCCGGGGAAGAGTTGCCGTGGGTCTTTGAGGCCAAGGCGTCCCTCGAGTTTTTCACACCTTTCCGGGCGGAATGAATTCAGTGAGGGTTGCGACTTGGGCGCTGACGGCCACAAAGCGTGAGAGCCCTTCCTGGCACGTTAGGAAGGCCGCAAGAGCAAGGGTTCAACGTTAGGCGCCTTGCAAAAGTGTTGGGGGAGAAAGGGTCCCGCAGGCCTTTAAGGTGGGGCACTTTCCGGGCGGGAGCCCTACAGCTGAGGGTGCCATTTTTCCCACCTGGGTTCTGGAAAGCCTTTTGCGAACGGCTTACGGCACCCCTTTGGAAGCGTGGCGACGGCTCACCGGGACTGAGAGCGGGGCTGACGAAGGCTTGCCAAGGGAAGGAGAAAAGCAGCGCTAGCGTCATGGTCCGGGCTAGGAAGACATCCACGGGTCCCTACTTTCCGTGTCCGCGTCTGCGAAGGCCTTGGGCCTGGTGGGAAGAGGGGCAAAGCCCCCCAAGACGAGAGCCACGATTTCGAGAAGGGGAGGCCGTAGAAGAGCTTAAAATCTCTGGGCTTTGCCCTGCGGATGAAATACAGCAGACGATGGCAATTTCGCCGCAGCTGCTTTAGGAGGTCGAGCGGCGCTCTGCGGACCCCTTAGGAAGCCTTGGAATGCCGCCACGTCGGTTTTACTGGGCCCGGGGAAGAGTTGCCGTGGGTCTTTGAGGCCAAGGCGTCCCTCGAGTTTTTCACACCTTTCCGGGCGGAATGAATTCAGTGAGGGTTGCGACTTGGGCGCTGACGGCCACAAAGCGTGAGAGCCCTTCCTGGCACGTTAGGAAGGCCGCAAGAGCAAGGGTTCAACGTTAGGCGCCTTGCAAAAGTGTTGGGGGAAAAAGGGTCCCGCAGGCCTTTAAGGTGGGACACGTTCCGGGCGGGAGCCCTCCAGCTGAGGGTGCCATTTTTCCCACCTGGGTTCTGGAAAGCCTTTTGCGAACGGCTTACGGCACCCCTTTGGAAGCGTGGCGACGGCTCACCGGGACTGAGAGCGGGGCTGACGAAGGCTTGCCAAGGGAAGGAGAAAAGCAGCGCTAGCGTCATGGTCCGGGCTAGGAAGACATCCACGGGTCCCTACTTTCCGTGTCCGCGTCTGCGAAGGCCTTGGGCCTGGTGGGAAGAGGGGCAAAGCCCCCCAAGACGAGAGCCACGATTTCGAGAAGGGGAGGCCGTAGAAGAGCTTAAAATCTCTGGGCTTTGCCCTGCGGATGAAATACAGCAGACGATGGCAATTTCGCCGCAGCTGCTTTAGGAGGTCGAGCGGCGCTCTGCGGACCCCTTAGGAAGCCTTGGAATGCCGCCACGTCGGTTTTACTGGGCCCGGGGAAGAGTTGCCGTGGGTCTTTGAGGCCAAGGCGTCCCTCGAGTTTTTCACACCTTTCCGGGCGGAATGAATTCAGTGAGGGTTGCGACTTGGGCGCTGACGGCCACAAAGCGTGAGAGCCCTTCCTGGCACGTTAGGAAGGCCGCAAGAGCAAGGGTTCAACGTTAGGCGCCTTGCAAAAGTGTTGGGGGAGAAAGGGTCCCGCAGGCCTTTAAGGTGGGGCACGTTCCGGGCGGGAGCCCTCCAGCTGAGGGTGCCATTTTTCCCACCTGGGTTCTGGAAAGCCTTTTGCGAACGGCTTACGGCACCCCTTTGGAAGCGTGGCGACGGCTCACCGGGACTGAGAGCGGGGCTGACGAAGGCTTGCCAAGGGAAGGAGAAAAGCAGCGCTAGCGTCATGGTCCGGGCTAGGAAGACATTCACGGGTCCCTACTTTCCGTGTCCGCGTCTGCGAAGGCCTTGGGCCTGGTGGGAAGAGGGGCAAATCCCCCCAAGACGAGAGCCACGATTTCGAGAAGGGGAGGCCGTAGAAGAGCTTAAAATCTCTGGGCTTTGCCCTGCGGATGAAATACAGCAGACGATGGCAATTTCGCCGCAGCTGCTTTAGGAGGTCGAGAGGCGCTCTGCGGACCCCTTAGGAAGCCTTGGAATGCCGCCACGTCGGTTTTACTGGGCCCGGGGAAGAGTTGCCGTGGGTCTTTGAGGCCAAGGCGTCCCTCGAGTTTTTCACACCTTTCCGGGCGGAATGAATTCAGTGAGGGTTGTGACTTGGGCGCTGACGGCCACAAAGCGTGAGAGCCCTTCCTGGCACGTTAGGAAGGCCGCAAGAGCAAGGGTTCAACGTTAGGCGCCTTGCAAAAGTGTTGGGGGAAAAAGGGTCCCGCAGGCCTTTAAGGTGGGGCACTTTCCGGGCGGGAGCCCTCCAGCTGAGGGTGCCATTTTTCCCACCTGGGTTCTGGAAAGCCTTTTGCGAACGGCTTACGGCACCCCTTTGGAAGCGTGGCGATGGCTCACCGGGACTGAGAGCGGGGCTGACGAAGGCTTGCCAAGGGAAGGAGAAAAGCAGCGCTAGCGTCATGGTCCGGGCTAGGAAGACATTCACGGGTCCCTACTTTCCGTGTCCGCGTCTGCGAAGGCCTTGGGCCTGGTGGGAAGAGGGGCAAAGCCCCCCAAGACGAGAGCCACGATTTCGAGAAGGGGAGGCCGTAGAAGAGCTTAAAATCTCTGGGCTTTGCCCTGCGGATGAAATACAGCAGACGATGGCAATTTCGCCGCAGCTGCTTTAGGAGGTCGAGAGGCGCTCTGCGGACCCCTTAGGAAGCCTTGGAATGCCGCCACGTCGGTTTTACTGGGCCCGGGGAAGAGTTGCCGTGGGTCTTTGAGGCCAAGGCGTCCCTCGAGTTTTTCACACCTTTCCGGGCGGAATGAATTCAGTGAGGGTTGCGACTTGGGCGCTGACGGCCACAAAGCGTGAGAGCCCTTCCTGGCACGTTAGGAAGGCCGCAAGAGCAAGGGTTCAACGTTAGGCGCCTTGCAAAAGTGTTGGGGGAAAAAGGGTCCCGCAGGCCTTTAAGGTGGGACACGTTCCGGGCGGGAGCCCTACAGCTGAGGGTGCCATTTTTCCCACCTGGGTTCTGGAAAGCCTTTTGCGAACGGCTTACGGCACCCCTTTGGAAGCGTGGCGACGGCTCACCGGGACTGAGAGCGGGGCTGACGAAGGCTTGCCAAGGGAAGGAGAAAAGCAGCGCTAGCGTCATGGTCCGGGCTAGGAAGACATCCACGGGTCCCTACTTTCCGTGTCCGCGTCTGCGAAGGCCTTGGGCCTGGTGGGAAGAGGGGCAAAGCCCCCCAAGACGAGAGCCACGATTTCGAGAAGGGGAGGCCGTAGAAGAGCTTAAAATCTCTGGGCTTTGCCCTGCGGATGAAATACAGCAGACGATGGCAATTTCGCCGCAGCTGCTTTAGGAGGTCGAGAGGCGCTCTGCGGACCCCTTAGGAAGCCTTGGAATGCCGCCACGTCGGTTTTACTGGGCCCGGGGAAGAGTTGCCGTGGGTCTTTGAGGCCAAGGCGTCCCTCGAGTTTTTCACACCTTTCCGGGCGGAATGAATTCAGTGAGGGTTGCGACTTGGGCGCTGACGGCCACAAAGCGTGAGAGCCCTTCCTGGCACGTTAGGAAGGCCGCAAGAGCAAGGGTTCAACGTTAGGCGCCTTGCAAAAGTGTTGGGGGAAAAAGGGTCCCGCAGGCCTTTAAGGTGGGACACGTTCCGGGCGGGAGCCCTCCAGCTGAGGGTGCCATTTTTCCCACCTGGGTTCTGGAAAGCCTTTTGCGAACGGCTTACGGCACCCCTTTGGAAGCGTGGCGACGGCTCACCGGGACTGAGAGCGGGGCTGACGAAGGCTTGCCAAGGGAAGGAGAAAAGCAGCGCTAGCGTCATGGTCCGGGCTAGGAAGACATCCACGGGTCCCTACTTTCCGTGTCCGCGTCTGCGAAGGCCTTGGGCCTGGTGGGAAGAGGGGCAAAGCCCCCCAAGACGAGAGCCACGATTTCGAGAAGGGGAGGCCGTAGAAGAGCTTAAAATCTCTGGGCTTTGCCCTGCGGATGAAATACAGCAGACGATGGCAATTTCGCCGCAGCTGCTTTAGGAGGTCGAGCGGCGCTCTGCGGACCCCTTAGGAAGCCTTGGAATGCCGCCACGTCGGTTTTACTGGGCCCGGGGAAGAGTTGCCGTGGGTCTTTGAGGCCAAGGCGTCCCTCGACTTTATCACACCTTTCCGGGCGGAATGAATTCAGTGAGGGTTGCGACTTGGGCGCTGACGGCCACAAAGCGTGAGAGCCCTTCCTGGCACGTTAGGAAGGCCACAAGAGCAAGGGTTCAACGTTAGGCGCCTTGCAAAAGTGTTGGGGGAGAAAGGGTCCCGCAGGCCTTTAAGGTGGGGCACTTTCCGGGCGGGAGCCCTACAGCTGAGGGTGCCATTTTTCCCACCTGGGTTCTGGAAAGCCTTTTGCGAACGGCTTACGGCACCCCTTTGGAAGCGTGGCGACGGCTCACCGGGACTGAGAGCGGGGCTGACGAAGGCTTGCCAAGGGAAGGAGAAAAGCAGCGCTAGCGTCATGGTCCGGGCTAGGAAGACATCCACGGGTCCCTACTTTCTGTGTCCGCGTCTGCGAAGGCCTTGGGCCTGGTGGGAAGAGGGGCAAAGCCCCCCAAGACGAGAGCCACGATTTCGAGAAGGGGAGGCCGTAGAAGAGCCTAAAATCTCTGGGCTTTGCCCTGCGGATGAAATACAGCAGACGATGGCAATTTCGCCGCAGCTGCTTTAGGAGGTCGAGCGGCGCTCTGCGGACCCCTTAGGAAGCCTTGGAATGCCGCCACGTCGGTTTTACTGGGCCCGGGGAAGAGTTGCCGTGGGTCTTTGAGGCCAAGGCGTCCCTCGAGTTTTTCACACCTTTCCGGGCGGAATGAATTCAGTGAGGGTTGCGACTTGGGCGCTGACGGCCACAAAGCGTGAGAGCCCTTCCTGGCACGTTAGGAAGGCCGCAAGAGCAAGGGTTCAACGTTAGGCGCCTTGCAAAAGTGTTGGGGGAGAAAGGGTCCCGCAGGCCTTTAAGGTGGGGCACTTTCCGGGCGGGAGCCCTACAGCTGAGGGTGCCATTTTTCCCACCTGGGTTCTGGAAAGCCTTTTGCGAACGGCTTACGGCACCCCTTTGGAAGCGTGGCGACGGCTCACCGGGACTGAGAGCGGGGCTGACGAAGGCTTGCCAAGGGAAGGAGAAAAGCAGCGCTAGCGTCATGGTCTGGGCTAGGAAGACATTCACGGGTCCCTACTTTCCGTGTCCGCGTCTGCGAAGGCCTTAGGCCTGGTGGGAAGAGGGGCAAAGCCCCCCAAGACGAGAGCCACGATTTCGAGAAGGGGAGGCCGTAGAAGAGCTTAAAATCTCTGGGCTTTGCCCTGCGGATGAAATACAGCAGACGATGGCAATTTCGCCGCAGCTGCTTTAGGAGGTCGAGAGGCGCTCTGCGGACCCCTTAGGAAGCCTTGGAATGCCGCCACGTCGGTTTTACTGGGCCCGGGGAAGAGTTGCCGTGGGTCTTTGAGGCCAAGGCGTCCCTCGAGTTTTTCACACCTTTCCGGGCGGAATGAATTCAGTGAGGGTTGCGACTTGGGCGCTGACGGCCACAAAGCGTGAGAGCCCTTCCTGGCACGTTAGGAAGGCCGCAAGAGCAAGGGTTCAACGTTAGGCGCCTTGCAAAAGTGTTGGGGGAAAAAGGGTCCCGCAGGCCTTTAAGGTGGGGCACTTTCCGGGCGGGAGCCCTACAGCTGAGGGTGCCATTTTTCCCACCTGGGTTCTGGAAAGCCTTTTGCGAACGGCTTACGGCACCCCTTTGGAAGCGTGGCGACGGCTCACCGGGACTGAGAGCGGGGCTGACGAAGGCTTGCCAAGGGAAGGAGAAAAGCAGCGCTAGCGTCATGGTCCGGGCTAGGAAGACATTCACGGGTCCCTACTTTCCGTGTCCGCGTCTGCGAAGGCCTTGGGCCTGGTGGGAAGAGGGGCAAAGCCCCCCAAGACGAGAGCCACGATTTCGAGAAGGGGAGGCCGTAGAAGAGCTTAAAATCTCTGGGCTTTGCCCTGCGGATGAAATACAGCAGACGATGGCAATTTCGCCGCAGCTGCTTTAGGAGGTCGAGCGGCACTCTGCGGACCCCTTAGGAAGCCTTGGAATGCCGCCACGTCGGTTTTACTGGGCCCGGGGAAGAGTTGCCGTGGGTCTTTGAGGCCAAGGCGTCCCTCGACTTTATCACACCTTTCCGGGCGGAATGAATTCAGTGAGGGTTGCGACTTGGGCGCTGACGGCCACAAAGCGTGAGAGCCCTTCCTGGCACGTTAGGAAGGCCACAAGAGCAAGGGTTCAACGTTAGGCGCCTTGCAAAAGTGTTGGGGGAGAAAGGGTCCCGCAGGCCTTTAAGGTGGGGCACTTTCCGGGCGGGAGCCCTACAGCTGAGGGTGCCATTTTTCCCACCTGGGTTCTGGAAAGCCTTTTGCGAACGGCTTACGGCACCCCTTTGGAAGCGTGGCGACGGCTCACCGGGACTGAGAGCGGGGCTGACGAAGGCTTGCCAAGGGAAGGAGAAAAGCAGCGCTAGCGTCATGGTCCGGGCTAGGAAGACATCCACGGGTCCCTACTTTCTGTGTCCGCGTCTGCGAAGGCCTTGGGCCTGGTGGGAAGAGGGGCAAAGCCCCCCAAGACGAGAGCCACGATTTCGAGAAGGGGAGGCCGTAGAAGAGCCTAAAATCTCTGGGCTTTGCCCTGCGGATGAAATACAGCAGACGATGGCAATTTCGCCGCAGCTGCTTTAGGAGGTCGAGAGGCGCTCTGCGGACCCCTTAGGAAGCCTTGGAATGCCGCCACGTCGGTTTTACTGGGCCCGGGGAAGAGTTGCCGTGGGTCTTTGAGGCCAAGGCGTCCCTCGAGTTTTTCACACCTTTCCGGGCGGAATGAATTCAGTGAGGGTTGCGACTTGGGCGCTGACGGCCACAAAGCGTGAGAGCCCTTCCTGGCACGTTAGGAAGGCCGCAAGAGCAAGGGTTCAACGTTAGGCGCCTTGCAAAAGTGTTGGGGGAGAAAGGGTCCCGCAGGCCTTTAAGGTGGGGCACTTTCCGGGCGGGAGCCCTACAGCTGAGGGTGCCATTTTTCCCACCTGGGTTCTGGAAAGCCTTTTGCGAACGGCTTACGGCACCCCTTTGGAAGCGTGGCGACGGCTCACCGGGACTGAGAGCGGGGCTGACGAAGGCTTGCCAAGGGAAGGAGAAAAGCAGCGCTAGCGTCATGGTCTGGGCTAGGAAGACATTCACGGGTCCCTACTTTCCGTGTCCGCGTCTGCGAAGGCCTTGGGCCTGGTGGGAAGAGGGGCAAAGCCCCCCAAGACGAGAGCCACGATTTCGAGAAGGGGAGGCCGTAGAAGAGCTTAAAATCTCTGGGCTTTGCCCTGCGGATGAAATACAGCAGACGATGGCAATTTCGCCGCAGCTGCTTTAGGAGGTCGAGAGGCGCTCTGCGGACCCCTTAGGAAGCCTTGGAATGCCGCCACGTCGGTTTTACTGGGCCCGGGGAAGAGTTGCCGTGGGTCTTTGAGGCCAAGGCGTCCCTCGAGTTTTTCACACCTTTCCGGGCGGAATGAATTCAGTGAGGGTTGCGACTTGGGCGCTGACGGCCACAAAGCGTGAGAGCCCTTCCTGGCACGTTAGGAAGGCCGCAAGAGCAAGGGTTCAACGTTAGGCGCCTTGCAAAAGTGTTGGGGGAAAAAGGGTCCCGCAGGCCTTTAAGGTGGGGCACTTTCCGGGCGGGAGCCCTACAGCTGAGGGTGCCATTTTTCCCACCTGGGTTCTGGAAAGCCTTTTGCGAACGGCTTACGGCACCCCTTTGGAAGCGTGGCGACGGCTCACCGGGACTGAGAGCGGGGCTGACGAAGGCTTGCCAAGGGAAGGAGAAAAGCAGCGCTAGCGTCATGGTCCGGGCTAGGAAGACATTCACGGGTCCCTACTTTCCGTGTCCGCGTCTGCGAAGGCCTTGGGCCTGGTGGGAAGAGGGGCAAAGCCCCCCAAGACGAGAGCCACGATTTCGAGAAGGGGAGGCCGTAGAAGAGCTTAAAATCTCTGGGCTTTGCCCTGCGGATGAAATACAGCAGACGATGGCAATTTCGCCGCAGCTGCTTTAGGAGGTCGAGAGGCGCTCTGCGGACCCCTTAGGAAGCCTTGGAATGCCGCCACGTCGGTTTTACTGGGCCCGGGGAAGAGTTGCCGTGGGTCTTTGAGGCCAAGGCGTCCCTCGACTTTTTCACACCTTTCCGGGCGGAATGAATTCAGTGAGGGTTGCGACTTGGGCGCTGACGGCCACAAAGCGTGAGAGCCCTTCCTGGCACGTTAGGAAGGCCACAAGAGCAAGGGTTCAACGTTAGGCGCCTTGCAAAAGTGTTGGGGGAGAAAGGGTCCCGCAGGCCTTTAAGGTGGGGCACTTTCCGGGCGGGAGCCCTACAGCTGAGGGTGCCATTTTTCCCACCTGGGTTCTGGAAAGCCTTTTGCGAACGGCTTACGGCACCCCTTTGGAAGCGTGGCGACGGCTCACCGGGACTGAGAGCGGGGCTGACGAAGGCTTGCCAAGGGAAGGAGAAAAGCAGCGCTAGCGTCATGGTCCGGGCTAGGAAGACATCCACGGGTCCCTACTTTCCGTGTCCGCGTCTGCGAAGGCCTTGGGCCTGGTGGGAAGAGGGGCAAAGCCCCCCAAGACGAGAGCCACGATTTCGAGAAGGGGAGGCCGTAGAAGAGCCTAAAATCTCTGGGCTTTGCCCTGCGGATGAAATACAGCAGACGATGGCAATTTCGCCGCAGCTGCTTTAGGAGGTCGAGCGGCGCTCTGCGGACCCCTTAGGAAGCCTTGGAATGCCGCCACGTCGGTTTTACTGGGCCCGGGGAAGAGTTGCCGTGGGTCTTTGAGGCCAAGGCGTCCCTCGAGTTTTTCACACCTTTCCGGGCGGAATGAATTCAGTGAGGGTTGCGACTTGGGCGCTGACGGCCACAAAGCGTGAGAGCCCTTCCTGGCACGTTAGGAAGGCCGCAAGAGCAAGGGTTCAACGTTAGGCGCCTTGCAAAAGTGTTGGGGGAAAAAGGGTCCCGCAGGCCTTTAAGGTGGGGCACTTTCCGGGCGGGAGCCCTACAGCTGAGGGTGCCATTTTTCCCACCTGGGTTCTGGAAAGCCTTTTGCGAACGGCTTACGGCACCCCTTTGGAAGCGTGGCGATGGCTCACCGGGACTGAGAGCGGGGCTGACGAAGGCTTGCCAAGGGAAGGAGAAAAGCAGCGCTAGCGTCATGGTCCGGGCTAGGAAGACATTCACGGGTCCCTACTTTCCGTGTCCGCGTCTGCGAAGGCCTTGGGCCTGGTGGGAAGAGGGGCAAAGCCCCCCAAGACGAGAGCCACGATTTCGAGAAGGGGAGGCCGTAGAAGAGCTTAAAATCTCTGGGCTTTGCCCTGCGGATGAAATACAGCAGACGATGGCAATTTCGCCGCAGCTGCTTTAGGAGGTCGAGAGGCGCTCTGCGGACCCCTTAGGAAGCCTTGGAATGCCGCCACGTCGGTTTTACTGGGCCCGGGGAAGAGTTGCCGTGGGTCTTTGAGGCCAAGGCGTCCCTCGACTTTTTCACACCTTTCCGGGCGGAATGAATTCAGTGAGGGTTGCGACTTGGGCGCTGACGGCCACAAAGCGTGAGAGCCCTTCCTGGCACGTTAGGAAGGCCACAAGAGCAAGGGTTCAACGTTAGGCGCCTTGCAAAAGTGTTGGGGGAGAAAGGGTCCCGCAGGCCTTTAAGGTGGGGCACTTTCCGGGCGGGAGCCCTACAGCTGAGGGTGCCATTTTTCCCACCTGGGTTCTGGAAAGCCTTTTGCGAACGGCTTACGGCACCCCTTTGGAAGCGTGGCGACGGCTCACCGGGACTGAGAGCGGGGCTGACGAAGGCTTGCCAAGGGAAGGAGAAAAGCAGCGCTAGCGTCATGGTCCGGGCTAGGAAGACATCCACGGGTCCCTACTTTCTGTGTCCGCGTCTGCGAAGGCCTTGGGCCTGGTGGGAAGAGGGGCAAAGCCCCCCAAGACGAGAGCCACGATTTCGAGAAGGGGAGGCCGTAGAAGAGCTTAAAATCTCTGGGCTTTGCCCTGCGGATGAAATACAGCAGACGATGGCAATTTCGCCGCAGCTGCTTTAGGAGGTCGAGAGGCGCTCTGCGGACCCCTTAGGAAGCCTTGGAATGCCGCCACGTCGGTTTTACTGGGCCCGGGGAAGAGTTGCCGTGGGTCTTTGAGGCCAAGGCGTCCCTCGACTTTATCACACCTTTCCGGGCGGAATGAATTCAGTGAGGGTTGCGACTTGGGCGCTGACGGCCACAAAGCGTGAGAGCCCTTCCTGGCACGTTAGGAAGGCCACAAGAGCAAGGGTTCAACGTTAGGCGCCTTGCAAAAGTGTTGGGGGAGAAAGGGTCCCGCAGGCCTTTAAGGTGGGGCACTTTCCGGGCGGGAGCCCTACAGCTGAGGGTGCCATTTTTCCCACCTGGGTTCTGGAAAGCCTTTTGCGAACGGCTTACGGCACCCCTTTGGAAGCGTGGCGACGGCTCACCGGGACTGAGAGCGGGGCTGACGAAGGCTTGCCAAGGGAAGGAGAAAAGCAGCGCTAGCGTCATGGTCCGGGCTAGGAAGACATCCACGGGTCCCTACTTTCTGTGTCCGCGTCTGCGAAGGCCTTGGGCCTGGTGGGAAGAGGGGCAAAGCCCCCCAAGACGAGAGCCACGATTTCGAGAAGGGGAGGCCGTAGAAGAGCCTAAAATCTCTGGGCTTTGCCCTGCGGATGAAATACAGCAGACGATGGCAATTTCGCCGCAGCTGCTTTAGGAGGTCGAGCGGCGCTCTGCGGACCCCTTAGGAAGCCTTGGAATGCCGCCACGTCGGTTTTACTGGGCCCGGGGAAGAGTTGCCGTGGGTCTTTGAGGCCAAGGCGTCCCTCGAGTTTTTCACACCTTTCCGGGCGGAATGAATTCAGTGAGGGTTGCGACTTGGGCGCTGACGGCCACAAAGCGTGAGAGCCCTTCCTGGCACGTTAGGAAGGCCGCAAGAGCAAGGGTTCAACGTTAGGCGCCTTCCAAAAGTGTTGGGGGAGAAAGGGTCCCGCAGGCCTTTAAGGTGGGGCACTTTCCGGGCGGGAGCCCTACAGCTGAGGGTGCCATTTTTCCCACCTGGGTTCTGGAAAGCCTTTTGCGAACGGCTTACGGCACCCCTTTGGAAGCGTGGCGACGGCTCACCGGGACTGAGAGCGGGGCTGACGAAGGCTTGCCAAGGGAAGGAGAAAAGCAGCGCTAGCGTCATGGTCTGGGCTAGGAAGACATTCACGGGTCCCTACTTTCCGTGTCCGCGTCTGCGAAGGCCTTGGGCCTGGTGGGAAGAGGGGCAAAGCCCCCCAAGACGAGAGCCACGATTTCGAGAAGGGGAGGCCGTAGAAGAGCTTAAAATCTCTGGGCTTTGCCCTGCGGATGAAATACAGCAGACGATGGCAATTTCGCCGCAGCTGCTTTAGGAGGTCGAGAGGCGCTCTGCGGACCCCTTAGGAAGCCTTGGAATGCCGCCACGTCGGTTTTACTGGGCCCGGGGAAGAGTTGCCGTGGGTCTTTGAGGCCAAGGCGTCCCTCGAGTTTTTCACACCTTTCCGGGCGGAATGAATTCAGTGAGGGTTGCGACTTGGGCGCTGACGGCCACAAAGCGTGAGAGCCCTTCCTGGCACGTTAGGAAGGCCGCAAGAGCAAGGGTTCAACGTTAGGCGCCTTGCAAAAGTGTTGGGGGAAAAAGGGTCCCGCAGGCCTTTAAGGTGGGGCACTTTCCGGGCGGGAGCCCTACAGCTGAGGGTGCCATTTTTCCCACCTGGGTTCTGGAAAGCCTTTTGCGAACGGCTTACGGCACCCCTTTGGAAGCGTGGCGACGGCTCACCGGGACTGAGAGCGGGGCTGACGAAGGCTTGCCAAGGGAAGGAGAAAAGCAGCGCTAGCGTCATGGTCCGGGCTAGGAAGACATTCACGGGTCCCTACTTTCCGTGTCCGCGTCTGCGAAGGCCTTGGGCCTGGTGGGAAGAGGGGCAAAGCCCCCCAAGACGAGAGCCACGATTTCGAGAAGGGGAGGCCGTAGAAGAGCTTAAAATCTCTGGGCTTTGCCCTGCGGATGAAATACAGCAGACGATGGCAATTTCGCCGCAGCTGCTTTAGGAGGTCGAGCGGCGCTCTGCGGACCCCTTAGGAAGCCTTGGAATGCCGCCACGTCGGTTTTACTGGGCCCGGGGAAGAGTTGCCGTGGGTCTTTGAGGCCAAGGCGTCCCTCGACTTTTTCACACCTTTCCGGGCGGAATGAATTCAGTGAGGGTTGCGACTTGGGCGCTGACGGCCACAAAGCGTGAGAGCCCTTCCTGGCACGTTAGGAAGGCCACAAGAGCAAGGGTTCAACGTTAGGCGCCTTGCAAAAGTGTTGGGGGAGAAAGGGTCCCGCAGGCCTTTAAGGTGGGGCACTTTCCGGGCGGGAGCCCTACAGCTGAGGGTGCCATTTTTCCCACCTGGGTTCTGGAAAGCCTTTTGCGAACGGCTTACGGCACCCCTTTGGAAGCGTGGCGACGGCTCACCGGGACTGAGAGCGGGGCTGACGAAGGCTTGCCAAGGGAAGGAGAAAAGCAGCGCTAGCGTCATGGTCCGGGCTAGGAAGACATCCACGGGTCCCTACTTTCCGTGTCCGCGTCTGCGAAGGCCTTGGGCCTGGTGGGAAGAGGGGCAAAGCCCCCCAAGACGAGAGCCACGATTTCGAGAAGGGGAGGCCGTAGAAGAGCCTAAAATCTCTGGGCTTTGCCCTGCGGATGAAATACAGCAGACGATGGCAATTTCGCCGCAGCTGCTTTAGGAGGTCGAGCGGCGCTCTGCGGACCCCTTAGGAAGCCTTGGAATGCCGCCACGTCGGTTTTACTGGGCCCGGGGAAGAGTTGCCGTGGGTCTTTGAGGCCAAGGCGTCCCTCGAGTTTTTCACACCTTTCCGGGCGGAATGAATTCAGTGAGGGTTGCGACTTGGGCGCTGACGGCCACAAAGCGTGAGAGCCCTTCCTGGCACGTTAGGAAGGCCGCAAGAGCAAGGGTTCAACGTTAGGCGCCTTGCAAAAGTGTTGGGGGAAAAAGGGTCCCGCAGGCCTTTAAGGTGGGGCACTTTCCGGGCGGGAGCCCTACAGCTGAGGGTGCCATTTTTCCCACCTGGGTTCTGGAAAGCCTTTTGCGAACGGCTTACGGCACCCCTTTGGAAGCGTGGCGATGGCTCACCGGGACTGAGAGCGGGGCTGACGAAGGCTTGCCAAGGGAAGGAGAAAAGCAGCGCTAGCGTCATGGTCCGGGCTAGGAAGACATTCACGGGTCCCTACTTTCCGTGTCCGCGTCTGCGAAGGCCTTGGGCCTGGTGGGAAGAGGGGCAAAGCCCCCCAAGACGAGAGCCACGATTTCGAGAAGGGGAGGCCGTAGAAGAGCTTAAAATCTCTGGGCTTTGCCCTGCGGATGAAATACAGCAGACGATGGCAATTTCGCCGCAGCTGCTTTAGGAGGTCGAGCGGCGCTCTGCGGACCCCTTAGGAAGCCTTGGAATGCCGCCACGTCGGTTTTACTGGGCCCGGGGAAGAGTTGCCGTGGGTCTTTGAGGCCAAGGCGTCCCTCGACTTTTTCACACCTTTCCGGGCGGAATGAATTCAGTGAGGGTTGCGACTTGGGCGCTGACGGCCACAAAGCGTGAGAGCCCTTCCTGGCACGTTAGGAAGGCCACAAGAGCAAGGGTTCAACGTTAGGCGCCTTGCAAAAGTGTTGGGGGAGAAAGGGTCCCGCAGGCCTTTAAGGTGGGGCACTTTCCGGGCGGGAGCCCTACAGCTGAGGGTGCCATTTTTCCCACCTGGGTTCTGGAAAGCCTTTTGCGAACGGCTTACGGCACCCCTTTGGAAGCGTGGCGACGGCTCACCGGGACTGAGAGCGGGGCTGACGAAGGCTTGCCAAGGGAAGGAGAAAAGCAGCGCTAGCGTCATGGTCCGGGCTAGGAAGACATCCACGGGTCCCTACTTTCTGTGTCCGCGTCTGCGAAGGCCTTGGGCCTGGTGGGAAGAGGGGCAAAGCCCCCCAAGACGAGAGCCACGATTTCGAGAAGGGGAGGCCGTAGAAGAGCCTAAAATCTCTGGGCTTTGCCCTGCGGATGAAATACAGCAGACGATGGCAATTTCGCCGCAGCTGCTTTAGGAGGTCGAGCGGCGCTCTGCGGACCCCTTAGGAAGCCTTGGAATGCCGCCACGTCGGTTTTACTGGGCCCGGGGAAGAGTTGCCGTGGGTCTTTGAGGCCAAGGCGTCCCTCGAGTTTTTCACACCTTTCCGGGCGGAATGAATTCAGTGAGGGTTGCGACTTGGGCGCTGACGGCCACAAAGCGTGAGAGCCCTTCCTGGCACGTTAGGAAGGCCGCAAGAGCAAGGGTTCAACGTTAGGCGCCTTGCAAAAGTGTTGGGGGAGAAAGGGTCCCGCAGGCCTTTAAGGTGGGACACGTTCCGGGCGGGAGCCCTACAGCTGAGGGTGCCATTTTTCCCACCTGGGTTCTGGAAAGCCTTTTGCGAACGGCTTACGGCACCCCTTTGGAAGCGTGGCGACGGCTCACCGGGACTGAGAGCGGGGCTGACGAAGGCTTGCCAAGGGAAGGAGAAAAGCAGCGCTAGCGTCATGGTCCGGGCTAGGAAGACATCCACGGGTCCCTACTTTCCGTGTCCGCGTCTGCGAAGGCCTTGGGCCTGGTGGGAAGAGGGGCAAAGCCCCCCAAGACGAGAGCCACGATTTCGAGAAGGGGAGGCCGTAGAAGAGCTTAAAATCTCTGGGCTTTGCCCTGCAGATGAAATACAGCAGACGATGGCAATTTCGCCGCAGCTGCTTTAGGAGGTCGAGAGGCGCTCTGCGGACCCCTTAGGAAGCCTTGGAATGCCGCCACGTCGGTTTTACTGTGCCCGGGGAAGAGTTGCCGTGGGTCTTTGAGGCCAAGGCGTCCCTCGAGTTTTTCACACCTTTCCGGGCGGAATGAATTCAGTGAGGGTTGCGACTTGGGCGCTGACGGCCACAAAGCGTGAGAGCCCTTCCTGGCACGTTAGGAAGGCCGCAAGAGCAAGGGTTCAACGTTAGGCGCCTTGCAAAAGTGTTGGGGGAGAAAGGGTCCCGCAGGCCTTTAAGGTGGGGCACTTTCCGGGCGGGAGCCCTCCAGCTGAGGGTGCCATTTTTCCCACCTGGGTTCTGGAAAGCCTTTTGCGAACGGCTTACGGCACCCCTTTGGAAGCGTGGCGACGGCTCACCGGGACTGAGAGCGGGGCTGACGAAGGCTTGCCAAGGGAAGGAGAAAAGCAGCGCTAGCGTCATGGTCCGGGCTAGGAAGACATCCACGGGTCCCTACTTTCCGTGTCCGCGTCTGCGAAGGCCTTGGGCCTGGTGGGAAGAGGGGCAAAGCCCCCCAAGACGAGAGCCACGATTTCGAGAAGGGGAGGCCGTAGAAGAGCTTAAAATCTCTGGGCTTTGCCCTGCGGATGAAATACAGCAGACGATGGCAATTTCGCCGCAGCTGCTTTAGGAGGTCGAGAGGCGCTCTGCGGACCCCTTAGGAAGCCTTGGAATGCCGCCACGTCGGTTTTACTGGGCCCGGGGAAGAGTTGCCGTGGGTCTTTGAGGCCAAGGCGTCCCTCGAGTTTTTCACACCTTTCCGGGCGGAATGAATTCAGTGAGGGTTGCGACTTGGGCGCTGACGGCCACAAAGCGTGAGAGCCCTTCCTGGCACGTTAGGAAGGCCGCAAGAGCAAGGGTTCAACGTTAGGCGCCTTGCAAAAGTGTTGGGGGAAAAAGGGTCCCGCAGGCCTTTAAGGTGGGACACGTTCCGGGCGGGAGCCCTACAGCTGAGGGTGCCATTTTTCCCACCTGGGTTCTGGAAAGCCTTTTGCGAACGGCTTACGGCACCCCTTTGGAAGCGTGGCGACGGCTCACCGGGACTGAGAGCGGGGCTGACGAAGGCTTGCCAAGGGAAGGAGAAAAGCAGCGCTAGCGTCATGGTCCGGGCTAGGAAGACATCCACGGGTCCCTACTTTCCGTGTCCGCGTCTGCGAAGGCCTTGGGCCTGGTGGGAAGAGGGGCAAAGCCCCCCAAGACGAGAGCCACGATTTCGAGAAGGGGAGGCCGTAGAAGAGCTTAAAATCTCTGGGCTTTGCCCTGCGGATGAAATACAGCAGACGATGGCAATTTCGCCGCAGCTGCTTTAGGAGGTCGAGCGGCGCTCTGCGGACCCCTTAGGAAGCCTTGGAATGCCGCCACGTCGGTTTTACTGGGCCCGGGGAAGAGTTGCCGTGGGTCTTTGAGGCCAAGGCGTCCCTCGACTTTATCACACCTTTCCGGGCGGAATGAATTCAGTGAGGGTTGCGACTTGGGCGCTGACGGCCACAAAGCGTGAGAGCCCTTCCTGGCACGTTAGGAAGGCCACAAGAGCAAGGGTTCAACGTTAGGCGCCTTGCAAAAGTGTTGGGGGAGAAAGGGTCCCGCAGGCCTTTAAGGTGGGGCACTTTCCGGGCGGGAGCCCTACAGCTGAGGGTGCCATTTTTCCCACCTGGGTTCTGGAAAGCCTTTTGCGAACGGCTTACGGCACCCCTTTGGAAGCGTGGCGACGGCTCACCGGGACTGAGAGCGGGGCTGACGAAGGCTTGCCAAGGGAAGGAGAAAAGCAGCGCTAGCGTCATGGTCCGGGCTAGGAAGACATTCACGGGTCCCTACTTTCCGTGTCCGCGTCTGCGAAGGCCTTGGGCCTGGTGGGAAGAGGGGCAAAGCCCCCCAAGACGAGAGCCACGATTTCGAGAAGGGGAGGCCGTAGAAGAGCTTAAAATCTCTGGGCTTTGCCCTGCGGATGAAATACAGCAGACGATGGCAATTTCGCCGCAGCTGCTTTAGGAGGTCGAGAGGCGCTCTGCGGACCCCTTAGGAAGCCTTGGAATGCCGCCACGTCGGTTTTACTGGGCCCGGGGAAGAGTTGCCGTGGGTCTTTGAGGCCAAGGCGTCCCTCGAGTTTTTCACACCTTTCCGGGCGGAATGAATTCAGTGAGGGTTGCGACTTGGGCGCTGACGGCCACAAAGCGTGAGAGCCCTTCCTGGCACGTTAGGAAGGCCGCAAGAGCAAGGGTTCAACGTTAGGCGCCTTGCAAAAGTGTTGGGGGAAAAAGGGTCCCGCAGGCCTTTAAGGTGGGGCACTTTCCGGGCGGGAGCCCTACAGCTGAGGGTGCCATTTTTCCCACCTGGGTTCTGGAAAGCCTTTTGCGAACGGCTTACGGCACCCCTTTGGAAGCGTGGCGACGGCTCACCGGGACTGAGAGCGGGGCTGACGAAGGCTTGCCAAGGGAAGGAGAAAAGCAGCGCTAGCGTCATGGTCTGGGCTAGGAAGACATTCACGGGTCCCTACTTTCCGTGTCCGCGTCTGCGAAGGCCTTGGGCCTGGTGGGAAGAGGGGCAAAGCCCCCCAAGACGAGAGCCACGATTTCGAGAAGGGGAGGCCGTAGAAGAGCTTAAAATCTCTGGGCTTTGCCCTGCGGATGAAATACAGCAGACGATGGCAATTTCGCCGCAGCTGCTTTAGGAGGTCGAGAGGCGCTCTGCGGACCCCTTAGGAAGCCTTGGAATGCCGCCACGTCGGTTTTACTGGGCCCGGGGAAGAGTTGCCGTGGGTCTTTGAGGCCAAGGCGTCCCTCGAGTTTTTCACACCTTTCCGGGCGGAATGAATTCAGTGAGGGTTGCGACTTGGGCGCTGACGGCCACAAAGCGTGAGAGCCCTTCCTGGCACGTTAGGAAGGCCGCAAGAGCAAGGGTTCAACGTTAGGCGCCTTGCAAAAGTGTTGGGGGAGAAAGGGTCCCGCAGGCCTTTAAGGTGGGGCACTTTCCGGGCGGGAGCCCTCCAGCTGAGGGTGCCATTTTTCCCACCTGGGTTCTGGAAAGCCTTTTGCGAACGGCTTACGGCACCCCTTTGGAAGCGTGGCGACGGCTCACCGGGACTGAGAGCGGGGCTGACGAAGGCTTGCCAAGGGAAGGAGAAAAGCAGCGCTAGCGTCATGGTCCGGGCTAGGAAGACATCCACGGGTCCCTACTTTCCGTGTCCGCGTCTGCGAAGGCCTTGGGCCTGGTGGGAAGAGGGGCAAAGCCCCCCAAGACGAGAGCCACGATTTCGAGAAGGGGAGGCCGTAGAAGAGCCTAAAATCTCTGGGCTTTGCCCTGCGGATGAAATACAGCAGACGATGGCAATTTCGCCGCAGCTGCTTTAGGAGGTCGAGCGGCGCTCTGCGGACCCCTTAGGAAGCCTTGGAATGCCGCCACGTCGGTTTTACTGGGCCCGGGGAAGAGTTGCCGTGGGTCTTTGAGGCCAAGGCGTCCCTCGAGTTTTTCACACCTTTCCGGGCGGAATGAATTCAGTGAGGGTTGCGACTTGGGCGCTGACGGCCACAAAGCGTGAGAGCCCTTCCTGGCACGTTAGGAAGGCCGCAAGAGCAAGGGTTCAACGTTAGGCGCCTTGCAAAAGTGTTGGGGGAAAAAGGGTCCCGCAGGCCTTTAAGGTGGGGCACTTTCCGGGCGGGAGCCCTACAGCTGAGGGTGCCATTTTTCCCACCTGGGTTCTGGAAAGCCTTTTGCGAACGGCTTACGGCACCCCTTTGGAAGCGTGGCGATGGCTCACCGGGACTGAGAGCGGGGCTGACGAAGGCTTGCCAAGGGAAGGAGAAAAGCAGCGCTAGCGTCATGGTCCGGGCTAGGAAGACATTCACGGGTCCCTACTTTCCGTGTCCGCGTCTGCGAAGGCCTTGGGCCTGGTGGGAAGAGGGGCAAAGCCCCCCAAGACGAGAGCCACGATTTCGAGAAGGGGAGGCCGTAGAAGAGCTTAAAATCTCTGGGCTTTGCCCTGCGGATGAAATACAGCAGACGATGGCAATTTCGCCGCAGCTGCTTTAGGAGGTCGAGCGGCGCTCTGCGGACCCCTTAGGAAGCCTTGGAATGCCGCCACGTCGGTTTTACTGGGCCCGGGGAAGAGTTGCCGTGGGTCTTTGAGGCCAAGGCGTCCCTCGACTTTTTCACACCTTTCCGGGCGGAATGAATTCAGTGAGGGTTGCGACTTGGGCGCTGACGGCCACAAAGCGTGAGAGCCCTTCCTGGCACGTTAGGAAGGCCGCAAGAGCAAGGGTTCAACGTTAGGCGCCTTGCAAAAGTGTTGGGGGAGAAAGGGTCCCGCAGGCCTTTAAGGTGGGACACGTTCCGGGCGGGAGCCCTACAGCTGAGGGTGCCATTTTTCCCACCTGGGTTCTGGAAAGCCTTTTGCGAACGGCTTACGGCACCCCTTTGGAAGCGTGGCGACGGCTCACCGGGACTGAGAGCGGGGCTGACGAAGGCTTGCCAAGGGAAGGAGAAAAGCAGCGCTAGCGTCATGGTCCGGGCTAGGAAGACATCCACGGGTCCCTACTTTCCGTGTCCGCGTCTGCGAAGGCCTTGGGCCTGGTGGGAAGAGGGGCAAAGCCCCCCAAGACGAGAGCCACGATTTCGAGAAGGGGAGGCCGTAGAAGAGCTTAAAATCTCTGGGCTTTGCCCTGCAGATGAAATACAGCAGACGATGGCAATTTCGCCGCAGCTGCTTTAGGAGGTCGAGAGGCGCTCTGCGGACCCCTTAGGAAGCCTTGGAATGCCGCCACGTCGGTTTTACTGTGCCCGGGGAAGAGTTGCCGTGGGTCTTTGAGGCCAAGGCGTCCCTCGAGTTTTTCACACCTTTCCGGGCGGAATGAATTCAGTGAGGGTTGCGACTTGGGCGCTGACGGCCACAAAGCGTGAGAGCCCTTCCTGGCACGTTAGGAAGGCCGCAAGAGCAAGGGTTCAACGTTAGGCGCCTTGCAAAAGTGTTGGGGGAGAAAGGGTCCCGCAGGCCTTTAAGGTGGGGCACTTTCCGGGCGGGAGCCCTCCAGCTGAGGGTGCCATTTTTCCCACCTGGGTTCTGGAAAGCCTTTTGCGAACGGCTTACGGCACCCCTTTGGAAGCGTGGCGACGGCTCACCGGGACTGAGAGCGGGGCTGACGAAGGCTTGCCAAGGGAAGGAGAAAAGCAGCGCTAGCGTCATGGTCCGGGCTAGGAAGACATCCACGGGTCCCTACTTTCCGTGTCCGCGTCTGCGAAGGCCTTGGGCCTGGTGGGAAGAGGGGCAAAGCCCCCCAAGACGAGAGCCACGATTTCGAGAAGGGGAGGCCGTAGAAGAGCTTAAAATCTCTGGGCTTTGCCCTGCGGATGAAATACAGCAGACGATGGCAATTTCGCCGCAGCTGCTTTAGGAGGTCGAGAGGCGCTCTGCGGACCCCTTAGGAAGCCTTGGAATGCCGCCACGTCGGTTTTACTGGGCCCGGGGAAGAGTTGCCGTGGGTCTTTGAGGCCAAGGCGTCCCTCGACTTTTTCACACCTTTCCGGGCGGAATGAATTCAGTGAGGGTTGTGACTTGGGCGCTGACGGCCACAAAGCGTGAGAGCCCTTCCTGGCACGTTAGGAAGGCCGCAAGAGCAAGGGTTCAACGTTAGGCGCCTTGCAAAAGTGTTGGGGGAAAAAGGGTCCCGCAGGCCTTTAAGGTGGGGCACTTTCCGGGCGGGAGCCCTCCAGCTGAGGGTGCCATTTTTCCCACCTGGGTTCTGGAAAGCCTTTTGCGAACGGCTTACGGCACCCCTTTGGAAGCGTGGCGATGGCTCACCGGGACTGAGAGCGGGGCTGACGAAGGCTTGCCAAGGGAAGGAGAAAAGCAGCGCTAGCATCATGGTCCGGGCTAGGAAGACATTCACGGGTCCCTACTTTCCGTGTCCGCGTCTGCGAAGGCCTTGGGCCTGGTGGGAAGAGGGGCAAAGCCCCCCAAGACGAGAGCCACGATTTCGAGAAGGGGAGGCCGTAGAAGAGCTTAAAATCTCTGGGCTTTGCCCTGCGGATGAAATACAGCAGACGATGGCAATTTCGCCGCAGCTGCTTTAGGAGGTCGAGAGGCGCTCTGCGGACCCCTTAGGAAGCCTTGGAATGCCGCCACGTCGGTTTTACTGGGCCCGGGGAAGAGTTGCCGTGGGTCTTTGAGGCCAAGGCGTCCCTCGAGTTTTTCACACCTTTCCGGGCGGAATGAATTCAGTGAGGGTTGCGACTTGGGCGCTGACGGCCACAAAGCGTGAGAGCCCTTCCTGGCACGTTAGGAAGGCCGCAAGAGCAAGGGTTCAACGTTAGGCGCCTTGCAAAAGTGTTGGGGGAAAAAGGGTCCCGCAGGCCTTTAAGGTGGGACACGTTCCGGGCGGGAGCCCTACAGCTGAGGGTGCCATTTTTCCCACCTGGGTTCTGGAAAGCCTTTTGCGAACGGCTTACGGCACCCCTTTGGAAGCGTGGCGACGGCTCACCGGGACTGAGAGCGGGGCTGACGAAGGCTTGCCAAGGGAAGGAGAAAAGCAGCGCTAGCGTCATGGTCCGGGCTAGGAAGACATCCACGGGTCCCTACTTTCCGTGTCCGCGTCTGCGAAGGCCTTGGGCCTGGTGGGAAGAGGGGCAAAGCCCCCCAAGACGAGAGCCACGATTTCGAGAAGGGGAGGCCGTAGAAGAGCTTAAAATCTCTGGGCTTTGCCCTGCGGATGAAATACAGCAGACGATGGCAATTTCGCCGCAGCTGCTTTAGGAGGTCGAGCGGCGCTCTGCGGACCCCTTAGGAAGCCTTGGAATGCCGCCACGTCGGTTTTACTGGGCCCGGGGAAGAGTTGCCGTGGGTCTTTGAGGCCAAGGCGTCCCTCGACTTTATCACACCTTTCCGGGCGGAATGAATTCAGTGAGGGTTGCGACTTGGGCGCTGACGGCCACAAAGCGTGAGAGCCCTTCCTGGCACGTTAGGAAGGCCACAAGAGCAAGGGTTCAACGTTAGGCGCCTTGCAAAAGTGTTGGGGGAGAAAGGGTCCCGCAGGCCTTTAAGGTGGGGCACTTTCCGGGCGGGAGCCCTACAGCTGAGGGTGCCATTTTTCCCACCTGGGTTCTGGAAAGCCTTTTGCGAACGGCTTACGGCACCCCTTTGGAAGCGTGGCGACGGCTCACCGGGACTGAGAGCGGGGCTGACGAAGGCTTGCCAAGGGAAGGAGAAAAGCAGCGCTAGCGTCATGGTCCGGGCTAGGAAGACATTCACGGGTCCCTACTTTCCGTGTCCGCGTCTGCGAAGGCCTTGGGCCTGGTGGGAAGAGGGGCAAAGCCCCCCAAGACGAGAGCCACGATTTCGAGAAGGGGAGGCCGTAGAAGAGCTTAAAATCTCTGGGCTTTGCCCTGCGGATGAAATACAGCAGACGATGGCAATTTCGCCGCAGCTGCTTTAGGAGGTCGAGAGGCGCTCTGCGGACCCCTTAGGAAGCCTTGGAATGCCGCCACGTCGGTTTTACTGGGCCCGGGGAAGAGTTGCCGTGGGTCTTTGAGGCCAAGGCGTCCCTCGAGTTTTTCACACCTTTCCGGGCGGAATGAATTCAGTGAGGGTTGCGACTTGGGCGCTGACGGCCACAAAGCGTGAGAGCCCTTCCTGGCACGTTAGGAAGGCCGCAAGAGCAAGGGTTCAACGTTAGGCGCCTTGCAAAAGTGTTGGGGGAAAAAGGGTCCCGCAGGCCTTTAAGGTGGGGCACTTTCCGGGCGGGAGCCCTACAGCTGAGGGTGCCATTTTTCCCACCTGGGTTCTGGAAAGCCTTTTGCGAACGGCTTACGGCACCCCTTTGGAAGCGTGGCGACGGCTCACCGGGACTGAGAGCGGGGCTGACGAAGGCTTGCCAAGGGAAGGAGAAAAGCAGCGCTAGCGTCATGGTCTGGGCTAGGAAGACATTCACGGGTCCCTACTTTCCGTGTCCGCGTCTGCGAAGGCCTTGGGCCTGGTGGGAAGAGGGGCAAAGCCCCCCAAGACGAGAGCCACGATTTCGAGAAGGGGAGGCCGTAGAAGAGCTTAAAATCTCTGGGCTTTGCCCTGCGGATGAAATACAGCAGACGATGGCAATTTCGCCGCAGCTGCTTTAGGAGGTCGAGAGGCGCTCTGCGGACCCCTTAGGAAGCCTTGGAATGCCGCCACGTCGGTTTTACTGGGCCCGGGGAAGAGTTGCCGTGGGTCTTTGAGGCCAAGGCGTCCCTCGAGTTTTTCACACCTTTCCGGGCGGAATGAATTCAGTGAGGGTTGCGACTTGGGCGCTGACGGCCACAAAGCGTGAGAGCCCTTCCTGGCACGTTAGGAAGGCCGCAAGAGCAAGGGTTCAACGTTAGGCGCCTTGCAAAAGTGTTGGGGGAGAAAGGGTCCCGCAGGCCTTTAAGGTGGGGCACTTTCCGGGCGGGAGCCCTCCAGCTGAGGGTGCCATTTTTCCCACCTGGGTTCTGGAAAGCCTTTTGCGAACGGCTTACGGCACCCCTTTGGAAGCGTGGCGACGGCTCACCGGGACTGAGAGCGGGGCTGACGAAGGCTTGCCAAGGGAAGGAGAAAAGCAGCGCTAGCGTCATGGTCCGGGCTAGGAAGACATCCACGGGTCCCTACTTTCCGTGTCCGTGTCTGCGAAGGCCTTGGGCCTGGTGGGAAGAGGGGCAAAGCCCCCCAAGACGAGAGCCACGATTTCGAGAAGGGGAGGCCGTAGAAGAGCTTAAAATCTCTGGGCTTTGCCCTGCGGATGAAATACAGCAGACGATGGCAATTTCGCCGCAGCTGCTTTAGGAGGTCGAGAGGCGCTCTGCGGACCCCTTAGGAAGCCTTGGAATGCCGCCACGTCGGTTTTACTGGGCCCGGGGAAGAGTTGCCGTGGGTCTTTGAGGCCAAGGCGTCCCTCGAGTTTTTCACACCTTTCCGGGCGGAATGAATTCAGTGAGGGTTGCGACTTGGGCGCTGACGGCCACAAAGCGTGAGAGCCCTTCCTGGCACGTTAGGAAGGCCGCAAGAGCAAGGGTTCAACGTTAGGCGCCTTGCAAAAGTGTTGGGGGAGAAAGGGTCCCGCAGGCCTTTAAGGTGGGACACGTTCCGGGCGGGAGCCCTACAGCTGAGGGTGCCATTTTTCCCACCTGGGTTCTGGAAAGCCTTTTGCGAACGGCTTACGGCACCCCTTTGGAAGCGTGGCGACGGCTCACCGGGACTGAGAGCGGGGCTGACGAAGGCTTGCCAAGGGAAGGAGAAAAGCAGCGCTAGCGTCATGGTCCGGGCTAGGAAGACATCCACGGGTCCCTACTTTCCGTGTCCGCGTCTGCGAAGGCCTTGGGCCTGGTGGGAAGAGGGGCAAAGCCCCCCAAGACGAGAGCCACGATTTCGAGAAGGGGAGGCCGTAGAAGAGCTTAAAATCTCTGGGCTTTGCCCTGCGGATGAAATACAGCAGACGATGGCAATTTCGCCGCAGCTGCTTTAGGAGGTCGAGCGGCGCTCTGCGGACCCCTTAGGAAGCCTTGGAATGCCGCCACGTCGGTTTTACTGTGCCCGGGGAAGAGTTGCCGTGGGTCTTTGAGGCCAAGGCGTCCCTCGAGTTTTTCACACCTTTCCGGGCGGAATGAATTCAGTGAGGGTTGCGACTTGGGCGCTGACGGCCACAAAGCGTGAGAGCCCTTCCTGGCACGTTAGGAAGGCCGCAAGAGCAAGGGTTCAACGTTAGGCGCCTTGCAAAAGTGTTGGGGGAGAAAGGGTCCCGCAGGCCTTTAAGGTGGGGCACTTTCCGGGCGGGAGCCCTCCAGCTGAGGGTGCCATTTTTCCCACCTGGGTTCTGGAAAGCCTTTTGCGAACGGCTTACGGCACCCCTTTGGAAGCGTGGCGACGGCTCACCGGGACTGAGAGCGGGGCTGACGAAGGCTTGCCAAGGGAAGGAGAAAAGCAGCGCTAGCGTCATGGTCCGGGCTAGGAAGACATCCACGGGTCCCTACTTTCCGTGTCCGCGTCTGCGAAGGCCTTGGGCCTGGTGGGAAGAGGGGCAAAGCCCCCCAAGACGAGAGCCACGATTTCGAGAAGGGGAGGCCGTAGAAGAGCTTAAAATCTCTGGGCTTTGCCCTGCGGATGAAATACAGCAGACGATGGCAATTTCGCCGCAGCTGCTTTAGGAGGTCGAGAGGCGCTCTGCGGACCCCTTAGGAAGCCTTGGAATGCCGCCACGTCGGTTTTACTGGGCCCGGGGAAGAGTTGCCGTGGGTCTTTGAGGCCAAGGCGTCCCTCGACTTTTTCACACCTTTCCGGGCGGAATGAATTCAGTGAGGGTTGCGACTTGGGCGCTGACGGCCACAAAGCGTGAGAGCCCTTCCTGGCACGTTAGGAAGGCCGCAAGAGCAAGGGTTCAACGTTAGGCGCCTTGCAAAAGTGTTGGGGGAAAAAGGGTCCCGCAGGCCTTTAAGGTGGGGCACTTTCCGGGCGGGAGCCCTACAGCTGAGGGTGCCATTTTTCCCACCTGGGTTCTGGAAAGCCTTTTGCGAACGGCTTACGGCACCCCTTTGGAAGCGTGGCGATGGCTCACCGGGACTGAGAGCGGGGCTGACGAAGGCTTGCCAAGGGAAGGAGAAAAGCAGCGCTAGCGTCATGGTCCGGGCTAGGAAGACATTCACGGGTCCCTACTTTCCGTGTCCGCGTCTGCGAAGGCCTTGGGCCTGGTGGGAAGAGGGGCAAAGCCCCCCAAGACGAGAGCCACGATTTCGAGAAGGGGAGGCCGTAGAAGAGCTTAAAATCTCTGGGCTTTGCCCTGCGGATGAAATACAGCAGACGATGGCAATTTCGCCGCAGCTGCTTTAGGAGGTCGAGAGGCGCTCTGCGGACCCCTTAGGAAGCCTTGGAATGCCGCCACGTCGGTTTTACTGGGCCCGGGGAAGAGTTGCCGTGGGTCTTTGAGGCCAAGGCGTCCCTCGAGTTTTTCACACCTTTCCGGGCGGAATGAATTCAGTGAGGGTTGCGACTTGGGCGCTGACGGCCACAAAGCGTGAGAGCCCTTCCTGGCACGTTAGGAAGGCCGCAAGAGCAAGGGTTCAACGTTAGGCGCCTTGCAAAAGTGTTGGGGGAAAAAGGGTCCCGCAGGCCTTTAAGGTGGGACACGTTCCGGGCGGGAGCCCTACAGCTGAGGGTGCCATTTTTCCCACCTGGGTTCTGGAAAGCCTTTTGCGAACGGCTTACGGCACCCCTTTGGAAGCGTGGCGACGGCTCACCGGGACTGAGAGCGGGGCTGACGAAGGCTTGCCAAGGGAAGGAGAAAAGCAGCGCTAGCGTCATGGTCCGGGCTAGGAAGACATCCACGGGTCCCTACTTTCCGTGTCCGCGTCTGCGAAGGCCTTGGGCCTGGTGGGAAGAGGGGCAAAGCCCCCCAAGACGAGAGCCACGATTTCGAGAAGGGGAGGCCGTAGAAGAGCTTAAAATCTCTGGGCTTTGCCCTGCGGATGAAATACAGCAGACGATGGCAATTTCGCCGCAGCTGCTTTAGGAGGTCGAGCGGCGCTCTGCGGACCCCTTAGGAAGCCTTGGAATGCCGCCACGTCGGTTTTACTGTGCCCGGGGAAGAGTTGCCGTGGGTCTTTGAGGCCAAGGCGTCCCTCGAGTTTTTCACACCTTTCCGGGCGGAATGAATTCAGTGAGGGTTGCGACTTGGGCGCTGACGGCCACAAAGCGTGAGAGCCCTTCCTGGCACGTTAGGAAGGCCGCAAGAGCAAGGGTTCAACGTTAGGCGCCTTGCAAAAGTGTTGGGGGAGAAAGGGTCCCGCAGGCCTTTAAGGTGGGGCACTTTCCGGGCGGGAGCCCTCCAGCTGAGGGTGCCATTTTTCCCACCTGGGTTCTGGAAAGCCTTTTGCGAACGGCTTACGGCACCCCTTTGGAAGCGTGGCGACGGCTCACCGGGACTGAGAGCGGGGCTGACGAAGGCTTGCCAAGGGAAGGAGAAAAGCAGCGCTAGCGTCATGGTCCGGGCTAGGAAGACATCCACGGGTCCCTACTTTCCGTGTCCGCGTCTGCGAAGGCCTTGGGCCTGGTGGGAAGAGGGGCAAAGCCCCCCAAGACGAGAGCCACGATTTCGAGAAGGGGAGGCCGTAGAAGAGCTTAAAATCTCTGGGCTTTGCCCTGCGGATGAAATACAGCAGACGATGGCAATTTCGCCGCAGCTGCTTTAGGAGGTCGAGAGGCGCTCTGCGGACCCCTTAGGAAGCCTTGGAATGCCGCCACGTCGGTTTTACTGGGCCCGGGGAAGAGTTGCCGTGGGTCTTTGAGGCCAAGGCGTCCCTCGACTTTTTCACACCTTTCCGGGCGGAATGAATTCAGTGAGGGTTGCGACTTGGGCGCTGACGGCCACAAAGCGTGAGAGCCCTTCCTGGCACGTTAGGAAGGCCGCAAGAGCAAGGGTTCAACGTTAGGCGCCTTGCAAAAGTGTTGGGGGAAAAAGGGTCCCGCAGGCCTTTAAGGTGGGGCACTTTCCGGGCGGGAGCCCTACAGCTGAGGGTGCCATTTTTCCCACCTGGGTTCTGGAAAGCCTTTTGCGAACGGCTTACGGCACCCCTTTGGAAGCGTGGCGATGGCTCACCGGGACTGAGAGCGGGGCTGACGAAGGCTTGCCAAGGGAAGGAGAAAAGCAGCGCTAGCGTCATGGTCCGGGCTAGGAAGACATTCACGGGTCCCTACTTTCCGTGTCCGCGTCTGCGAAGGCCTTGGGCCTGGTGGGAAGAGGGGCAAAGCCCCCCAAGACGAGAGCCACGATTTCGAGAAGGGGAGGCCGTAGAAGAGCTTAAAATCTCTGGGCTTTGCCCTGCGGATGAAATACAGCAGACGATGGCAATTTCGCCGCAGCTGCTTTAGGAGGTCGAGAGGCGCTCTGCGGACCCCTTAGGAAGCCTTGGAATGCCGCCACGTCGGTTTTACTGGGCCCGGGGAAGAGTTGCCGTGGGTCTTTGAGGCCAAGGCGTCCCTCGAGTTTTTCACACCTTTCCGGGCGGAATGAATTCAGTGAGGGTTGCGACTTGGGCGCTGACGGCCACAAAGCGTGAGAGCCCTTCCTGGCACGTTAGGAAGGCCGCAAGAGCAAGGGTTCAACGTTAGGCGCCTTGCAAAAGTGTTGGGGGAAAAAGGGTCCCGCAGGCCTTTAAGGTGGGACACGTTCCGGGCGGGAGCCCTACAGCTGAGGGTGCCATTTTTCCCACCTGGGTTCTGGAAAGCCTTTTGCGAACGGCTTACGGCACCCCTTTGGAAGCGTGGCGACGGCTCACCGGGACTGAGAGCGGGGCTGACGAAGGCTTGCCAAGGGAAGGAGAAAAGCAGCGCTAGCGTCATGGTCCGGGCTAGGAAGACATCCACGGGTCCCTACTTTCCGTGTCCGCGTCTGCGAAGGCCTTGGGCCTGGTGGGAAGAGGGGCAAAGCCCCCCAAGACGAGAGCCACGATTTCGAGAAGGGGAGGCCGTAGAAGAGCTTAAAATCTCTGGGCTTTGCCCTGCGGATGAAATACAGCAGACGATGGCAATTTCGCCGCAGCTGCTTTAGGAGGTCGAGCGGCGCTCTGCGGACCCCTTAGGAAGCCTTGGAATGCCGCCACGTCGGTTTTACTGGGCCCGGGGAAGAGTTGCCGTGGGTCTTTGAGGCCAAGGCGTCCCTCGACTTTATCACACCTTTCCGGGCGGAATGAATTCAGTGAGGGTTGCGACTTGGGCGCTGACGGCCACAAAGCGTGAGAGCCCTTCCTGGCACGTTAGGAAGGCCACAAGAGCAAGGGTTCAACGTTAGGCGCCTTGCAAAAGTGTTGGGGGAGAAAGGGTCCCGCAGGCCTTTAAGGTGGGGCACTTTCCGGGCGGGAGCCCTACAGCTGAGGGTGCCATTTTTCCCACCTGGGTTCTGGAAAGCCTTTTGCGAACGGCTTACGGCACCCCTTTGGAAGCGTGGCGACGGCTCACCGGGACTGAGAGCGGGGCTGACGAAGGCTTGCCAAGGGAAGGAGAAAAGCAGCGCTAGCGTCATGGTCCGGGCTAGGAAGACATCCACGGGTCCCTACTTTCCGTGTCCGCGTCTGCGAAGGCCTTGGGCCTGGTGGGAAGAGGGGCAAAGCCCCCCAAGACGAGAGCCACGATTTCGAGAAGGGGAGGCCGTAGAAGAGCCTAAAATCTCTGGGCTTTGCCCTGCGGATGAAATACAGCAGACGATGGCAATTTCGCCGCAGCTGCTTTAGGAGGTCGAGCGGCGCTCTGCGGACCCCTTAGGAAGCCTTGGAATGCCGCCACGTCGGTTTTACTGGGCCCGGGGAAGAGTTGCCGTGGGTCTTTGAGGCCAAGGCGTCCCTCGAGTTTTTCACACCTTTCCGGGCGGAATGAATTCAGTGAGGGTTGCGACTTGGGCGCTGACGGCCACAAAGCGTGAGAGCCCTTCCTGGCACGTTAGGAAGGCCGCAAGAGCAAGGGTTCAACGTTAGGCGCCTTGCAAAAGTGTTGGGGGAGAAAGGGTCCCGCAGGCCTTTAAGGTGGGGCACTTTCCGGGCGGGAGCCCTCCAGCTGAGGGTGCCATTTTTCCCACCTGGGTTCTGGAAAGCCTTTTGCGAACGGCTTACGGCACCCCTTTGGAAGCGTGGCGACGGCTCACCGGGACTGAGAGCGGGGCTGACGAAGGCTTGCCAAGGGAAGGAGAAAAGCAGCGCTAGCGTCATGGTCCGGGCTAGGAAGACATTCACGGGTCCCTACTTTCCGTGTCCGCGTCTGCGAAGGCCTTGGGCCTGGTGGGAAGAGGGGCAAAGCCCCCCAAGACGAGAGCCACGATTTCGAGAAGGGGAGGCCGTAGAAGAGCTTAAAATCTCTGGGCTTTGCCCTGCGGATGAAATACAGCAGACGATGGCAATTTCGCCGCAGCTGCTTTAGGAGGTCGAGAGGCGCTCTGCGGACCCCTTAGGAAGCCTTGGAATGCCGCCACGTCGGTTTTACTGGGCCCGGGGAAGAGTTGCCGTGGGTCTTTGAGGCCAAGGCGTCCCTCGAGTTTTTCACACCTTTCCGGGCGGAATGAATTCAGTGAGGGTTGCGACTTGGGCGCTGACGGCCACAAAGCGTGAGAGCCCTTCCTGGCACGTTAGGAAGGCCGCAAGAGCAAGGGTTCAACGTTAGGCGCCTTGCAAAAGTGTTGGGGGAAAAAGGGTCCCGCAGGCCTTTAAGGTGGGGCACTTTCCGGGCGGGAGCCCTACAGCTGAGGGTGCCATTTTTCCCACCTGGGTTCTGGAAAGCCTTTTGCGAACGGCTTACGGCACCCCTTTGGAAGCGTGGCGACGGCTCACCGGGACTGAGAGCGGGGCTGACGAAGGCTTGCCAAGGGAAGGAGAAAAGCAGCGCTAGCGTCATGGTCCGGGCTAGGAAGACATCCACGGGTCCCTACTTTCCGTGTCCGCGTCTGCGAAGGCCTTGGGCCTGGTGGGAAGAGGGGCAAAGCCCCCCAAGACGAGAGCCACGATTTCGAGAAGGGGAGGCCGTAGAAGAGCCTAAAATCTCTGGGCTTTGCCCTGCGGATGAAATACAGCAGACGATGGCAATTTCGCCGCAGCTGCTTTAGGAGGTCGAGCGGCGCTCTGCGGACCCCTTAGGAAGCCTTGGAATGCCGCCACGTCGGTTTTACTGGGCCCGGGGAAGAGTTGCCGTGGGTCTTTGAGGCCAAGGCGTCCCTCGAGTTTTTCACACCTTTCCGGGCAGAATGAATTCAGTGAGGGTTGCGACTTGGGCGCTGACGGCCACAAAGCGTGAGAGCCCTTCCTGGCACGTTAGGAAGGCCGCAAGAGCAAGGGTTCAATGTTAGGCGCCTTGCAAAAGTGTTGGGGGAAAAAGGGTCCCGCAGGCCTTTAAGGTGGGGCACTTTCCGGGCGGGAGCCCTACAGCTGAGGGTGCCATTTTTCCCACCTGGGTTCTGGAAAGCCTTTTGCGAACGGCTTACGGCACCCCTTTGGAAGCGTGGCGATGGCTCACCGGGACTGAGAGCGGGGCTGACGAAGGCTTGCCAAGGGAAGGAGAAAAGCAGCGCTAGCGTCATGGTCCGGGCTAGGAAGACATTCACGGGTCCCTACTTTCCGTGTCCGCGTCTGCGAAGGCCTTGGGCCTGGTGGGAAGAGGGGCAAAGCCCCCCAAGACGAGAGCCACGATTTCGAGAAGGGGAGGCCGTAGAAGAGCTTAAAATCTCTGGGCTTTGCCCTGCGGATGAAATACAGCAGACGATGGCAATTTCGCCGCAGCTGCTTTAGGAGGTCGAGCGGCGCTCTGCGGACCCCTTAGGAAGCCTTGGAATGCCGCCACGTCGGTTTTACTGGGCCCGGGGAAGAGTTGCCGTGGGTCTTTGAGGCCAAGGCGTCCCTCGAGTTTTTCACACCTTTCCGGGCGGAATGAATTCAGTGAGGGTTGCGACTTGGGCGCTGACGGCCACAAAGCGTGAGAGCCCTTCCTGGCACGTTAGGAAGGCCACAAGAGCAAGGGTTCAACGTTAGGCGCCTTGCAAAAGTGTTGGGGGAGAAAGGGTCCCGCAGGCCTTTAAGGTGGGGCACTTTCCGGGCGGGAGCCCTACAGCTGAGGGTGCCATTTTTCCCACCTGGGTTCTGGAAAGCCTTTTGCGAACGGCTTACGGCACCCCTTTGGAAGCGTGGCGACGGCTCACCGGGACTGAGAGCGGGGCTGACGAAGGCTTGCCAAGGGAAGGAGAAAAGCAGCGCTAGCGTCATGGTCCGGGCTAGGAAGACATCCACGGGTCCCTACTTTCTGTGTCCGCGTCTGCGAAGGCCTTGGGCCTGGTGGGAAGAGGGGCAAAGCCCCCCAAGACGAGAGCCACGATTTCGAGAAGGGGAGGCCGTAGAAGAGCCTAAAATCTCTGGGCTTTGCCCTGCGGATGAAATACAGTAGACGATGGCAATTTCGCCGCAGCTGCTTTAGGAGGTCGAGCGGCGCTCTGCGGACCCCTTAGGAAGCCTTGGAATGCCGCCACGTCGGTTTTACTGTGCCCGGGGAAGAGTTGCCGTGGGTCTTTGAGGCCAAGGCGTCCCTCGAGTTTTTCACACCTTTCCGGGCGGAATGAATTCAGTGAGGGTTGCGACTTGGGCGCTGACGGCCACAAAGCGTGAGAGCCCTTCCTGGCACGTTAGGAAGGCCGCAAGAGCAAGGGTTCAACGTTAGGCGCCTTGCAAAAGTGTTGGGGGAGAAAGGGTCCCGCAGGCCTTTAAGGTGGGGCACTTTCCGGGCGGGAGCCCTACAGCTGAGGGTGCCATTTTTCCCACCTGGGTTCTGGAAAGCCTTTTGCGAACGGCTTACGGCACCCCTTTGGAAGCGTGGCGACGGCTCACCGGGACTGAGAGCGGGGCTGACGAAGGCTTGCCAAGGGAAGGAGAAAAGCAGCGCTAGCGTCATGGTCTGGGCTAGGAAGACATTCACGGGTCCCTACTTTCCGTGTCCGCGTCTGCGAAGGCCTTGGGCCTGGTGGGAAGAGGGGCAAAGCCCCCCAAGACGAGAGCCACGATTTCGAGAAGGGGAGGCCGTAGAAGAGCTTAAAATCTCTGGGCTTTGCCCTGCGGATGAAATACAGCAGACGATGGCAATTTCGCCGCAGCTGCTTTAGGAGGTCGAGAGGCGCTCTGCGGACCCCTTAGGAAGCCTTGGAATGCCGCCACGTCGGTTTTACTGGGCCCGGGGAAGAGTTGCCGTGGGTCTTTGAGGCCAAGGCGTCCCTCGAGTTTTTCACACCTTTCCGGGCGGAATGAATTCAGTGAGGGTTGCGACTTGGGCGCTGTCGGCCACAAAGCGTGAGAGCCCTTCCTGGCACGTTAGGAAGGCCGCAAGAGCAAGGGTTCAACGTTAGGCGCCTTGCAAAAGTGTTGGGGGAAAAAGGGTCCCGCAGGCCTTTAAGGTGGGGCACTTTCCGGGCGGGAGCCCTCCAGCTGAGGGTGCCATTTTTCCCACCTGGGTTCTGGAAAGCCTTTTGCGAACGGCTTACGGCACCCCTTTGGAAGCGTGGCGACGGCTCACCGGGACTGAGAGCGGGGCTGACGAAGGCTTGCCAAGGGAAGGAGAAAAGCAGCGCTAGCGTCATGGTCCGGGCTAGGAAGACATTCACGGGTCCCTACTTTCCGTGTCCGCGTCTGCGAAGGCCTTGGGCCTGGTGGGAAGAGGGGCAAAGCCCCCCAAGACGAGAGCCACGATTTCGAGAAGGGGAGGCCGTAGAAGAGCTTAAAATCTCTGGGCTTTGCCCTGCGGATGAAATACAGCAGACGATGGCAATTTCGCCGCAGCTGCTTTAGGAGGTCGAGAGGCGCTCTGCGGACCCCTTAGGAAGCCTTGGAATGCCGCCACGTCGGTTTTACTGGGCCCGGGGAAGAGTTGCCGTGGGTCTTTGAGGCCAAGGCGTCCCTCGAGTTTTTCACACCTTTCCGGGCGGAATGAATTCAGTGAGGGTTGCGACTTGGGCGCTGACGGCCACAAAGCGTGAGAGCCCTTCCTGGCACGTTAGGAAGGCCGCAAGAGCAAGGGTTCAACGTTAGGCGCCTTGCAAAAGTGTTGGGGGAAAAAGGGTCCCGCAGGCCTTTAAGGTGGGGCACTTTCCGGGCGGGAGCCCTACAGCTGAGGGTGCCATTTTTCCCACCTGGGTTCTGGAAAGCCTTTTGCGAACGGCTTACGGCACCCCTTTGGAAGCGTGGCGACGGCTCACCGGGACTGAGAGCGGGGCTGACGAAGGCTTGCCAAGGGAAGGAGAAAAGCAGCGCTAGCGTCATGGTCCGGGCTAGGAAGACATTCACGGGTCCCTACTTTCCGTGTCCGCGTCTGCGAAGGCCTTGGGCCTGGTGGGAAGAGGGGCAAAGCCCCCCAAGACGAGAGCCACGATTTCGAGAAGGGGAGGCCGTAGAAGAGCTTAAAATCTCTGGGCTTTGCCCTGCGGATGAAATACAGCAGACGATGGCAATTTCGCCGCAGCTGCTTTAGGAGGTCGAGAGGCGCTCTGCGGACCCCTTAGGAAGCCTTGGAATGCCGCCACGTCGGTTTTACTGGGCCCGGGGAAGAGTTGCCGTGGGTCTTTGAGGCCAAGGCGTCCCTCGAGTTTTTCACACCTTTCCGGGCGGAATGAATTCAGTGAGGGTTGCGACTTGGGCGCTGACGGCCACAAAGCGTGAGAGCCCTTCCTGGCACGTTAGGAAGGCCGCAAGAGCAAGGGTTCAACGTTAGGCGCCTTGCAAAAGTGTTGGGGGAGAAAGGGTCCCGCAGGCCTTTAAGGTGGGGCACTTTCCGGGCGGGAGCCCTCCAGCTGAGGGTGCCATTTTTCCCACCTGGGTTCTGGAAAGCCTTTTGCGAACGGCTTACGGCACCCCTTTGGAAGCGTGGCGACGGCTCACCGGGACTGAGAGCGGGGCTGACGAAGGCTTGCCAAGGGAAGGAGAAAAGCAGCGCTAGCGTCATGGTCCGGGCTAGGAAGACATTCACGGGTCCCTACTTTCCGTGTCCGCGTCTGCGAAGGCCTTGGGCCTGGTGGGAAGAGGGGCAAAGCCCCCCAAGACGAGAGCCACGATTTCGAGAAGGGGAGGCCGTAGAAGAGCTTAAAATCTCTGGGCTTTGCCCTGCGGATGAAATACAGCAGACGATGGCAATTTCGCCGCAGCTGCTTTAGGAGGTCGAGAGGCGCTCTGCGGACCCCTTAGGAAGCCTTGGAATGCCGCCACGTCGGTTTTACTGGGCCCGGGGAAGAGTTGCCGTGGGTCTTTGAGGCCAAGGCGTCCCTCGAGTTTTTCACACCTTTCCGGGCGGAATGAATTCAGTGAGGGTTGCGACTTGGGCGCTGACGGCCACAAAGCGTGAGAGCCCTTCCTGGCACGTTAGGAAGGCCGCAAGAGCAAGGGTTCAACGTTAGGCGCCTTGCAAAAGTGTTGGGGGAAAAAGGGTCCCGCAGGCCTTTAAGGTGGGGCACGTTCCGGGCGGGAGCCCTACAGCTGAGGGTGCCATTTTTCCCACCTGGGTTCTGGAAAGCCTTTTGCGAACGGCTTACGGCACCCCTTTGGAAGCGTGGCGACGGCTCACCGGGACTGAGAGCGGGGCTGACGAAGGCTTGCCAAGGGAAGGAGAAAAGCAGCGCTAGCGTCATGGTCCGGGCTAGGAAGACATTCACGGGTCCCTACTTTCCGTGTCCGCGTCTGCGAAGGCCTTGGGCCTGGTGGGAAGAGGGGCAAAGCCCCCCAAGACGAGAGCCACGATTTCGAGAAGGGGAGGCCGTAGAAGAGCTTAAAATCTCTGGGCTTTGCCCTGCGGATGAAATACAGCAGACGATGGCAATTTCGCCGCAGCTGCTTTAGGAGGTCGAGAGGCGCTCTGCGGACCCCTTAGGAAGCCTTGGAATGCCGCCACGTCGGTTTTACTGGGCCCGGGGAAGAGTTGCCGTGGGTCTTTGAGGCCAAGGCGTCCCTCGAGTTTTTCACACCTTTCCGGGCGGAATGAATTCAGTGAGGGTTGCGACTTGGGCGCTGACGGCCACAAAGCGTGAGAGCCCTTCCTGGCACGTTAGGAAGGCCGCAAGAGCAAGGGTTCAACATTAGGCGCCTTGCAAAAGTGTTGGGGGAGAAAGGGTCCCGCAGGCCTTTAAGGTGGGGCACTTTTCCGGGCGGGAGCCCTACAGCTGAGGGTGCCATTTTTCCCACCTGGGTTCTGGAAAGCCTTTTGCGAACGGCTTACGGCACCCCTTTGGAAGCGTGGCGACGGCTCACCGGGACTGAGAGCGGGGCTGACGAAGGCTTGCCAAGGGAAGGAGAAAAGCAGCGCTAGCGTCATGGTCCGGGCTAGGAAGACATTCACGGGTCCCTACTTTCCGTGTCCGCGTCTGCGAAGGCCTTGGGCCTGGTGGGAAGAGGGGCAAAGCCCCCCAAGACGAGAGCCACGATTTCGAGAAGGGGAGGCCGTAGAAGAGCTTAAAATCTCTGGGCTTTGCCCTGCGGATGAAATACAGCAGACGATGGCAATTTCGCCGCAGCTGCTTTAGGAGGTCGAGAGGCGCTCTGCGGACCCCTTAGGAAGCCTTGGAATGCCGCCACGTCGGTTTTACTGGGCCCGGGGAAGAGTTGCCGTGGGTCTTTGAGGCCAAGGCGTCCCTCGAGTTTTTCACACCTTTCCGGGCGGAATGAATTCAGTGAGGGTTGCGACTTGGGCGCTGACGGCCACAAAGCGTGAGAGCCCTTCCTGGCACGTTAGGAAGGCCGCAAGAGCAAGGGTTCAACGTTAGGCGCCTTGCAAAAGTGTTGGGGGAAAAAGGGTCCCGCAGGCCTTTAAGGTGGGGCACTTTCCGGGCGGGAGCCCTCCAGCTGAGGGTGCCATTTTTCCCACCTGGGTTCTGGAAAGCCTTTTGCGAACGGCTTATGGCCACCCCTTTGGAAGCGTGGCGACAGCTCACCGGGACTGAGAGCGGGGCTGACGAAGGCTTGCCAAGGGAAGGAGAAAAGCAGCGCTAGCGTCATGGTCCGGGCTAGGAAGACATTCACGGGTCCCTACTTTCCGTGTCCGCGTCTGCGAAGGCCTTGGGCCTGGTGGGAAGAGGGGCAAAGCCCCCCAAGACGAGAGCCACGATTTCGAGAAGGGGAGGCCGTAGAAGAGCTTAAAATCTCTGGGCTTTGCCCTGCGGATGAAATACAGCAGACGATGGCAATTTCGCCGCAGCTGCTTTAGGAGGTCGAGAGGCGCTCTGCGGACCCCTTAGGAAGCCTTGGAATGCCGCCACGTCGGTTTTACTGGGCCCGGGGAAGAGTTGCCGTGGGTCTTTGAGGCCAAGGCGTCCCTCGAGTTTTTCACACCTTTCCGGGCGGAATGAATTCAGTGAGGGTTGCGACTTGGGCGCTGACGGCCACAAAGCGTGAGAGCCCTTCCTGGCACGTTAGGAAGGCCGCAAGAGCAAGGGTTCAACGTTAGGCGCCTTGCAAAAGTGTTGGGGGAAAAAGGGTCCCGCAGGCCTTTAAGGTGGGGCACGTTCCGGGCGGGAGCCCTACAGCTGAGGGTGCCATTTTTCCCACCTGGGTTCTGGAAAGCCTTTTGCGAACGGCTTACGGCACCCCTTTGGAAGCGTGGCGACGGCTCACCGGGACTGAGAGCGGGGCTGACGAAGGCTTGCCAAGGGAAGGAGAAAAGCAGCGCTAGCGTCATGGTCCGGGCTAGGAAGACATTCACGGGTCCCTACTTTCCGTGTCCGCGTCTGCGAAGGCCTTGGGCCTGGTGGGAAGAGGGGCAAAGCCCCCCAAGACGAGAGCCACGATTTCGAGAAGGGGAGGCCGTAGAAGAGCTTAAAATCTCTGGGCTTTGCCCTGCGGATGAAATACAGCAGACGATGGCAATTTCGCCGCAGCTGCTTTAGGAGGTCGAGAGGCGCTCTGCGGACCCCTTAGGAAGCCTTGGAATGCCGCCACGTCGGTTTTACTGGGCCCGGGGAAGAGTTGCCGTGGGTCTTTGAGGCCAAGGCGTCCCTCGAGTTTTTCACACCTTTCCGGGCGGAATGAATTCAGTGAGGGTTGCGACTTGGGCGCTGACGGCCACAAAGCGTGAGAGCCCTTCCTGGCACGTTAGGAAGGCCGCAAGAGCAAGGGTTCAACATTAGGCGCCTTGCAAAAGTGTTGGGGGAAAAAGGGTCCCGCAGGCCTTTAAGGTGGGGCACTTTCCGGGCGGGAGCCCTCCAGCTGAGGGTGCCATTTTTCCCACCTGGGTTCTGGAAAGCCTTTTGCGAACGGCTTATGGCCACCCCTTTGGAAGCGTGGCGACAGCTCACCGGGACTGAGAGCGGGGCTGACGAAGGCTTGCCAAGGGAAGGAGAAAAGCAGCGCTAGCGTCATGGTCCGGGCTAGGAAGACATTCACGGGTCCCTACTTTCCGTGTCCGCGTCTGCGAAGGCCTTGGGCCTGGTGGGAAGAGGGGCAAAGCCCCCCAAGACGAGAGCCACGATTTCGAGAAGGGGAGGCCGTAGAAGAGCTTAAAATCTCTGGGCTTTGCCCTGCGGATGAAATACAGCAGACGATGGCAATTTCGCCGCAGCTGCTTTAGGAGGTCGAGAGGCGCTCTGCGGACCCCTTAGGAAGCCTTGGAATGCCGCCACGTCGGTTTTACTGGGCCCGGGGAAGAGTTGCCGTGGGTCTTTGAGGCCAAGGCGTCCCTCGAGTTTTTCACACCTTTCCGGGCGGAATGAATTCAGTGAGGGTTGCGACTTGGGCGCTGACGGCCACAAAGCGTGAGAGCCCTTCCTGGCACGTTAGGAAGGCCGCAAGAGCAAGGGTTCAACATTAGGCGCCTTGCAAAAGTGTTGGGGGAAAAAGGGTCCCGCAGGCCTTTAAGGTGGGGCACTTTCCGGGCGGGAGCCCTCCAGCTGAGGGTGCCATTTTTCCCACCTGGGTTCTGGAAAGCCTTTTGCGAACGGCTTATGGCCACCCCTTTGGAAGCGTGGCGACAGCTCACCGGGACTGAGAGCGGGGCTGACGAAGGCTTGCCAAGGGAAGGAGAAAAGCAGCGCTAGCGTCATGGTCCGGGCTAGGAAGACATTCACGGGTCCCTACTTTCCGTGTCCGCGTCTGCGAAGGCCTTGGGCCTGGTGGGAAGAGGGGCAAAGCCCCCCAAGACGAGAGCCACGATTTCGAGAAGGGGAGGCCGTAGAAGAGCTTAAAATCTCTGGGCTTTGCCCTGCGGATGAAATACAGCAGACGATGGCAATTTCGCCGCAGCTGCTTTAGGAGGTCGAGAGGCGCTCTGCGGACCCCTTAGGAAGCCTTGGAATGCCGCCACGTCGGTTTTACTGGGCCCGGGGAAGAGTTGCCGTGGGTCTTTGAGGCCAAGGCGTCCCTCGAGTTTTTCACACCTTTCCGGGCGGAATGAATTCAGTGAGGGTTGCGACTTGGGCGCTGACGGCCACAAAGCGTGAGAGCCCTTCCTGGCACGTTAGGAAGGCCGCAAGAGCAAGGGTTCAACATTAGGCGCCTTGCAAAAGTGTTGGGGGAAAAAGGGTCCCGCAGGCCTTTAAGGTGGGGCACTTTCCGGGCGGGAGCCCTCCAGCTGAGGGTGCCATTTTTCCCACCTGGGTTCTGGAAAGCCTTTTGCGAACGGCTTATGGCCACCCCTTTGGAAGCGTGGCGACAGCTCACCGGGACTGAGAGCGGGGCTGACGAAGGCTTGCCAAGGGAAGGAGAAAAGCAGCGCTAGCGTCATGGTCCGGGCTAGGAAGACATTCACGGGTCCCTACTTTCCGTGTCCGCGTCTGCGAAGGCCTTGGGCCTGGTGGGAAGAGGGGCAAAGCCCCCCAAGACGAGAGCCACGATTTCGAGAAGGGGAGGCCGTAGAAGAGCTTAAAATCTCTGGGCTTTGCCCTGCGGATGAAATACAGCAGACGATGGCAATTTCGCCGCAGCTGCTTTAGGAGGTCGAGAGGCGCTCTGCGGACCCCTTAGGAAGCCTTGGAATGCCGCCACGTCGGTTTTACTGGGCCCGGGGAAGAGTTGCCGTGGGTCTTTGAGGCCAAGGCGTCCCTCGAGTTTTTCACACCTTTCCGGGCGGAATGAATTCAGTGAGGATTGCGACTTGGGCGCTGACGGCCACAAAGCGTGAGAGCCCTTCCTGGCACGTTAGGAAGGCCGCAAGAGCAAGGGTTCAACGTTAGGCGCCTTGCAAAAGTGTTGGGGGAAAAAGGGTCCCGCAGGCCTTTAAGGTGGGGCACTTTCCGGGCGGGAGCCCTACAGCTGAGGGTGCCATTTTTCCCACCTGGGTTCTGGAAAGCCTTTTGCGAACGGCTTATGGCCACCCCTTTGGAAGCGTGGCGACAGCTCACCGGGACTGAGAGCGGGGCTGACGAAGGCTTGCCAAGGGAAGGAGAAAAGCAGCGCTAGCGTCATGGTCCGGGCTAGGAAGACATTCACGGGTCCCTACTTTCCGTGTCCGCGTCTGCGAAGGCCTTGGGCCTGGTGGGAAGAGGGGCAAAGCCCCCCAAGACGAGAGCCACGATTTCGAGAAGGGGAGGCCGTAGAAGAGCTTAAAATCTCTGGGCTTTGCCCTGCGGATGAAATACAGCAGACGATGGCAATTTCGCCGCAGCTGCTTTAGGAGGTCGAGAGGCGCTCTGCGGACCCCTTAGGAAGCCTTGGAATGCCGCCACGTCGGTTTTACTGGGCCCGGGGAAGAGTTGCCGTGGGTCTTTGAGGCCAAGGCGTCCCTCGAGTTTTTCACACCTTTCCGGGCGGAATGAATTCAGTGAGGGTTGCGACTTGGGCGCTGACGGCCACAAAGCGTGAGAGCCCTTCCTGGCACGTTAGGAAGGCCGCAAGAGCAAGGGTTCAACGTTAGGCGCCTTGCAAAAGTGTTGGGGGAAAAAGGGTCCCGCAGGCCTTTAAGGTGGGGCACTTTCCGGGCGGGAGCCCTACAGCTGAGGGTGCCATTTTTCCCACCTGGGTTCTGGAAAGCCTTTTGCGAACGGCTTACGGCACCCCTTTGGAAGCGTGGCGACGGCTCACCGGGACTGAGAGCGGGGCTGACGAAGGCTTGCCAAGGGAAGGAGAAAAGCAGCGCTAGCGTCATGGTCCGGGCTAGGAAGACATTCACGGGTCCCTACTTTCCGTGTCCGCGTCTGCGAAGGCCTTGGGCCTGGTGGGAAGAGGGGCAAAGCCCCCCAAGACGAGAGCCACGATTTCGAGAAGGGGAGGCCGTAGAAGAGCTTAAAATCTCTGGGCTTTGCCCTGCGGATGAAATACAGCAGACGATGGCAATTTCGCCGCAGCTGCTTTAGGAGGTCGAGAGGCGCTCTGCGGACCCCTTAGGAAGCCTTGGAATGCCGCCACGTCGGTTTTACTGGGCCCGGGGAAGAGTTGCCGTGGGTCTTTGAGGCCAAGGCGTCCCTCGAGTTTTTCACACCTTTCCGGGCGGAATGAATTCAGTGAGGGTTGCGACTTGGGCGCTGACGGCCACAAAGCGTGAGAGCCCTTCCTGGCACGTTAGGAAGGCCGCAAGAGCAAGGGTTCAACGTTAGGCGCCTTGCAAAAGTGTTGGGGGAAAAAGGGTCCCGCAGGCCTTTAAGGTGGGGCACTTTCCGGGCGGGAGCCCTCCAGCTGAGGGTGCCATTTTTCCCACCTGGGTTCTGGAAAGCCTTTTGCGAACGGCTTACGGCACCCCTTTGGAAGCGTGGCGACGGCTCACCGGGACTGAGAGCGGGGCTGACGAAGGCTTGCCAAGGGAAGGAGAAAAGCAGCGCTAGCGTCATGGTCCGGGCTAGGAAGACATTCACGGGTCCCTACTTTCCGTGTCCGCGTCTGCGAAGGCCTTGGGCCTGGTGGGAAGAGGGGCAAAGCCCCCCAAGACGAGAGCCACGATTTCGAGAAGGGGAGGCCGTAGAAGAGCTTAAAATCTCTGGGCTTTGCCCTGCGGATGAAATACAGCAGACGATGGCAATTTCGCCGCAGCTGCTTTAGGAGGTCGAGAGGCGCTCTGCGGACCCCTTAGGAAGCCTTGGAATGCCGCCACGTCGGTTTTACTGGGCCCGGGGAAGAGTTGCCGTGGGTCTTTGAGGCCAAGGCGTCCCTCGAGTTTTTCACACCTTTCCGGGCGGAATGAATTCAGTGAGGGTTGCGACTTGGGCGCTGACGGCCACAAAGCGTGAGAGCCCTTCCTGGCACGTTAGGAAGGCCGCAAGAGCAAGGGTTCAACGTTAGGCGCCTTGCAAAAGTGTTGGGGGAAAAAGGGTCCCGCAGGCCTTTAAGGTGGGGCACGTTCCGGGCGGGAGCCCTACAGCTGAGGGTGCCATTTTTCCCACCTGGGTTCTGGAAAGCCTTTTGCGAACGGCTTACGGCACCCCTTTGGAAGCGTGGCGACGGCTCACCGGGACTGAGAGCGGGGCTGACGAAGGCTTGCCAAGGGAAGGAGAAAAGCAGCGCTAGCGTCATGGTCCGGGCTAGGAAGACATTCACGGGTCCCTACTTTCCGTGTCCGCGTCTGCGAAGGCCTTGGGCCTGGTGGGAAGAGGGGCAAAGCCCCCCAAGACGAGAGCCACGATTTCGAGAAGGGGAGGCCGTAGAAGAGCTTAAAATCTCTGGGCTTTGCCCTGCGGATGAAATACAGCAGACGATGGCAATTTCGCCGCAGCTGCTTTAGGAGGTCGAGAGGCGCTCTGCGGACCCCTTAGGAAGCCTTGGAATGCCGCCACGTCGGTTTTACTGGGCCCGGGGAAGAGTTGCCGTGGGTCTTTGAGGCCAAGGCGTCCCTCGAGTTTTTCACACCTTTCCGGGCGGAATGAATTCAGTGAGGGTTGCGACTTGGGCGCTGACGGCCACAAAGCGTGAGAGCCCTTCCTGGCACGTTAGGAAGGCCGCAAGAGCAAGGGTTCAACGTTAGGCGCCTTGCAAAAGTGTTGGGGGAAAAAGGGTCCCGCAGGCCTTTAAGGTGGGGCACTTTCCGGGCGGGAGCCCTCCAGCTGAGGGTGCCATTTTTCCCACCTGGGTTCTGGAAAGCCTTTTGCGAACGGCTTACGGCACCCCTTTGGAAGCGTGGCGACGGCTCACCGGGACTGAGAGCGGGGCTGACGAAGGCTTGCCAAGGGAAGGAGAAAAGCAGCGCTAGCGTCATGGTCCGGGCTAGGAAGACATTCACGGGTCCCTACTTTCCGTGTCCGCGTCTGCGAAGGCCTTGGGCCTGGTGGGAAGAGGGGCAAAGCCCCCCAAGACGAGAGCCACGATTTCGAGAAGGGGAGGCCGTAGAAGAGCTTAAAATCTCTGGGCTTTGCCCTGCGGATGAAATACAGCAGACGATGGCAATTTCGCCGCAGCTGCTTTAGGAGGTCGAGAGGCGCTCTGCGGACCCCTTAGGAAGCCTTGGAATGCCGCCACGTCGGTTTTACTGGGCCCGGGGAAGAGTTGCCGTGGGTCTTTGAGGCCAAGGCGTCCCTCGAGTTTTTCACACCTTTCCGGGCGGAATGAATTCAGTGAGGGTTGCGACTTGGGCGCTGACGGCCACAAAGCGTGAGAGCCCTTCCTGGCACGTTAGGAAGGCCGCAAGAGCAAGGGTTCAACATTAGGCGCCTTGCAAAAGTGTTGGGGGAGAAAGGGTCCCGCAGGCCTTTAAGGTGGGGCACTTTTCCGGGCGGGAGCCCTCCAGCTGAGGGTGCCATTTTTCCCACCTGGGTTCTGGAAAGCCTTTTGCGAACGGCTTACGGCACCCCTTTGGAAGCGTGGCGACGGCTCACCGGGACTGAGAGCGGGGCTGACGAAAGCTTGCCAAGGGAAGGAGAAAAGCAGCGCTAGCGTCATGGTCCGGGCTAGGAAGACATTCACGGGTCCCTACTTTCCGTGTCCGCGTCTGCGAAGGCCTTGGGCCTGGTGGGAAGAGGGGCAAAGCCCCCCAAGACGAGAGCCACGATTTCGAGAAGGGGAGGCCGTAGAAGAGCTTAAAATCTCTGGGCTTTGCCCTGCGGATGAAATACAGCAGACGATGGCAATTTCGCCGCAGCTGCTTTAGGAGGTCGAGAGGCGCTCTGCGGACCCCTTAGGAAGCCTTGGAATGCCGCCACGTCGGTTTTACTGGGCCCGGGGAAGAGTTGCCGTGGGTCTTTGAGGCCAAGGCGTCCCTCGAGTTTTTCACACCTTTCCGGGCGGAATGAATTCAGTGAGGGTTGCGACTTGGGCGCTGACGGCCACAAAGCGTGAGAGCCCTTCCTGGCACGTTAGGAAGGCCGCAAGAGCAAGGGTTCAACATTAGGCGCCTTGCAAAAGTGTTGGGGGAGAAAGGGTCCCGCAGGCCTTTAAGGTGGGGCACTTTTCCGGGCGGGAGCCCTCCAGCTGAGGGTGCCATTTTTCCCACCTGGGTTCTGGAAAGCCTTTTGCGAACGGCTTACGGCACCCCTTTGGAAGCGTGGCGACGGCTCACCGGGACTGAGAGCGGGGCTGACGAAGGCTTGCCAAGGGAAGGAGAAAAGCAGCGCTAGCGTCATGGTCCGGGCTAGGAAGACATTCACGGGTCCCTACTTTCCGTGTCCGCGTCTGCGAAGGCCTTGGGCCTGGTGGGAAGAGGGGCAAAGCCCCCCAAGACGAGAGCCACGATTTCGAGAAGGGGAGGCCGTAGAAGAGCTTAAAATCTCTGGGCTTTGCCCTGCGGATGAAATACAGCAGACGATGGCAATTTCGCCGCAGCTGCTTTAGGAGGTCGAGAGGCGCTCTGCGGACCCCTTAGGAAGCCTTGGAATGCCGCCACGTCGGTTTTACTGGGCCCGGGGAAGAGTTGCCGTGGGTCTTTGAGGCCAAGGCGTCCCTCGAGTTTTTCACACCTTTCCGGGCGGAATGAATTCAGTGAGGGTTGCGACTTGGGCGCTGACGGCCACAAAGCGTGAGAGCCCTTCCTGGCACGTTAGGAAGGCCGCAAGAGCAAGGGTTCAACGTTAGGCGCCTTGCAAAAGTGTTGGGGGAAAAAGGGTCCCGCAGGCCTTTAAGGTGGGGCACTTTCCGGGCGGGAGCCCTCCAGCTGAGGGTGCCATTTTTCCCACCTGGGTTCTGGAAAGCCTTTTGCGAACGGCTTACGGCACCCCTTTGGAAGCGTGGCGGCGGCTCACCGGGACTGAGAGCGGGGCTGACGAAGGCTTGCCAAGGGAAGGAGAAAAGCAGCGCTAGCGTCATGGTCCGGGCTAGGAAGACATTCACGGGTCCCTACTTTCCGTGTCCGCGTCTGCGAAGGCCTTGGGCCTGGTGGGAAGAGGGGCAAAGCCCCCCAAGACGAGAGCCACGATTTCGAGAAGGGGAGGCCGTAGAAGAGCTTAAAATCTCTGGGCTTTGCCCTGCGGATGAAATACAGCAGACGATGGCAATTTCGCCGCAGCTGCTTTAGGAGGTCGAGAGGCGCTCTGCGGACCCCTTAGGAAGCCTTGGAATGCCGCCACGTCGGTTTTACTGGGCCCGGGGAAGAGTTGCCGTGGGTCTTTGAGGCCAAGGCGTCCCTCGAGTTTTTCACACCTTTCCGGGCGGAATGAATTCAGTGAGGGTTGCGACTTGGGCGCTGACGGCCACAAAGCGTGAGAGCCCTTCCTGGCACGTTAGGAAGGCCGCAAGAGCAAGGGTTCAACGTTAGGCGCCTTGCAAAAGTGTTGGGGGAGAAAGGGTCCCGCAGGCCTTTAAGTTGGGGCACTTTTCCGGGCGGGAGCCCTCCAGCTGAGGGTGCCATTTTTCCCACCTGGGTTCTGGAAAGCCTTTTGCGAACGGCTTACGGCACCCCTTTGGAAGCGTGGCGACAGCTCACCGGGACTGAGAGCGGGGCTGACGAAGGCTTGCCAAGGGAAGGAGAAAAGCAGCGCTAGCGTCATGGTCCGGGCTAGGAAGACATTCACGGGTCCCTACTTTCCGTGTCCGCGTCTGCGAAGGCCTTGGGCCTGGTGGGAAGAGGGGCAAAGCCCCCCAAGACGAGAGCCACGATTTCGAGAAGGGGAGGCCGTAGAAGAGCTTAAAATCTCTGGGCTTTGCCCTGCGGATGAAATACAGCAGACGATGGCAATTTCGCCGCAGCTGCTTTAGGAGGTCGAGAGGCGCTCTGCGGACCCCTTAGGAAGCCTTGGAATGCCGCCACGTCGGTTTTACTGGGCCCGGGGAAGAGTTGCCGTGGGTCTTTGAGGCCAAGGCGTCCCTCGAGTTTTTCACACCTTTCCGGGCGGAATGAATTCAGTGAGGGTTGCGACTTGGGCGCTGACGGCCACAAAGCGTGAGAGCCCTTCCTGGCACGTTAGGAAGGCCGCAAGAGCAAGGGTTCAACGTTAGGCGCCTTGCAAAAGTGTTGGGGGAGAAAGGGTCCCGCAGGCCTTTAAGGTGGGACACGTTCCGGGCGGGAGCCCTACAGCTGAGGGTGCCATTTTTCCCACCTGGGTTCTGGAAAGCCTTTTGCGAACGGCTTACGGCACCCCTTTGGAAGCGTGGCGACGGCTCACCGGGACTGAGAGCGGGGCTGACGAAGGCTTGCCAAGGGAAGGAGAAAAGCAGCGCTAGCGTCATGGTCCGGGCTAGGAAGACATCCACGGGTCCCTACTTTCCGTGTCCGCGTCTGCGAAGGCCTTGGGCCTGGTGGGAAGAGGGGCAAAGCCCCCCAAGACGAGAGCCACGATTTCGAGAAGGGGAGGCCGTAGAAGAGCTTAAAATCTCTGGGCTTTGCCCTGCAGATGAAATACAGCAGACGATGGCAATTTCGCCGCAGCTGCTTTAGGAGGTCGAGCGGCGCTCTGCGGACCCCTTAGGAAGCCTTGGAATGCCGCCACGTCGGTTTTACTGTGCCCGGGGAAGAGTTGCCGTGGGTCTTTGAGGCCAAGGCGTCCCTCGAGTTTTTCACACCTTTCCGGGCGGAATGAATTCAGTGAGGGTTGCGACTTGGGCGCTGACGGCCACAAAGCGTGAGAGCCCTTCCTGGCACGTTAGGAAGGCCGCAAGAGCAAGGGTTCAACGTTAGGCGCCTTGCAAAAGTGTTGGGGGAGAAAGGGTCCCGCAGGCCTTTAAGGTGGGGCACTTTCCGGGCGGGAGCCCTCCAGCTGAGGGTGCCATTTTTCCCACCTGGGTTCTGGAAAGCCTTTTGCGAACGGCTTACGGCACCCCTTTGGAAGCGTGGCGACGGCTCACCGGGACTGAGAGCGGGGCTGACGAAGGCTTGCCAAGGGAAGGAGAAAAGCAGCGCTAGCGTCATGGTCCGGGCTAGGAAGACATCCACGGGTCCCTACTTTCCGTGTCCGCGTCTGCGAAGGCCTTGGGCCTGGTGGGAAGAGGGGCAAAGCCCCCCAAGACGAGAGCCACGATTTCGAGAAGGGGAGGCCGTAGAAGAGCTTAAAATCTCTGGGCTTTGCCCTGCGGATGAAATACAGCAGACGATGGCAATTTCGCCGCAGCTGCTTTAGGAGGTCGAGAGGCGCTCTGCGGACCCCTTAGGAAGCCTTGGAATGCCGCCACGTCGGTTTTACTGGGCCCGGGGAAGAGTTGCCGTGGGTCTTTGAGGCCAAGGCGTCCCTCGAGTTTTTCACACCTTTCCGGGCGGAATGAATTCAGTGAGGGTTGTGACTTGGGCGCTGACGGCCACAAAGCGTGAGAGCCCTTCCTGGCACGTTAGGAAGGCCGCAAGAGCAAGGGTTCAACGTTAGGCGCCTTGCAAAAGTGTTGGGGGAAAAAGGGTCCCGCAGGCCTTTAAGGTGGGGCACTTTCCGGGCGGGAGCCCTACAGCTGAGGGTGCCATTTTTCCCACCTGGGTTCTGGAAAGCCTTTTGCGAACGGCTTACGGCACCCCTTTGGAAGCGTGGCGATGGCTCACCGGGACTGAGAGCGGGGCTGACGAAGGCTTGCCAAGGGAAGGAGAAAAGCAGCGCTAGCGTCATGGTCCGGGCTAGGAAGACATTCACGGGTCCCTACTTTCCGTGTCCGCGTCTGCGAAGGCCTTGGGCCTGGTGGGAAGAGGGGCAAAGCCCCCCAAGACGAGAGCCACGATTTCGAGAAGGGGAGGCCGTAGAAGAGCTTAAAATCTCTGGGCTTTGCCCTGCGGATGAAATACAGCAGACGATGGCAATTTCGCCGCAGCTGCTTTAGGAGGTCGAGAGGCGCTCTGCGGACCCCTTAGGAAGCCTTGGAATGCCGCCACGTCGGTTTTACTGGGCCCGGGGAAGAGTTGCCGTGGGTCTTTGAGGCCAAGGCGTCCCTCGAGTTTTTCACACCTTTCCGGGCGGAATGAATTCAGTGAGGGTTGCGACTTGGGCGCTGACGGCCACAAAGCGTGAGAGCCCTTCCTGGCACGTTAGGAAGGCCGCAAGAGCAAGGGTTCAACGTTAGGCGCCTTGCAAAAGTGTTGGGGGAAAAAGGGTCCCGCAGGCCTTTAAGGTGGGACACGTTCCGGGCGGGAGCCCTACAGCTGAGGGTGCCATTTTTCCCACCTGGGTTCTGGAAAGCCTTTTGCGAACGGCTTACGGCACCCCTTTGGAAGCGTGGCGACGGCTCACCGGGACTGAGAGCGGGGCTGACGAAGGCTTGCCAAGGGAAGGAGAAAAGCAGCGCTAGCGTCATGGTCCGGGCTAGGAAGACATCCACGGGTCCCTACTTTCCGTGTCCGCGTCTGCGAAGGCCTTGGGCCTGGTGGGAAGAGGGGCAAAGCCCCCCAAGACGAGAGCCACGATTTCGAGAAGGGGAGGCCGTAGAAGAGCTTAAAATCTCTGGGCTTTGCCCTGCGGATGAAATACAGCAGACGATGGCAATTTCGCCGCAGCTGCTTTAGGAGGTCGAGCGGCGCTCTGCGGACCCCTTAGGAAGCCTTGGAATGCCGCCACGTCGGTTTTACTGGGCCCGGGGAAGAGTTGCCGTGGGTCTTTGAGGCCAAGGCGTCCCTCGACTTTATCACACCTTTCCGGGCGGAATGAATTCAGTGAGGGTTGCGACTTGGGCGCTGACGGCCACAAAGCGTGAGAGCCCTTCCTGGCACGTTAGGAAGGCCACAAGAGCAAGGGTTCAACGTTAGGCGCCTTGCAAAAGTGTTGGGGGAGAAAGGGTCCCGCAGGCCTTTAAGGTGGGGCACTTTCCGGGCGGGAGCCCTCCAGCTGAGGGTGCCATTTTTCCCACCTGGGTTCTGGAAAGCCTTTTGCGAACGGCTTACGGCACCCCTTTGGAAGCGTGGCGACGGCTCACCGGGACTGAGAGCGGGGCTGACGAAGGCTTGCCAAGGGAAGGAGAAAAGCAGCGCTAGCGTCATGGTCCGGGCTAGGAAGACATCCACGGGTCCCTACTTTCCGTGTCCGCGTCTGCGAAGGCCTTGGGCCTGGTGGGAAGAGGGGCAAAGCCCCCCAAGACGAGAGCCACGATTTCGAGAAGGGGAGGCCGTAGAAGAGCCTAAAATCTCTGGGCTTTGCCCTGCGGATGAAATACAGCAGACGATGGCAATTTCGCCGCAGCTGCTTTAGGAGGTCGAGCGGCGCTCTGCGGACCCCTTAGGAAGCCTTGGAATGCCGCCACGTCGGTTTTACTGGGCCCGGGGAAGAGTTGCCGTGGGTCTTTGAGGCCAAGGCGTCCCTCGAGTTTTTCACACCTTTCCGGGCGGAATGAATTCAGTGAGGGTTGCGACTTGGGCGCTGACGGCCACAAAGCGTGAGAGCCCTTCCTGGCACGTTAGGAAGGCCGCAAGAGCAAGGGTTCAACGTTAGGCGCCTTGCAAAAGTGTTGGGGGAGAAAGGGTCCCGCAGGCCTTTAAGGTGGGGCACTTTCCGGGCGGGAGCCCTACAGCTGAGGGTGCCATTTTTCCCACCTGGGTTCTGGAAAGCCTTTTGCGAACGGCTTACGGCACCCCTTTGGAAGCGTGGCGACGGCTCACCGGGACTGAGAGCGGGGCTGACGAAGGCTTGCCAAGGGAAGGAGAAAAGCAGCGCTAGCGTCATGGTCCGGGCTAGGAAGACATTCACGGGTCCCTACTTTCCGTGTCCGCGTCTGCGAAGGCCTTGGGCCTGGTGGGAAGAGGGGCAAAGCCCCCCAAGACGAGAGCCACGATTTCGAGAAGGGGAGGCCGTAGAAGAGCTTAAAATCTCTGGGCTTTGCCCTGCGGATGAAATACAGCAGACGATGGCAATTTCGCCGCAGCTGCTTTAGGAGGTCGAGAGGCGCTCTGCGGACCCCTTAGGAAGCCTTGGAATGCCGCCACGTCGGTTTTACTGGGCCCGGGGAAGAGTTGCCGTGGGTCTTTGAGGCCAAGGCGTCCCTCGAGTTTTTCACACCTTTCCGGGCGGAATGAATTCAGTGAGGGTTGCGACTTGGGCGCTGACGGCCACAAAGCGTGAGAGCCCTTCCTGGCACGTTAGGAAGGCCGCAAGAGCAAGGGTTCAACGTTAGGCGCCTTGCAAAAGTGTTGGGGGAAAAAGGGTCCCGCAGGCCTTTAAGGTGGGGCACTTTCCGGGCGGGAGCCCTACAGCTGAGGGTGCCATTTTTCCCACCTGGGTTCTGGAAAGCCTTTTGCGAACGGCTTACGGCACCCCTTTGGAAGCGTGGCGACGGCTCACCGGGACTGAGAGCGGGGCTGACGAAGGCTTGCCAAGGGAAGGAGAAAAGCAGCGCTAGCGTCATGGTCCGGGCTAGGAAGACATCCACGGGTCCCTACTTTCCGTGTCCGCGTCTGCGAAGGCCTTGGGCCTGGTGGGAAGAGGGGCAAAGCCCCCCAAGACGAGAGCCACGATTTCGAGAAGGGGAGGCCGTAGAAGAGCCTAAAATCTCTGGGCTTTGCCCTGCGGATGAAATACAGCAGACGATGGCAATTTCGCCGCAGCTGCTTTAGGAGGTCGAGCGGCGCTCTGCGGACCCCTTAGGAAGCCTTGGAATGCCGCCACGTCGGTTTTACTGGGCCCGGGGAAGAGTTGCCGTGGGTCTTTGAGGCCAAGGCGTCCCTCGAGTTTTTCACACCTTTCCGGGCAGAATGAATTCAGTGAGGGTTGCGACTTGGGCGCTGACGGCCACAAAGCGTGAGAGCCCTTCCTGGCACGTTAGGAAGGCCGCAAGAGCAAGGGTTCAACGTTAGGCGCCTTGCAAAAGTGTTGGGGGAAAAAGGGTCCCGCAGGCCTTTAAGGTGGGGCACTTTCCGGGCGGGAGCCCTACAGCTGAGGGTGCCATTTTTCCCACCTGGGTTCTGGAAAGCCTTTTGCGAACGGCTTACGGCACCCCTTTGGAAGCGTGGCGATGGCTCACCGGGACTGAGAGCGGGGCTGACGAAGGCTTGCCAAGGGAAGGAGAAAAGCAGCGCTAGCGTCATGGTCCGGGCTAGGAAGACATTCACGGGTCCCTACTTTCCGTGTCCGCGTCTGCGAAGGCCTTGGGCCTGGTGGGAAGAGGGGCAAAGCCCCCCAAGACGAGAGCCACGATTTCGAGAAGGGGAGGCCGTAGAAGAGCTTAAAATCTCTGGGCTTTGCCCTGCGGATGAAATACAGCAGACGATGGCAATTTCGCCGCAGCTGCTTTAGGAGGTCGAGCGGCGCTCTGCGGACCCCTTAGGAAGCCTTGGAATGCCGCCACGTCGGTTTTACTGGGCCCGGGGAAGAGTTGCCGTGGGTCTTTGAGGCCAAGGCGTCCCTCGACTTTTTCACACCTTTCCGGGCGGAATGAATTCAGTGAGGGTTGCGACTTGGGCGCTGACGGCCACAAAGCGTGAGAGCCCTTCCTGGCACGTTAGGAAGGCCACAAGAGCAAGGGTTCAACGTTAGGCGCCTTGCAAAAGTGTTGGGGGAGAAAGGGTCCCGCAGGCCTTTAAGGTGGGGCACTTTCCGGGCGGGAGCCCTACAGCTGAGGGTGCCATTTTTCCCACCTGGGTTCTGGAAAGCCTTTTGCGAACGGCTTACGGCACCCCTTTGGAAGCGTGGCGACGGCTCACCGGGACTGAGAGCGGGGCTGACGAAGGCTTGCCAAGGGAAGGAGAAAAGCAGCGCTAGCGTCATGGTCCGGGCTAGGAAGACATCCACGGGTCCCTACTTTCTGTGTCCGCGTCTGCGAAGGCCTTGGGCCTGGTGGGAAGAGGGGCAAAGCCCCCCAAGACGAGAGCCACGATTTCGAGAAGGGGAGGCCGTAGAAGAGCTTAAAATCTCTGGGCTTTGCCCTGCGGATGAAATACAGCAGACGATGGCAATTTCGCCGCAGCTGCTTTAGGAGGTCGAGCGGCGCTCTGCGGACCCCTTAGGAAGCCTTGGAATGCCGCCACGTCGGTTTTACTGTGCCCGGGGAAGAGTTGCCGTGGGTCTTTGAGGCCAAGGCGTCCCTCGAGTTTTTCACACCTTTCCGGGCGGAATGAATTCAGTGAGGGTTGCGACTTGGGCGCTGACGGCCACAAAGCGTGAGAGCCCTTCCTGGCACGTTAGGAAGGCCGCAAGAGCAAGGGTTCAACGTTAGGCGCCTTGCAAAAGTGTTGGGGGAGAAAGGGTCCCGCAGGCCTTTAAGGTGGGGCACTTTCCGGGCGGGAGCCCTACAGCTGAGGGTGCCATTTTTCCCACCTGGGTTCTGGAAAGCCTTTTGCGAACGGCTTACGGCACCCCTTTGGAAGCGTGGCGACGGCTCACCGGGACTGAGAGCGGGGCTGACGAAGGCTTGCCAAGGGAAGGAGAAAAGCAGCGCTAGCGTCATGGTCTGGGCTAGGAAGACATTCACGGGTCCCTACTTTCCGTGTCCGCGTCTGCGAAGGCCTTGGGCCTGGTGGGAAGAGGGGCAAAGCCCCCCAAGACGAGAGCCACGATTTCGAGAAGGGGAGGCCGTAGAAGAGCTTAAAATCTCTGGGCTTTGCCCTGCGGATGAAATACAGCAGACGATGGCAATTTCGCCGCAGCTGCTTTAGGAGGTCGAGAGGCGCTCTGCGGACCCCTTAGGAAGCCTTGGAATGCCGCCACGTCGGTTTTACTGGGCCCGGGGAAGAGTTGCCGTGGGTCTTTGAGGCCAAGGCGTCCCTCGAGTTTTTCACACCTTTCCGGGCGGAATGAATTCAGTGAGGGTTGCGACTTGGGCGCTGTCGGCCACAAAGCGTGAGAGCCCTTCCTGGCACGTTAGGAAGGCCGCAAGAGCAAGGGTTCAACGTTAGGCGCCTTGCAAAAGTGTTGGGGGAAAAAGGGTCCCGCAGGCCTTTAAGGTGGGGCACTTTCCGGGCGGGAGCCCTCCAGCTGAGGGTGCCATTTTTCCCACCTGGGTTCTGGAAAGCCTTTTGCGAACGGCTTACGGCACCCCTTTGGAAGCGTGGCGACGGCTCACCGGGACTGAGAGCGGGGCTGACGAAGGCTTGCCAAGGGAAGGAGAAAAGCAGCGCTAGCGTCATGGTCCGGGCTAGGAAGACATTCACGGGTCCCTACTTTCCGTGTCCGCGTCTGCGAAGGCCTTGGGCCTGGTGGGAAGAGGGGCAAAGCCCCCCAAGACGAGAGCCACGATTTCGAGAAGGGGAGGCCGTAGAAGAGCTTAAAATCTCTGGGCTTTGCCCTGCGGATGAAATACAGCAGACGATGGCAATTTCGCCGCAGCTGCTTTAGGAGGTCGAGAGGCGCTCTGCGGACCCCTTAGGAAGCCTTGGAATGCCGCCACGTCGGTTTTACTGGGCCCGGGGAAGAGTTGCCGTGGGTCTTTGAGGCCAAGGCGTCCCTCGAGTTTTTCACACCTTTCCGGGCGGAATGAATTCAGTGAGGGTTGCGACTTGGGCGCTGACGGCCACAAAGCGTGAGAGCCCTTCCTGGCACGTTAGGAAGGCCGCAAGAGCAAGGGTTCAACGTTAGGCGCCTTGCAAAAGTGTTGGGGGAAAAAGGGTCCCGCAGGCCTTTAAGGTGGGGCACTTTCCGGGCGGGAGCCCTACAGCTGAGGGTGCCATTTTTCCCACCTGGGTTCTGGAAAGCCTTTTGCGAACGGCTTACGGCACCCCTTTGGAAGCGTGGCGACGGCTCACCGGGACTGAGAGCGGGGCTGACGAAGGCTTGCCAAGGGAAGGAGAAAAGCAGCGCTAGCGTCATGGTCCGGGCTAGGAAGACATTCACGGGTCCCTACTTTCCGTGTCCGCGTCTGCGAAGGCCTTGGGCCTGGTGGGAAGAGGGGCAAAGCCCCCCAAGACGAGAGCCACGATTTCGAGAAGGGGAGGCTGTAGAAGAGCTTAAAATCTCTGGGCTTTGCCCTGCGGATGAAATACAGCAGACGATGGCAATTTCGCCGCAGCTGCTTTAGGAGGTCGAGAGGCGCTCTGCGGACCCCTTAGGAAGCCTTGGAATGCCGCCACGTCGGTTTTACTGGGCCCGGGGAAGAGTTGCCATGGGTCTTTGAGGCCAAGGCGTCCCTCGAGTTTTTCACACCTTTCCGGGCGGAATGAATTCAGTGAGGGTTGCGACTTGGGCGCTGACGGCCACAAAGCGTGAGAGCCCTTCCTGGCACGTTAGGAAGGCCGCAAGAGCAAGGGTTCAACGTTAGGCGCCTTGCAAAAGTGTTGGGGGAGAAAGGGTCCCGCAGGCCTTTAAGGTGGGGCACTTTCCGGGCGGGAGCCCTCCAGCTGAGGGTGCCATTTTTCCCACCTGGGTTCTGGAAAGCCTTTTGCGAACGGCTTACGGCACCCCTTTGGAAGCGTGGCGACGGCTCACCGGGACTGAGAGCGGGGCTGACGAAGGCTTGCCAAGGGAAGGAGAAAAGCAGCGCTAGCGTCATGGTCCGGGCTAGGAAGACATTCACGGGTCCCTACTTTCCGTGTCCGCGTCTGCGAAGGCCTTGGGCCTGGTGGGAAGAGGGGCAAAGCCCCCCAAGACGAGAGCCACGATTTCGAGAAGGGGAGGCCGTAGAAGAGCTTAAAATCTCTGGGCTTTGCCCTGCGGATGAAATACAGCAGACGATGGCAATTTCGCCGCAGCTGCTTTAGGAGGTCGAGAGGCGCTCTGCGGACCCCTTAGGAAGCCTTGGAATGCCGCCACGTCGGTTTTACTGGGCCCGGGGAAGAGTTGCCGTGGGTCTTTGAGGCCAAGGCGTCCCTCGAGTTTTTCACACCTTTCCGGGCGGAATGAATTCAGTGAGGGTTGCGACTTGGGCGCTGACGGCCACAAAGCGTGAGAGCCCTTCCTGGCACGTTAGGAAGGCCGCAAGAGCAAGGGTTCAACGTTAGGCGCCTTGCAAAAGTGTTGGGGGAAAAAGGGTCCCGCAGGCCTTTAAGGTGGGGCACGTTCCGGGCGGGAGCCCTCCAGCTGAGGGTGCCATTTTTCCCACCTGGGTTCTGGAAAGCCTTTTGCGAACGGCTTACGGCACCCCTTTGGAAGCGTGGCGACGGCTCACCGGGACTGAGAGCGGGGCTGACGAAGGCTTGCCAAGGGAAGGAGAAAAGCAGCGCTAGCGTCATGGTCCGGGCTAGGAAGACATTCACGGGTCCCTACTTTCCGTGTCCGCGTCTGCGAAGGCCTTGGGCCTGGTGGGAAGAGGGGCAAAGCCCCCCAAGACGAGAGCCACGATTTCGAGAAGGGGAGGCCGTAGAAGAGCTTAAAATCTCTGGGCTTTGCCCTGCGGATGAAATACAGCAGACGATGGCAATTTCGCCGCAGCTGCTTTAGGAGGTCGAGAGGCGCTCTGCGGACCCCTTAGGAAGCCTTGGAATGCCACCACGTCGGTTTTACTGGGCCCGGGGAAGAGTTGCCGTGGGTCTTTGAGGCCAAGGCGTCCCTCGAGTTTTTCACACCTTTCCGGGCGGAATGAATTCAGTGAGGGTTGCGACTTGGGCGCTGACGGCCACAAAGCGTGAGAGCCCTTCCTGGCACGTTAGGAAGGCCGCAAGAGCAAGGGTTCAACATTAGGCGCCTTGCAAAAGTGTTGGGGGAGAAAGGGTCCCGCAGGCCTTTAAGGTGGGGCACTTTTCCGGGCGGGAGCCCTCCAGCTGAGGGTGCCATTTTTCCCACCTGGGTTCTGGAAAGCCTTTTGCGAACGGCTTACGGCACCCCTTTGGAAGCGTGGCGACGGCTCACCGGGACTGAGAGCGGGGCTGACGAAGGCTTGCCAAGGGAAGGAGAAAAGCAGCGCTAGCGTCATGGTCCGGGCTAGGAAGACATTCACGGGTCCCTACTTTCCGTGTCCGCGTCTGCGAAGGCCTTGGGCCTGGTGGGAAGAGGGGCAAAGCCCCCCAAGACGAGAGCCACGATTTCGAGAAGGGGAGGCCGTAGAAGAGCTTAAAATCTCTGGGCTTTGCCCTGCGGATGAAATACAGCAGACGATGGCAATTTCGCCGCAGCTGCTTTAGGAGGTCGAGAGGCGCTCTGCGGACCCCTTAGGAAGCCTTGGAATGCCGCCACGTCGGTTTTACTGGGCCCGGGGAAGAGTTGCCGTGGGTCTTTGAGGCCAAGGCGTCCCTCGAGTTTTTCACACCTTTCCGGGCGGAATGAATTCAGTGAGGGTTGCGACTTGGGCGCTGACGGCCACAAAGCGTGAGAGCCCTTCCTGGCACGTTAGGAAGGCCGCAAGAGCAAGGGTTCAACGTTAGGCGCCTTGCAAAAGTGTTGGGGGAAAAAGGGTCCCGCAGGCCTTTAAGGTGGGGCACTTTCCGGGCGGGAGCCCTACAGCTGAGGGTGCCATTTTTCCCACCTGGGTTCTGGAAAGCCTTTTGCGAACGGCTTATGGCCACCCCTTTGGAAGCGTGGCGACAGCTCACCGGGACTGAGAGCGGGGCTGACGAAGGCTTGCCAAGGGAAGGAGAAAAGCAGCGCTAGCGTCATGGTCCGGGCTAGGAAGACATTCACGGGTCCCTACTTTCCGTGTCCGCGTCTGCGAAGGCCTTGGGCCTGGTGGGAAGAGGGGCAAAGCCCCCCAAGACGAGAGCCACGATTTCGAGAAGGGGAGGCCGTAGAAGAGCTTAAAATCTCTGGGCTTTGCCCTGCGGATGAAATACAGCAGACGATGGCAATTTCGCCGCAGCTGCTTTAGGAGGTCGAGAGGCGCTCTGCGGACCCCTTAGGAAGCCTTGGAATGCCGCCACGTCGGTTTTACTGGGCCCGGGGAAGAGTTGCCGTGGGTCTTTGAGGCCAAGGCGTCCCTCGAGTTTTTCACACCTTTCCGGGCGGAATGAATTCAGTGAGGGTTGCGACTTGGGCGCTGACGGCCACAAAGCGTGAGAGCCCTTCCTGGCACGTTAGGAAGGCCGCAAGAGCAAGGGTTCAACGTTAGGCGCCTTGCAAAAGTGTTGGGGGAAAAAGGGTCCCGCAGGCCTTTAAGGTGGGGCACGTTCCGGGCGGGAGCCCTACAGCTGAGGGTGCCATTTTTCCCACCTGGGTTCTGGAAAGCCTTTTGCGAACGGCTTACGGCACCCCTTTGGAAGCGTGGCGACGGCTCACCGGGACTGAGAGCGGGGCTGACGAAGGCTTGCCAAGGGAAGGAGAAAAGCAGCGCTAGCGTCATGGTCCGGGCTAGGAAGACATTCACGGGTCCCTACTTTCCGTGTCCGCGTCTGCGAAGGCCTTGGGCCTGGTGGGAAGAGGGGCAAAGCCCCCCAAGACGAGAGCCACGATTTCGAGAAGGGGAGGCCGTAGAAGAGCTTAAAATCTCTGGGCTTTGCCCTGCGGATGAAATACAGCAGACGATGGCAATTTCGCCGCAGCTGCTTTAGGAGGTCGAGAGGCGCTCTGCGGACCCCTTAGGAAGCCTTGGAATGCCGCCACGTCGGTTTTACTGGGCCCGGGGAAGAGTTGCCGTGGGTCTTTGAGGCCAAGGCGTCCCTCGAGTTTTTCACACCTTTCCGGGCGGAATGAATTCAGTGAGGGTTGCGACTTGGGCGCTGACAGCCACAAAGCGTGAGAGCCCTTCCTGGCACGTTAGGAAGGCCGCAAGAGCAAGGGTTCAACGTTAGGCGCCTTGCAAAAGTGTTGGGGGAAAAAGGGTCCCGCAGGCCTTTAAGGTGGGGCACTTTCCGGGCGGGAGCCCTCCAGCTGAGGGTGCCATTTTTCCCACCTGGGTTCTGGAAAGCCTTTTGCGAACGGCTTACGGCACCCCTTTGGAAGCGTGGCGACGGCTCACCGGGACTGAGAGCGGGGCTGACGAAGGCTTGCCAAGGGAAGGAGAAAAGCAGCGCTAGCGTCATGGTCCGGGCTAGGAAGACATTCACGGGTCCCTACTTTCCGTGTCCGCGTCTGCGAAGGCCTTGGGCCTGGTGGGAAGAGGGGCAAAGCCCCCCAAGACGAGAGCCACGATTTCGAGAAGGGGAGGCCGTAGAAGAGCTTAAAATCTCTGGGCTTTGCCCTGCGGATGAAATACAGCAGACGATGGCAATTTCGCCGCAGCTGCTTTAGGAGGTCGAGAGGCGCTCTGCGGACCCCTTAGGAAGCCTTGGAATGCCGCCACGTCGGTTTTACTGGGCCCGGGGAAGAGTTGCCGTGGGTCTTTGAGGCCAAGGCGTCCCTCGAGTTTTTCACACCTTTCCGGGCGGAATGAATTCAGTGAGGGTTGCGACTTGGGCGCTGACGGCCACAAAGCGTGAGAGCCCTTCCTGGCACGTTAGGAAGGCCGCAAGAGCAAGGGTTCAACGTTAGGCGCCTTGCAAAAGTGTTGGGGGAGAAAGGGTCCCGCAGGCCTTTAAGGTGGGGCACTTTTCCGGGCGGGAGCCCTCCAGCTGAGGGTGCCATTTTTCCCACCTGGGTTCTGGAAAGCCTTTTGCGAACGGCTTACGGCACCCCTTTGGAAGCGTGGCGACGGCTCACCGGGACTGAGAGCGGGGCTGACGAAGGCTTGCCAAGGGAAGGAGAAAAGCAGCGCTAGCGTCATGGTCCGGGCTAGGAAGACATTCACGGGTCCCTACTTTCCGTGTCCGCGTCTGCGAAGGCCTTGGGCCTGGTGGGAAGAGGGGCAAAGCCCCCCAAGACGAGAGCCACGATTTCGAGAAGGGGAGGCCGTAGAAGAGCTTAAAATCTCTGGGCTTTGCCCTGCGGATGAAATACAGCAGACGATGGCAATTTCGCCGCAGCTGCTTTAGGAGGTCGAGAGGCGCTCTGCGGACCCCTTAGGAAGCCTTGGAATGCCGCCACGTCGGTTTTACTGGGCCCGGGGAAGAGTTGCCGTGGGTCTTTGAGGCCAAGGCGTCCCTCGAGTTTTTCACACCTTTCCGGGCGGAATGAATTCAGTGAGGGTTGCGACTTGGGCGCTGACGGCCACAAAGCGTGAGAGCCCTTCCTGGCACGTTAGGAAGGCCGCAAGAGCAAGGGTTCAACATTAGGCGCCTTGCAAAAGTGTTGGGGGAGAAAGGGTCCCGCAGGCCTTTAAGGTGGGGCACTTTTCCGGGCGGGAGCCCTCCAGCTGAGGGTGCCATTTTTCCCACCTGGGTTCTGGAAAGCCTTTTGCGAACGGCTTACGGCACCCCTTTGGAAGCGTGGCGACGGCTCACCGGGACTGAGAGCGGGGCTGACGAAGGCTTGCCAAGGGAAGGAGAAAAGCAGCGCTAGCGTCATGGTCCGGGCTAGGAAGACATTCACGGGTCCCTACTTTCCGTGTCCGCGTCTGCGAAGGCCTTGGGCCTGGTGGGAAGAGGGGCAAAGCCCCCCAAGACGAGAGCCACGATTTCGAGAAGGGGAGGCCGTAGAAGAGCTTAAAATCTCTGGGCTTTGCCCTGCGGATGAAATACAGCAGACGATGGCAATTTCGCCGCAGCTGCTTTAGGAGGTCGAGAGGCGCTCTGCGGACCCCTTAGGAAGCCTTGGAATGCCGCCACGTCGGTTTTACTGGGCCCGGGGAAGAGTTGCCGTGGGTCTTTGAGGCCAAGGCGTCCCTCGAGTTTTTCACACCTTTCCGGGCGGAATGAATTCAGTGAGGGTTGCGACTTGGGCGCTGACGGCCACAAAGCGTGAGAGCCCTTCCTGGCACGTTAGGAAGGCCGCAAGAGCAAGGGTTCAACGTTAGGCGCCTTGCAAAAGTGTTGGGGGAAAAAGGGTCCCGCAGGCCTTTAAGGTGGGGCACTTTCCGGGCGGGAGCCCTCCAGCTGAGGGTGCCATTTTTCCCACCTGGGTTCTGGAAAGCCTTTTGCGAACGGCTTACGGCACCCCTTTGGAAGCGTGGCGGCGGCTCACCGGGACTGAGAGCGGGGCTGACGAAGGCTTGCCAAGGGAAGGAGAAAAGCAGCGCTAGCGTCATGGTCCGGGCTAGGAAGACATTCACGGGTCCCTACTTTCCGTGTCCGCGTCTGCGAAGGCCTTGGGCCTGGTGGGAAGAGGGGCAAAGCCCCCCAAGACGAGAGCCACGATTTCGAGAAGGGGAGGCCGTAGAAGAGCTTAAAATCTCTGGGCTTTGCCCTGCGGATGAAATACAGCAGACGATGGCAATTTCGCCGCAGCTGCTTTAGGAGGTCGAGAGGCGCTCTGCGGACCCCTTAGGAAGCCTTGGAATGCCGCCACGTCGGTTTTACTGGGCCCGGGGAAGAGTTGCCGTGGGTCTTTGAGGCCAAGGCGTCCCTCGAGTTTTTCACACCTTTCCGGGCGGAATGAATTCAGTGAGGGTTGCGACTTGGGCGCTGACGGCCACAAAGCGTGAGAGCCCTTCCTGGCACGTTAGGAAGGCCGCAAGAGCAAGGGTTCAACGTTAGGCGCCTTGCAAAAGTGTTGGGGGAGAAAGGGTCCCGCAGGCCTTTAAGTTGGGGCACTTTTCCGGGCGGGAGCCCTCCAGCTGAGGGTGCCATTTTTCCCACCTGGGTTCTGGAAAGCCTTTTGCGAACGGCTTACGGCACCCCTTTGGAAGCGTGGCGACGGCTCACCGGGACTGAGAGCGGGGCTGACGAAGGCTTGCCAAGGGAAGGAGAAAAGCAGCGCTAGCGTCATGGTCCGGGCTAGGAAGACATTCACGGGTCCCTACTTTCCGTGTCCGCGTCTGCGAAGGCCTTGGGCCTGGTGGGAAGAGGGGCAAAGCCCCCCAAGACGAGAGCCACGATTTCGAGAAGGGGAGGCCGTAGAAGAGCTTAAAATCTCTGGGCTTTGCCCTGCGGATGAAATACAGCAGACGATGGCAATTTCGCCGCAGCTGCTTTAGGAGGTCGAGAGGCGCTCTGCGGACCCCTTAGGAAGCCTTGGAATGCCGCCACGTCGGTTTTACTGGGCCCAGGGAAGAGTTGCCGTGGGTCTTTGAGGCCAAGGCGTCCCTCGAGTTTTTCACACCTTTCCGGGCGGAATGAATTCAGTGAGGATTGCGACTTGGGCGCTGACGGCCACAAAGCGTGAGAGCCCTTCCTGGCACGTTAGGAAGGCCGCAAGAGCAAGGGTTCAACGTTAGGCGCCTTGCAAAAGTGTTGGGGGAAAAAGGGTCCCGCAGGCCTTTAAGGTGGGGCACTTTCCGGGCGGGAGCCCTCCAGCTGAGGGTGCCATTTTTCCCACCTGGGTTCTGGAAAGCCTTTTGCGAACGGCTTATGGCCACCCCTTTGGAAGCGTGGCGACAGCTCACCGGGACTGAGAGCGGGGCTGACGAAGGCTTGCCAAGGGAAGGAGAAAAGCAGCGCTAGCGTCATGGTCCGGGCTAGGAAGACATTCACGGGTCCCTACTTTCCGTGTCCGCGTCTGCGAAGGCCTTGGGCCTGGTGGGAAGAGGGGCAAAGCCCCCCAAGACGAGAGCCACGATTTCGAGAAGGGGAGGCCTTAGAAGAGCTTAAAATCTCTGGGCTTTGCCCTGCGGATGAAATACAGCAGACGATGGCAATTTCGCCGCAGCTGCTTTAGGAGGTCGAGAGGCGCTCTGCGGACCCCTTAGGAAGCCTTGGAATGCCGCCACGTCGGTTTTACTGGGCCCGGGGAAGAGTTGCCGTGGGTCTTTGAGGCCAAGGCGTCCCTCGAGTTTTTCACACCTTTCCGGGCGGAATGAATTCAGTGAGGATTGCGACTTGGGCGCTGACGGCCACAAAGCGTGAGAGCCCTTCCTGGCACGTTAGGAAGGCCGCAAGAGCAAGGGTTCAACGTTAGGCGCCTTGCAAAAGTGTTGGGGGAAAAAGGGTCCCGCAGGCCTTTAAGGTGGGGCACTTTCCGGGCGGGAGCCCTCCAGCTGAGGGTGCCATTTTTCCCACCTGGGTTCTGGAAAGCCTTTTGCGAACGGCTTATGGCCACCCCTTTGGAAGCGTGGCGACAGCTCACCGGGACTGAGAGCGGGGCTGACGAAGGCTTGCCAAGGGAAGGAGAAAAGCAGCGCTAGCGTCATGGTCCGGGCTAGGAAGACATTCACGGGTCCCTACTTTCCGTGTCCGCGTCTGCGAAGGCCTTGGGCCTGGTGGGAAGAGGGGCAAAGCCCCCCAAGACGAGAGCCACGATTTCGAGAAGGGGAGGCCGTAGAAGAGCTTAAAATCTCTGGGCTTTGCCCTGCGGATGAAATACAGCAGACGATGGCAATTTCGCCGCAGCTGCTTTAGGAGGTCGAGAGGCGCTCTGCGGACCCCTTAGGAAGCCTTGGAATGCCGCCACGTCGGTTTTACTGGGCCCGGGGAAGAGTTGCCGTGGGTCTTTGAGGCCAAGGCGTCCCTCGACTTTTTCACACCTTTCCGGGCGGAATGAATTCAGTGAGGGTTGCGACTTGGGCGCTGACGGCCACAAAGCGTGAGAGCCCTTCCTGGCACGTTAGGAAGGCCGCAAGAGCAAGGGTTCAACGTTAGGCGCCTTGCAAAAGTGTTGGGGGAAAAAGGGTCCCGCAGGCCTTTAAGGTGGGGCACGTTCCGGGCGGGAGCCCTACAGCTGAGGGTGCCATTTTTCCCACCTGGGTTCTGGAAAGCCTTTTGCGAACGGCTTACGGCACCCCTTTGGAAGCGTGGCGACGGCTCACCGGGACTGAGAGCGGGGCTGACGAAGGCTTGCCAAGGGAAGGAGAAAAGCAGCGCTAGCGTCATGGTCCGGGCTAGGAAGACATTCACGGGTCCCTACTTTCCGTGTCCGCGTCTGCGAAGGCCTTGGGCCTGGTGGGAAGAGGGGCAAAGCCCCCCAAGACGAGAGCCACGATTTCGAGAAGGGGAGGCCGTAGAAGAGCTTAAAATCTCTGGGCTTTGCCCTGCGGATGAAATACAGCAGACGATGGCAATTTCGCCGCAGCTGCTTTAGGAGGTCGAGAGGCGCTCTGCGGACCCCTTAGGAAGCCTTGGAATGCCGCCACGTCGGTTTTACTGGGCCCGGGGAAGAGTTGCCGTGGGTCTTTGAGGCCAAGGCGTCCCTCGAGTTTTTCACACCTTTCCGGGCGGAATGAATTCAGTGAGGGTTGCGACTTGGGCGCTGACGGCCACAAAGCGTGAGAGCCCTTCCTGGCACGTTAGGAAGGCCGCAAGAGCAAGGGTTCAACGTTAGGCGCCTTGCAAAAGTGTTGGGGGAAAAAGGGTCCCGCAGGCCTTTAAGGTGGGGCACTTTCCGGGCGGGAGCCCTCCAGCTGAGGGTGCCATTTTTCCCACCTGGGTTCTGGAAAGCCTTTTGCGAACGGCTTACGGCACCCCTTTGGAAGCGTGGCGACGGCTCACCGGGACTGAGAGCGGGGCTGACGAAGGCTTGCCAAGGGAAGGAGAAAAGCAGCGCTAGCGTCATGGTCCGGGCTAGGAAGACATTCACGGGTCCCTACTTTCCGTGTCCGCGTCTGCGAAGGCCTTGGGCCTGGTGGGAAGAGGGGCAAAGCCCCCCAAGACGAGAGCCACGATTTCGAGAAGGGGAGGCCGTAGAAGAGCTTAAAATCTCTGGGCTTTGCCCTGCGGATGAAATACAGCAGACGATGGCAATTTCGCCGCAGCTGCTTTAGGAGGTCGAGAGGCGCTCTGCGGACCCCTTAGGAAGCCTTGGAATGCCGCCACGTCGGTTTTACTGGGCCCGGGGAAGAGTTGCCGTGGGTCTTTGAGGCCAAGGCGTCCCTCGAGTTTTTCACACCTTTCCGGGCGGAATGAATTCAGTGAGGGTTGCGACTTGGGCGCTGACGGCCACAAAGCGTGAGAGCCCTTCCTGGCACGTTAGGAAGGCCGCAAGAGCAAGGGTTCAACATTAGGCGCCTTGCAAAAGTGTTGGGGAGAAAGGGTCCCGCAGGCCTTTAAGGTGGGGCACTTTTCCGGGCGGGAGCCCTCCAGCTGAGGGTGCCATTTTTCCCACCTGGGTTCTGGAAAGCCTTTTGCGAACGGCTTACGGCACCCCTTTGGAAGCGTGGCGACGGCTCACCGGGACTGAGAGCGGGGCTGACGAAGGCTTGCCAAGGGAAGGAGAAAAGCAGCGCTAGCGTCATGGTCCGGGCTAGGAAGACATTCACGGGTCCCTACTTTCCGTGTCCGCGTCTGCGAAGGCCTTGGGCCTGGTGGGAAGAGGGGCAAAGCCCCCCAAGACGAGAGCCACGATTTCGAGAAGGGGAGGCCGTAGAAGAGCTTAAAATCTCTGGGCTTTGCCCTGCGGATGAAATACAGCAGACGATGGCAATTTCGCCGCAGCTGCTTTAGGAGGTCGAGAGGCGCTCTGCGGACCCCTTAGGAAGCCTTGGAATGCCGCCACGTCGGTTTTACTGGGCCCGGGGAAGAGTTGCCGTGGGTCTTTGAGGCCAAGGCGTCCCTCGAGTTTTTCACACCTTTCCGGGCGGAATGAATTCAGTGAGGATTGCGACTTGGGCGCTGACGGCCACAAAGCGTGAGAGCCCTTCCTGGCACGTTAGGAAGGCCGCAAGAGCAAGGGTTCAACGTTAGGCGCCTTGCAAAAGTGTTGGGGGAAAAAGGGTCCCGCAGGCCTTTAAGGTGGGGCACTTTCCGGGTGGGAGCCCTCCAGCTGAGGGTGCCATTTTTCCCACCTGGGTTCTGGAAAGCCTTTTGCGAACGGCTTATGGCCACCCCTTTGGAAGCGTGGCGACAGCTCACCGGGACTGAGAGCGGGGCTGACGAAGGCTTGCCAAGGGAAGGAGAAAAGCAGCGCTAGCGTCATGGTCCGGGCTAGGAAGACATTCACGGGTCCCTACTTTCCGTGTCCGCGTCTGCGAAGGCCTTGGGCCTGGTGGGAAGAGGGGCAAAGCCCCCCAAGACGAGAGCCACGATTTCGAGAAGGGGAGGCCGTAGAAGAGCTTAAAATCTCTGGGCTTTGCCCTGCGGATGAAATACAGCAGACGATGGCAATTTCGCCGCAGCTGCTTTAGGAGGTCGAGAGGCGCTCTGCGGACCCCTTAGGAAGCCTTGGAATGCCGCCACGTCGGTTTTACTGGGCCCGGGGAAGAGTTGCCGTGGGTCTTTGAGGCCAAGGCGTCCCTCGAGTTTTTCACACCTTTCCGGGCGGAATGAATTCAGTGAGGGTTGCGACTTGGGCGCTGACAGCCACAAAGCGTGAGAGCCCTTCCTGGCACGTTAGGAAGGCCGCAAGAGCAAGGGTTCAACGTTAGGCGCCTTGCAAAAGTGTTGGGGGAAAAAGGGTCCCGCAGGCCTTTAAGGTGGGGCACTTTCCGGGCGGGAGCCCTCCAGCTGAGGGTGCCATTTTTCCCACCTGGGTTCTGGAAAGCCTTTTGCGAACGGCTTACGGCACCCCTTTGGAAGCGTGGCGACGGCTCACCGGGACTGAGAGCGGGGCTGACGAAGGCTTGCCAAGGGAAGGAGAAAAGCAGCGCTAGCGTCATGGTCCGGGCTAGGAAGACATTCACGGGTCCCTACTTTCCGTGTCCGCGTCTGCGAAGGCCTTGGGCCTGGTGGGAAGAGGGGCAAAGCCCCCCAAGACGAGAGCCACGATTTCGAGAAGGGGAGGCCGTAGAAGAGCTTAAAATCTCTGGGCTTTGCCCTGCGGATGAAATACAGCAGACGATGGCAATTTCGCCGCAGCTGCTTTAGGAGGTCGAGAGGCGCTCTGCGGACCCCTTAGGAAGCCTTGGAATGCCGCCACGTCGGTTTTACTGGGCCCGGGGAAGAGTTGCCGTGGGTCTTTGAGGCCAAGGCGTCCCTCGAGTTTTTCACACCTTTCCGGGCGGAATGAATTCAGTGAGGGTTGCGACTTGGGCGCTGACGGCCACAAAGCGTGAGAGCCCTTCCTGGCACGTTAGGAAGGCCGCAAGAGCAAGGGTTCAACGTTAGGCGCCTTGCAAAAGTGTTGGGGGAGAAAGGGTCCCGCAGGCCTTTAAGGTGGGGCACTTTTCCGGGCGGGAGCCCTCCAGCTGAGGGTGCCATTTTTCCCACCTGGGTTCTGGAAAGCCTTTTGCGAACGGCTTACGGCACCCCTTTGGAAGCGTGGCGACGGCTCACCGGGACTGAGAGCGGGGCTGACGAAGGCTTGCCAAGGGAAGGAGAAAAGCAGCGCTAGCGTCATGGTCCGGGCTAGGAAGACATTCACGGGTCCCTACTTTCCGTGTCCGCGTCTGCGAAGGCCTTGGGCCTGGTGGGAAGAGGGGCAAAGCCCCCCAAGACGAGAGCCACGATTTCGAGAAGGGGAGGCCGTAGAAGAGCTTAAAATCTCTGGGCTTTGCCCTGCGGATGAAATACAGCAGACGATGGCAATTTCGCCGCAGCTGCTTTAGGAGGTCGAGAGGCGCTCTGCGGACCCCTTAGGAAGCCTTGGAATGCCGCCACGTCGGTTTTACTGGGCCCGGGGAAGAGTTGCCGTGGGTCTTTGAGGCCAAGGCGTCCCTCGAGTTTTTCACACCTTTCCGGGCGGAATGAATTCAGTGAGGGTTGCGACTTGGGCGCTGACGGCCACAAAGCGTGAGAGCCCTTCCTGGCACGTTAGGAAGGCCGCAAGAGCAAGGGTTCAACATTAGGCGCCTTGCAAAAGTGTTGGGGGAGAAAGGGTCCCGCAGGCCTTTAAGGTGGGGCACTTTTCCGGGCGGGAGCCCTCCAGCTGAGGGTGCCATTTTTCCCACCTGGGTTCTGGAAAGCCTTTTGCGAACGGCTTACGGCACCCCTTTGGAAGCGTGGCGACGGCTCACCGGGACTGAGAGCGGGGCTGACGAAGGCTTGCCAAGGGAAGGAGAAAAGCAGCGCTAGCGTCATGGTCCGGGCTAGGAAGACATTCACGGGTCCCTACTTTCCGTGTCCGCGTCTGCGAAGGCCTTGGGCCTGGTGGGAAGAGGGGCAAAGCCCCCCAAGACGAGAGCCACGATTTCGAGAAGGGGAGGCCGTAGAAGAGCTTAAAATCTCTGGGCTTTGCCCTGCGGATGAAATACAGCAGACGATGGCAATTTCGCCGCAGCTGCTTTAGGAGGTCGAGAGGCGCTCTGCGGACCCCTTAGGAAGCCTTGGAATGCCGCCACGTCGGTTTTACTGGGCCCGGGGAAGAGTTGCCGTGGGTCTTTGAGGCCAAGGCGTCCCTCGAGTTTTTCACACCTTTCCGGGCGGAATGAATTCAGTGAGGGTTGCGACTTGGGCGCTGACGGCCACAAAGCGTGAGAGCCCTTCCTGGCACGTTAGGAAGGCCGCAAGAGCAAGGGTTCAACGTTAGGCGCCTTGCAAAAGTGTTGGGGGAAAAAGGGTCCCGCAGGCCTTTAAGGTGGGGCACTTTCCGGGCGGGAGCCCTCCAGCTGAGGGTGCCATTTTTCCCACCTGGGTTCTGGAAAGCCTTTTGCGAACGGCTTACGGCACCCCTTTGGAAGCGTGGCGGCGGCTCACCGGGACTGAGAGCGGGGCTGACGAAGGCTTGCCAAGGGAAGGAGAAAAGCAGCGCTAGCGTCATGGTCCGGGCTAGGAAGACATTCACGGGTCCCTACTTTCCGTGTCCGCGTCTGCGAAGGCCTTGGGCCTGGTGGGAAGAGGGGCAAAGCCCCCCAAGACGAGAGCCACGATTTCGAGAAGGGGAGGCCGTAGAAGAGCTTAAAATCTCTGGGCTTTGCCCTGCGGATGAAATACAGCAGACGATGGCAATTTCGCCGCAGCTGCTTTAGGAGGTCGAGAGGCGCTCTGCGGACCCCTTAGGAAGCCTTGGAATGCCGCCACGTCGGTTTTACTGGGCCCGGGGAAGAGTTGCCGTGGGTCTTTGAGGCCAAGGCGTCCCTCGAGTTTTTCACACCTTTCCGGGCGGAATGAATTCAGTGAGGATTGCGACTTGGGCGCTGACGGCCACAAAGCGTGAGAGCCCTTCCTGGCACGTTAGGAAGGCCGCAAGAGCAAGGGTTCAACGTTAGGCGCCTTGCAAAAGTGTTGGGGGAGAAAGGGTCCCGCAGGCCTTTAAGTTGGGGCACTTTTCCGGGCGGGAGCCCTCCAGCTGAGGGTGCCATTTTTCCCACCTGGGTTCTGGAAAGCCTTTTGCGAACGGCTTACGGCACCCCTTTGGAAGCGTGGCGACGGCTCACCGGGACTGAGAGCGGGGCTGACGAAGGCTTGCCAAGGGAAGGAGAAAAGCAGCGCTAGCGTCATGGTCCGGGCTAGGAAGACATTCACGGGTCCCTACTTTCCGTGTCCGCGTCTGCGAAGGCCTTGGGCCTGGTGGGAAGAGGGGCAAAGCCCCCCAAGACGAGAGCCACGATTTCGAGAAGGGGAGGCCGTAGAAGAGCTTAAAATCTCTGGGCTTTGCCCTGCGGATGAAATACAGCAGACGATGGCAATTTCGCCGCAGCTGCTTTAGGAGGTCGAGAGGCGCTCTGCGGACCCCTTAGGAAGCCTTGGAATGCCGCCACGTCGGTTTTACTGGGCCCAGGGAAGAGTTGCCGTGGGTCTTTGAGGCCAAGGCGTCCCTCGAGTTTTTCACACCTTTCCGGGCGGAATGAATTCAGTGAGGATTGCGACTTGGGCGCTGACGGCCACAAAGCGTGAGAGCCCTTCCTGGCACGTTAGGAAGGCCGCAAGAGCAAGGGTTCAACGTTAGGCGCCTTGCAAAAGTGTTGGGGGAAAAAGGGTCCCGCAGGCCTTTAAGGTGGGGCACTTTCCGGGCGGGAGCCCTCCAGCTGAGGGTGCCATTTTTCCCACCTGGGTTCTGGAAAGCCTTTTGCGAACGGCTTATGGCCACCCCTTTGGAAGCGTGGCGACAGCTCACCGGGACTGAGAGCGGGGCTGACGAAGGCTTGCCAAGGGAAGGAGAAAAGCAGCGCTAGCGTCATGGTCCGGGCTAGGAAGACATTCACGGGTCCCTACTTTCCGTGTCCGCGTCTGCGAAGGCCTTGGGCCTGGTGGGAAGAGGGGCAAAGCCCCCCAAGACGAGAGCCACGATTTCGAGAAGGGGAGGCCTTAGAAGAGCTTAAAATCTCTGGGCTTTGCCCTGCGGATGAAATACAGCAGACGATGGCAATTTCGCCGCAGCTGCTTTAGGAGGTCGAGAGGCGCTCTGCGGACCCCTTAGGAAGCCTTGGAATGCCGCCACGTCGGTTTTACTGGGCCCGGGGAAGAGTTGCCGTGGGTCTTTGAGGCCAAGGCGTCCCTCGAGTTTTTCACACCTTTCCGGGCGGAATGAATTCAGTGAGGATTGCGACTTGGGCGCTGACGGCCACAAAGCGTGAGAGCCCTTCCTGGCACGTTAGGAAGGCCGCAAGAGCAAGGGTTCAACGTTAGGCGCCTTGCAAAAGTGTTGGGGGAAAAAGGGTCCCGCAGGCCTTTAAGGTGGGGCACTTTCCGGGCGGGAGCCCTCCAGCTGAGGGTGCCATTTTTCCCACCTGGGTTCTGGAAAGCCTTTTGCGAACGGCTTATGGCCACCCCTTTGGAAGCGTGGCGACAGCTCACCGGGACTGAGAGCGGGGCTGACGAAGGCTTGCCAAGGGAAGGAGAAAAGCAGCGCTAGCGTCATGGTCCGGGCTAGGAAGACATTCACGGGTCCCTACTTTCCGTGTCCGCGTCTGCGAAGGCCTTGGGCCTGGTGGGAAGAGGGGCAAAGCCCCCCAAGACGAGAGCCACGATTTCGAGAAGGGGAGGCCGTAGAAGAGCTTAAAATCTCTGGGCTTTGCCCTGCGGATGAAATACAGCAGACGATGGCAATTTCGCCGCAGCTGCTTTAGGAGGTCGAGAGGCGCTCTGCGGACCCCTTAGGAAGCCTTGGAATGCCGCCACGTCGGTTTTACTGGGCCCGGGGAAGAGTTGCCGTGGGTCTTTGAGGCCAAGGCGTCCCTCGACTTTTTCACACCTTTCCGGGCGGAATGAATTCAGTGAGGGTTGCGACTTGGGCGCTGACGGCCACAAAGCGTGAGAGCCCTTCCTGGCACGTTAGGAAGGCCGCAAGAGCAAGGGTTCAACGTTAGGCGCCTTGCAAAAGTGTTGGGGGAAAAAGGGTCCCGCAGGCCTTTAAGGTGGGGCACGTTCCGGGCGGGAGCCCTACAGCTGAGGGTGCCATTTTTCCCACCTGGGTTCTGGAAAGCCTTTTGCGAACGGCTTACGGCACCCCTTTGGAAGCGTGGCGACGGCTCACCGGGACTGAGAGCGGGGCTGACGAAGGCTTGCCAAGGGAAGGAGAAAAGCAGCGCTAGCGTCATGGTCCGGGCTAGGAAGACATTCACGGGTCCCTACTTTCCGTGTCCGCGTCTGCGAAGGCCTTGGGCCTGGTGGGAAGAGGGGCAAAGCCCCCCAAGACGAGAGCCACGATTTCGAGAAGGGGAGGCCGTAGAAGAGCTTAAAATCTCTGGGCTTTGCCCTGCGGATGAAATACAGCAGACGATGGCAATTTCGCCGCAGCTGCTTTAGGAGGTCGAGAGGCGCTCTGCGGACCCCTTAGGAAGCCTTGGAATGCCGCCACGTCGGTTTTACTGGGCCCGGGGAAGAGTTGCCGTGGGTCTTTGAGGCCAAGGCGTCCCTCGAGTTTTTCACACCTTTCCGGGCGGAATGAATTCAGTGAGGGTTGCGACTTGGGCGCTGACGGCCACAAAGCGTGAGAGCCCTTCCTGGCACGTTAGGAAGGCCGCAAGAGCAAGGGTTCAACGTTAGGCGCCTTGCAAAAGTGTTGGGGGAAAAAGGGTCCCGCAGGCCTTTAAGGTGGGGCACTTTCCGGGCGGGAGCCCTACAGCTGAGGGTGCCATTTTTCCCACCTGGGTTCTGGAAAGCCTTTTGCGAACGGCTTACGGCACCCCTTTGGAAGCGTGGCGACGGCTCACCGGGACTGAGAGCGGGGCTGACGAAGGCTTGCCAAGGGAAGGAGAAAAGCAGCGCTAGCGTCATGGTCCGGGCTAGGAAGACATTCACGGGTCCCTACTTTCCGTGTCCGCGTCTGCGAAGGCCTTGGGCCTGGTGGGAAGAGGGGCAAAGCCCCCCAAGACGAGAGCCACGATTTCGAGAAGGGGAGGCCGTAGAAGAGCTTAAAATCTCTGGGCTTTGCCCTGCGGATGAAATACAGCAGACGATGGCAATTTCGCCGCAGCTGCTTTAGGAGGTCGAGAGGCGCTCTGCGGACCCCTTAGGAAGCCTTGGAATGCCGCCACGTCGGTTTTACTGGGCCCGGGGAAGAGTTGCCGTGGGTCTTTGAGGCCAAGGCGTCCCTCGAGTTTTTCACACCTTTCCGGGCGGAATGAATTCAGTGAGGGTTGCGACTTGGGCGCTGACGGCCACAAAGCGTGAGAGCCCTTCCTGGCACGTTAGGAAGGCCGCAAGAGCAAGGGTTCAACATTAGGCGCCTTGCAAAAGTGTTGGGGAGAAAGGGTCCCGCAGGCCTTTAAGGTGGGGCACTTTTCCGGGCGGGAGCCCTCCAGCTGAGGGTGCCATTTTTCCCACCTGGGTTCTGGAAAGCCTTTTGCGAACGGCTTACGGCACCCCTTTGGAAGCGTGGCGACGGCTCACCGGGACTGAGAGCGGGGCTGACGAAGGCTTGCCAAGGGAAGGAGAAAAGCAGCGCTAGCGTCATGGTCCGGGCTAGGAAGACATTCACGGGTCCCTACTTTCCGTGTCCGCGTCTGCGAAGGCCTTGGGCCTGGTGGGAAGAGGGGCAAAGCCCCCCAAGACGAGAGCCACGATTTCGAGAAGGGGAGGCCGTAGAAGAGCTTAAAATCTCTGGGCTTTGCCCTGCGGATGAAATACAGCAGACGATGGCAATTTCGCCGCAGCTGCTTTAGGAGGTCGAGAGGCGCTCTGCGGACCCCTTAGGAAGCCTTGGAATGCCGCCACGTCGGTTTTACTGGGCCCGGGGAAGAGTTGCCGTGGGTCTTTGAGGCCAAGGCGTCCCTCGAGTTTTTCACACCTTTCCGGGCGGAATGAATTCAGTGAGGATTGCGACTTGGGCGCTGACGGCCACAAAGCGTGAGAGCCCTTCCTGGCACGTTAGGAAGGCCGCAAGAGCAAGGGTTCAACGTTAGGCGCCTTGCAAAAGTGTTGGGGGAAAAAGGGTCCCGCAGGCCTTTAAGGTGGGGCACTTTCCGGGTGGGAGCCCTCCAGCTGAGGGTGCCATTTTTCCCACCTGGGTTCTGGAAAGCCTTTTGCGAACGGCTTATGGCCACCCCTTTGGAAGCGTGGCGACAGCTCACCGGGACTGAGAGCGGGGCTGACGAAGGCTTGCCAAGGGAAGGAGAAAAGCAGCGCTAGCGTCATGGTCCGGGCTAGGAAGACATTCACGGGTCCCTACTTTCCGTGTCCGCGTCTGCGAAGGCCTTGGGCCTGGTGGGAAGAGGGGCAAAGCCCCCCAAGACGAGAGCCACGATTTCGAGAAGGGGAGGCCGTAGAAGAGCTTAAAATCTCTGGGCTTTGCCCTGCGGATGAAATACAGCAGACGATGGCAATTTCGCCGCAGCTGCTTTAGGAGGTCGAGAGGCGCTCTGCGGACCCCTTAGGAAGCCTTGGAATGCCGCCACGTCGGTTTTACTGGGCCCGGGGAAGAGTTGCCGTGGGTCTTTGAGGCCAAGGCGTCCCTCGAGTTTTTCACACCTTTCCGGGCGGAATGAATTCAGTGAGGGTTGCGACTTGGGCGCTGACGGCCACAAAGCGTGAGAGCCCTTCCTGGCACGTTAGGAAGGCCGCAAGAGCAAGGGTTCAACGTTAGGCGCCTTGCAAAAGTGTTGGGGGAAAAAGGGTCCCGCAGGCCTTTAAGGTGGGGCACTTTCCGGGCGGGAGCCCTCCAGCTGAGGGTGCCATTTTTCCCACCTGGGTTCTGGAAAGCCTTTTGCGAACGGCTTACGGCACCCCTTTGGAAGCGTGGCGACGGCTCACCGGGACTGAGAGCGGGGCTGACGAAGGCTTGCCAAGGGAAGGAGAAAAGCAGCGCTAGCGTCATGGTCCGGGCTAGGAAGACATTCACGGGTCCCTACTTTCCGTGTCCGCGTCTGCGAAGGCCTTGGGCCTGGTGGGAAGAGGGGCAAAGCCCCCCAAGACGAGAGCCACGATTTCGAGAAGGGGAGGCCGTAGAAGAGCTTAAAATCTCTGGGCTTTGCCCTGCGGATGAAATACAGCAGACGATGGCAATTTCGCCGCAGCTGCTTTAGGAGGTCGAGAGGCGCTCTGCGGACCCCTTAGGAAGCCTTGGAATGCCGCCACGTCGGTTTTACTGGGCCCGGGGAAGAGTTGCCGTGGGTCTTTGAGGCCAAGGCGTCCCTCGAGTTTTTCACACCTTTCCGGGCGGAATGAATTCAGTGAGGGTTGCGACTTGGGCGCTGACGGCCACAAAGCGTGAGAGCCCTTCCTGGCACGTTAGGAAGGCCGCAAGAGCAAGGGTTCAACGTTAGGCGCCTTGCAAAAGTGTTGGGGGAAAAAGGGTCCCGCAGGCCTTTAAGGTGGGGCACTTTCCGGGCGGGAGCCCTACAGCTGAGGGTGCCATTTTTCCCACCTGGGTTCTGGAAAGCCTTTTGCGAACGGCTTACGGCACCCCTTTGGAAGCGTGGCGACGGCTCACCGGGACTGAGAGCGGGGCTGACGAAGGCTTGCCAAGGGAAGGAGAAAAGCAGCGCTAGCGTCATGGTCCGGGCTAGGAAGACATTCACGGGTCCCTACTTTCCGTGTCCGCGTCTGCGAAGGCCTTGGGCCTGGTGGGAAGAGGGGCAAAGCCCCCCAAGACGAGAGCCACGATTTCGAGAAGGGGAGGCCGTAGAAGAGCTTAAAATCTCTGGGCTTTGCCCTGCGGATGAAATACAGCAGACGATGGCAATTTCGCCGCAGCTGCTTTAGGAGGTCGAGAGGCGCTCTGCGGACCCCTTAGGAAGCCTTGGAATGCCGCCACGTCGGTTTTACTGGGCCCGGGGAAGAGTTGCCGTGGGTCTTTGAGGCCAAGGCGTCCCTCGAGTTTTTCACACCTTTCCGGGCGGAATGAATTCAGTGAGGGTTGCGACTTGGGCGCTGACGGCCACAAAGCGTGAGAGCCCTTCCTGGCACGTTAGGAAGGCCGCAAGAGCAAGGGTTCAACGTTAGGCGCCTTGCAAAAGTGTTGGGGGAAAAAGGGTCCCGCAGGCCTTTAAGGTGGGGCACTTTCCGGGCGGGAGCCCTCCAGCTGAGGGTGCCATTTTTCCCACCTGGGTTCTGGAAAGCCTTTTGCGAACGGCTTACGGCACCCCTTTGGAAGCGTGGCGACGGCTCACCGGGACTGAGAGCGGGGCTGACGAAGGCTTGCCAAGGGAAGGAGAAAAGCAGCGCTAGCGTCATGGTCCGGGCTAGGAAGACATTCACGGGTCCCTACTTTCCGTGTCCGCGTCTGCGAAGGCCTTGGGCCTGGTGGGAAGAGGGGCAAAGCCCCCCAAGACGAGAGCCACGATTTCGAGAAGGGGAGGCCGTAGAAGAGCTTAAAATCTCTGGGCTTTGCCCTGCGGATGAAATACAGCAGACGATGGCAATTTCGCCGCAGCTGCTTTAGGAGGTCGAGAGGCGCTCTGCGGACCCCTTAGGAAGCCTTGGAATGCCGCCACGTCGGTTTTACTGGGCCCGGGGAAGAGTTGCCGTGGGTCTTTGAGGCCAAGGCGTCCCTCGAGTTTTTCACACCTTTCCGGGCGGAATGAATTCAGTGAGGGTTGCGACTTGGGCGCTGACGGCCACAAAGCGTGAGAGCCCTTCCTGGCACGTTAGGAAGGCCGCAAGAGCAAGGGTTCAACGTTAGGCGCCTTGCAAAAGTGTTGGGGGAGAAAGGGTCCCGCAGGCCTTTAAGGTGGGGCACTTTCCGGGCGGGAGCCCTCCAGCTGAGGGTGCCATTTTTCCCACCTGGGTTCTGGAAAGCCTTTTGCGAACGGCTTACGGCACCCCTTTGGAAGCGTGGCGACGGCTCACCGGGACTGAGAGCGGGGCTGACGAAGGCTTGCCAAGGGAAGGAGAAAAGCAGCGCTAGCGTCATGGTCCGGGCTAGGAAGACATTCACGGGTCCCTACTTTCCGTGTCCGCGTCTGCGAAGGCCTTGGGCCTGGTGGGAAGAGGGGCAAAGCCCCCCAAGACGAGAGCCACGATTTCGAGAAGGGGAGGCCGTAGAAGAGCTTAAAATCTCTGGGCTTTGCCCTGCGGATGAAATACAGCAGACGATGGCAATTTCGCTGCAGCTGCTTTAGGAGGTCGAGAGGCGCTCTGCGGACCCCTTAGGAAGCCTTGGAATGCCGCCACGTCGGTTTTACTGGGCCCGGGGAAGAGTTGCCGTGGGTCTTTGAGGCCAAGGCGTCCCTCGAGTTTTTCACACCTTTCCGGGCGGAATGAATTCAGTGAGGGTTGCGACTTGGGCGCTGACGGCCACAAAGCGTGAGAGCCCTTCCTGGCACGTTAGGAAGGCCGCAAGAGCAAGGGTTCAACGTTAGGCGCCTTGCAAAAGTGTTGGGGGAAAAAGGGTCCCGCAGGCCTTTAAGGTGGGGCACTTTCCGGGCGGGAGCCCTCCAGCTGAGGGTGCCATTTTTCCCACCTGGGTTCTGGAAAGCCTTTTGCGAACGGCTTACGGCACCCCTTTGGAAGCGTGGCGACGGCTCACCGGGACTGAGAGCGGGGCTGACGAAGGCTTGCCAAGGGAAGGAGAAAAGCAGCGCTAGCGTCATGGTCCGGGCTAGGAAGACATTCACGGGTCCCTACTTTCCGTGTCCGCGTCTGCGAAGGCCTTGGGCCTGGTGGGAAGAGGGGCAAAGCCCCCCAAGACGAGAGCCACGATTTCGAGAAGGGGAGGCCGTAGAAGAGCTTAAAATCTCTGGGCTTTGCCCTGCGGATGAAATACAGCAGACGATGGCAATTTCGCCGCAGCTGCTTTAGGAGGTCGAGCGGCGCTCTGCGGACCCCTTAGGAAGCCTTGGAATGCCGCCACGTCGGTTTTACTGGGCCCGGGGAAGAGTTGCCGTGGGTCTTTGAGGCCAAGGCGTCCCTCGAGTTTTTCACACCTTTCCGGGCGGAATGAATTCAGTGAGGGTTGCGACTTGGGCGCTGACGGCCACAAAGCGTGAGAGCCCTTCCTGGCACGTTAGGAAGGCCGCAAGAGCAAGGGTTCAACGTTAGGCGCCTTGCAAAAGTGTTGGGGGAAAAAGGGTCCCGCAGGCCTTTAAGGTGGGGCACTTTCCGGGCGGGAGCCCTACAGCTGAGGGTGCCATTTTTCCCACCTGGGTTCTGGAAAGCCTTTTGCGAACGGCTTACGGCACCCCTTTGGAAGCGTGGCGACGGCTCACCGGGACTGAGAGCGGGGCTGACGAAGGCTTGCCAAGGGAAGGAGAAAAGCAGCGCTAGCGTCATGGTCCGGGCTAGGAAGACATTCACGGGTCCCTACTTTCCGTGTCCGCGTCTGCGAAGGCCTTGGGCCTGGTGGGAAGAGGGGCAAAGCCCCCCAAGACGAGAGCCACGATTTCGAGAAGGGGAGGCCGTAGAAGAGCTTAAAATCTCTGGGCTTTGCCCTGCGGATGAAATACAGCAGACGATGGCAATTTCGCCGCAGCTGCTTTAGGAGGTCGAGCGGCGCTCTGCGGACCCCTTAGGAAGCCTTGGAATGCCGCCACGTCGGTTTTACTGGGCCCGGGGAAGAGTTGCCGTGGGTCTTTGAGGCCAAGGCGTCCCTCGAGTTTTTCACACCTTTCCGGGCGGAATGAATTCAGTGAGGGTTGCGACTTGGGCGCTGACGGCCACAAAGCGTGAGAGCCCTTCCTGGCACGTTAGGAAGGCCGCAAGAGCAAGGGTTCAACGTTAGGCGCCTTGAAAAAGTGTTGGGGGAAAAAGGGTCCCGCAGGCCTTTAAGGTGGGGCACGTTCCGGGCGGGAGCCCTACAGCTGAGGGTGCCATTTTTCCCACCTGGGTTCTGGAAAGCCTTTTGCGAACGGCTTACGGCACCCCTTTGGAAGCGTGGCGACGGCTCACCGGGACTGAGAGCGGGGCTGACGAAGGCTTGCCAAGGGAAGGAGAAAAGCAGCGCTAGCGTCATGGTCCGGGCTAGGAAGACATTCACGGGTCCCTACTTTCCGTGTCCGCGTCTGCGAAGGCCTTGGGCCTGGTGGGAAGAGGGGCAAAGCCCCCCAAGACGAGAGCCACGGTTTCGAGAAGGGGAGGCCGTAGAAGAGCTTAAAATCTCTGGGCTTTGCCCTGCGGATGAAATACAGCAGACGATGGCAATTTCGCCGCAGCTGCTTTAGGAGGTCGAGAGGCGCTCTGCGGACCCCTTAGGAAGCCTTGGAATGCCGCCACGTCGGTTTTACTGGGCCCGGGGAAGAGTTGCCGTGGGTCTTTGAGGCCAAGGCGTCCCTCGAGTTTTTCACACCTTTCCGGGCGGAATGAATTCAGTGAGGGTTGCGACTTGGGCGCTGACGGCCACAAAGCGTGAGAGCCCTTCCTGGCACGTTAGGAAGGCCGCAAGAGCAAGGGTTCAACGTTAGGCACCTTGCAAAAGTGTTGGGGGAAAAAGGGTCCCGCAGGCCTTTAAGGTGGGGCACTTTCCGGGCGGGAGCCCTACAGCTGAGGGTGCCATTTTTCCCACCTGGGTTCTGGAAAGCCTTTTGCGAACGGCTTACGGCACCCCTTTGGAAGCGTGGCGACGGCTCACCGGGACTGAGAGCGGGGCTGACGAAGGCTTGCCAAGGGAAGGAGAAAAGCAGCGCTAGCGTCATGGTCCGGGCTAGGAAGACATTCACGGGTCCCTACTTTCCGTGTCCGCGTCTGCGAAGGCCTTGGGCCTGGTGGGAAGAGGGGCAAAGCCCCCCAAGACGAGAGCCACGATTTCGAGAAGGGGAGGCCGTAGAAGAGCTTAAAATCTCTGGGCTTTGCCCTGCGGATGAAATACAGCAGACGATGGCAATTTCGCCGCAGCTGCTTTAGGAGGTCGAGAGGCGCTCTGCGGACCCCTTAGGAAGCCTTGGAATGCCGCCACGTCGGTTTTACTGGGCCCGGGGAAGAGTTGCCGTGGGTCTTTGAGGCCAAGGCGTCCCTCGAGTTTTTCACACCTTTCCGGGCGGAATGAATTCAGTGAGGGTTGCGACTTGGGCGCTGACGGCCACAAAGCGTGAGAGCCCTTCCTGGCACGTTAGGAAGGCCGCAAGAGCAAGGGTTCAACGTTAGGCGCCTTGCAAAAGTGTTGGGGGAAAAAGGGTCCCGCAGGCCTTTAAGGTGGGGCACTTTCCGGGCGGGAGCCCTCCAGCTGAGGGTGCCATTTTTCCCACCTGGGTTCTGGAAAGCCTTTTGCGAACGGCTTACGGCACCCCTTTGGAAGCGTGGCGACGGCTCACCGGGACTGAGAGCGGGGCTGACGAAGGCTTGCCAAGGGAAGGAGAAAAGCAGCGCTAGCGTCATGGTCCGGGCTAGGAAGACATTCACGGGTCCCTACTTTCCGTGTCCGCGTCTGCGAAGGCCTTGGGCCTGGTGGGAAGAGGGGCAAAGCCCCCCAAGACGAGAGCCACGATTTCGAGAAGGGGAGGCCGTAGAAGAGCTTAAAATCTCTGGGCTTTGCCCTGCGGATGAAATACAGCAGACGATGGCAATTTCGCCGCAGCTGCTTTAGGAGGTCGAGAGGCGCTCTGCGGACCCCTTAGGAAGCCTTGGAATGCCGCCACGTCGGTTTTACTGGGCCCGGGGAAGAGTTGCCGTGGGTCTTTGAGGCCAAGGCGTCCCTCGAGTTTTTCACACCTTTCCGGGCGGAATGAATTCAGTGAGGGTTGCGACTTGGGCGCTGACGGCCACAAAGCGTGAGAGCCCTTCCTGGCACGTTAGGAAGGCCGCAAGAGCAAGGGTTCAACATTAGGCGCCTTGCAAAAGTGTTGGGGAGAAAGGGTCCCGCAGGCCTTTAAGGTGGGGCACTTTTCCGGGCGGGAGCCCTCCAGCTGAGGGTGCCATTTTTCCCACCTGGGTTCTGGAAAGCCTTTTGCGAACGGCTTACGGCACCCCTTTGGAAGCGTGGCGACGGCTCACCGGGACTGAGAGCGGGGCTGACGAAGGCTTGCCAAGGGAAGGAGAAAAGCAGCGCTAGCGTCATGGTCCGGGCTAGGAAGACATTCACGGGTCCCTACTTTCCGTGTCCGCGTCTGCGAAGGCCTTGGGCCTGGTGGGAAGAGGGGCAAAGCCCCCCAAGACGAGAGCCACGATTTCGAGAAGGGGAGGCCGTAGAAGAGCTTAAAATCTCTGGGCTTTGCCCTGCGGATGAAATACAGCAGACGATGGCAATTTCGCCGCAGCTGCTTTAGGAGGTCGAGAGGCGCTCTGCGGACCCCTTAGGAAGCCTTGGAATGCCGCCACGTCGGTTTTACTGGGCCCGGGGAAGAGTTGCCGTGGGTCTTTGAGGCCAAGGCGTCCCTCGAGTTTTTCACACCTTTCCGGGCGGAATGAATTCAGTGAGGATTGCGACTTGGGCGCTGACGGCCACAAAGCGTGAGAGCCCTTCCTGGCACGTTAGGAAGGCCGCAAGAGCAAGGGTTCAACGTTAGGCGCCTTGCAAAAGTGTTGGGGGAAAAAGGGTCCCGCAGGCCTTTAAGGTGGGGCACTTTCCGGGTGGGAGCCCTCCAGCTGAGGGTGCCATTTTTCCCACCTGGGTTCTGGAAAGCCTTTTGCGAACGGCTTATGGCCACCCCTTTGGAAGCGTGGCGACAGCTCACCGGGACTGAGAGCGGGGCTGACGAAGGCTTGCCAAGGGAAGGAGAAAAGCAGCGCTAGCGTCATGGTCCGGGCTAGGAAGACATTCACGGGTCCCTACTTTCCGTGTCCGCGTCTGCGAAGGCCTTGGGCCTGGTGGGAAGAGGGGCAAAGCCCCCCAAGACGAGAGCCACGATTTCGAGAAGGGGAGGCCGTAGAAGAGCTTAAAATCTCTGGGCTTTGCCCTGCGGATGAAATACAGCAGACGATGGCAATTTCGCCGCAGCTGCTTTAGGAGGTCGAGAGGCGCTCTGCGGACCCCTTAGGAAGCCTTGGAATGCCGCCACGTCGGTTTTACTGGGCCCGGGGAAGAGTTGCCGTGGGTCTTTGAGGCCAAGGCGTCCCTCGAGTTTTTCACACCTTTCCGGGCGGAATGAATTCAGTGAGGGTTGCGACTTGGGCGCTGACGGCCACAAAGCGTGAGAGCCCTTCCTGGCACGTTAGGAAGGCCGCAAGAGCAAGGGTTCAACGTTAGGCGCCTTGCAAAAGTGTTGGGGGAAAAAGGGTCCCGCAGGCCTTTAAGGTGGGGCACTTTCCGGGCGGGAGCCCTCCAGCTGAGGGTGCCATTTTTCCCACCTGGGTTCTGGAAAGCCTTTTGCGAACGGCTTACGGCACCCCTTTGGAAGCGTGGCGACGGCTCACCGGGACTGAGAGCGGGGCTGACGAAGGCTTGCCAAGGGAAGGAGAAAAGCAGCGCTAGCGTCATGGTCCGGGCTAGGAAGACATTCACGGGTCCCTACTTTCCGTGTCCGCGTCTGCGAAGGCCTTGGGCCTGGTGGGAAGAGGGGCAAAGCCCCCCAAGACGAGAGCCACGATTTCGAGAAGGGGAGGCCGTAGAAGAGCTTAAAATCTCTGGGCTTTGCCCTGCGGATGAAATACAGCAGACGATGGCAATTTCGCCGCAGCTGCTTTAGGAGGTCGAGAGGCGCTCTGCGGACCCCTTAGGAAGCCTTGGAATGCCGCCACGTCGGTTTTACTGGGCCCGGGGAAGAGTTGCCGTGGGTCTTTGAGGCCAAGGCGTCCCTCGAGTTTTTCACACCTTTCCGGGCGGAATGAATTCAGTGAGGGTTGCGACTTGGGCGCTGACGGCCACAAAGCGTGAGAGCCCTTCCTGGCACGTTAGGAAGGCCGCAAGAGCAAGGGTTCAACGTTAGGCGCCTTGCAAAAGTGTTGGGGGAAAAAGGGTCCCGCAGGCCTTTAAGGTGGGGCACGTTCCGGGCGGGAGCCCTACAGCTGAGGGTGCCATTTTTCCCACCTGGGTTCTGGAAAGCCTTTTGCGAACGGCTTATGGCCACCCCTTTGGAAGCGTGGCGACGGCTCACCGGGACTGAGAGCGGGGCTGACGAAGGCTTGCCAAGGGAAGGAGAAAAGCAGCGCTAGCGTCATGGTCCGGGCTAGGAAGACATTCACGGGTCCCTACTTTCCGTGTCCGCGTCTGCGAAGGCCTTGGGCCTGGTGGGAAGAGGGGCAAAGCCCCCCAAGACGAGAGCCACGATTTCGAGAAGGGGAGGCCGTAGAAGAGCTTAAAATCTCTGGGCTTTGCCCTGCGGATGAAATACAGCAGACGATGGCAATTTCGCCGCAGCTGCTTTAGGAGGTCGAGAGGCGCTCTGCGGACCCCTTAGGAAGCCTTGGAATGCCGCCACGTCGGTTTTACTGGGCCCGGGGAAGAGTTGCCGTGGGTCTTTGAGGCCAAGGCGTCCCTCGAGTTTTTCACACCTTTCCGGGCGGAATGAATTCAGTGAGGGTTGCGACTTGGGCGCTGACGGCCACAAAGCGTGAGAGCCCTTCCTGGCACGTTAGGAAGGCCGCAAGAGCAAGGGTTCAACGTTAGGCGCCTTGCAAAAGTGTTGGGGGAAAAAGGGTCCCGCAGGCCTTTAAGGTGGGGCACTTTCCGGGCGGGAGCCCTACAGCTGAGGGTGCCATTTTTCCCACCTGGGTTCTGGAAAGCCTTTTGCGAACGGCTTACGGCACCCCTTTGGAAGCGTGGCGACGGCTCACCGGGACTGAGAGCGGGGCTGACGAAGGCTTGCCAAGGGAAGGAGAAAAGCAGCGCTAGCGTCATGGTCCGGGCTAGGAAGACATTCACGGGTCCCTACTTTCCGTGTCCGCGTCTGCGAAGGCCTTGGGCCTGGTGGGAAGAGGGGCAAAGCCCCCCAAGACGAGAGCCACGATTTCGAGAAGGGGAGGCCGTAGAAGAGCTTAAAATCTCTGGGCTTTGCCCTGCGGATGAAATACAGCAGACGATGGCAATTTCGCCGCAGCTGCTTTAGGAGGTCGAGAGGCGCTCTGCGGACCCCTTAGGAAGCCTTGGAATGCCGCCACGTCGGTTTTACTGGGCCCGGGGAAGAGTTGCCGTGGGTCTTTGAGGCCAAGGCGTCCCTCGAGTTTTTCACACCTTTCCGGGCGGAATGAATTCAGTGAGGGTTGCGACTTGGGCGCTGACGGCCACAAAGCGTGAGAGCCCTTCCTGGCACGTTAGGAAGGCCGCAAGAGCAAGGGTTCAACGTTAGGCGCCTTGCAAAAGTGTTGGGGGAAAAAGGGTCCCGCAGGCCTTTAAGGTGGGGCACGTTCCGGGCGGGAGCCCTACAGCTGAGGGTGCCATTTTTCCCACCTGGGTTCTGGAAAGCCTTTTGCGAACGGCTTATGGCCACCCCTTTGGAAGCGTGGCGACGGCTCACCGGGACTGAGAGCGGGGCTGACGAAGGCTTGCCAAGGGAAGGAGAAAAGCAGCGCTAGCGTCATGGTCCGGGCTAGGAAGACATTCACGGGTCCCTACTTTCCGTGTCCGCGTCTGCGAAGGCCTTGGGCCTGGTGGGAAGAGGGGCAAAGCCCCCCAAGACGAGAGCCACGATTTCGAGAAGGGGAGGCCGTAGAAGAGCTTAAAATCTCTGGGCTTTGCCCTGCGGATGAAATACAGCAGACGATGGCAATTTCGCCGCAGCTGCTTTAGGAGGTCGAGAGGCGCTCTGCGGACCCCTTAGGAAGCCTTGGAATGCCGCCACGTCGGTTTTACTGGGCCCGGGGAAGAGTTGCCGTGGGTCTTTGAGGCCAAGGCGTCCCTCGAGTTTTTCACACCTTTCCGGGCGGAATGAATTCAGTGAGGGTTGCGACTTGGGCGCTGACGGCCACAAAGCGTGAGAGCCCTTCCTGGCACGTTAGGAAGGCCGCAAGAGCAAGGGTTCAACGTTAGGCGCCTTGCAAAAGTGTTGGGGGAAAAAGGGTCCCGCAGGCCTTTAAGGTGGGGCACTTTCCGGGCGGGAGCCCTACAGCTGAGGGTGCCATTTTTCCCACCTGGGTTCTGGAAAGCCTTTTGCGAACGGCTTACGGCACCCCTTTGGAAGCGTGGCGACGGCTCACCGGGACTGAGAGCGGGGCTGACGAAGGCTTGCCAAGGGAAGGAGAAAAGCAGCGCTAGCGTCATGGTCCGGGCTAGGAAGACATTCACGGGTCCCTACTTTCCGTGTCCGCGTCTGCGAAGGCCTTGGGCCTGGTGGGAAGAGGGGCAAAGCCCCCCAAGACGAGAGCCACGATTTCGAGAAGGGGAGGCCGTAGAAGAGCTTAAAATCTCTGGGCTTTGCCCTGCGGATGAAATACAGCAGACGATGGCAATTTCGCCGCAGCTGCTTTAGGAGGTCGAGAGGCGCTCTGCGGACCCCTTAGGAAGCCTTGGAATGCCGCCACGTCGGTTTTACTGGGCCCGGGGAAGAGTTGCCGTGGGTCTTTGAGGCCAAGGCGTCCCTCGAGTTTTTCACACCTTTCCGGGCGGAATGAATTCAGTGAGGGTTGCGACTTGGGCGCTGACGGCCACAAAGCGTGAGAGCCCTTCCTGGCACGTTAGGAAGGCCGCAAGAGCAAGGGTTCAACGTTAGGCGCCTTGCAAAAGTGTTGGGGGAAAAAGGGTCCCGCAGGCCTTTAAGGTGGGGCACTTTCCGGGCGGGAGCCCTCCAGCTGAGGGTGCCATTTTTCCCACCTGGGTTCTGGAAAGCCTTTTGCGAACGGCTTACGGCACCCCTTTGGAAGCGTGGCGACGGCTCACCGGGACTGAGAGCGGGGCTGACGAAGGCTTGCCAAGGGAAGGAGAAAAGCAGCGCTAGCGTCATGGTCCGGGCTAGGAAGACATTCACGGGTCCCTACTTTCCGTGTCCGCGTCTGCGAAGGCCTTGGGCCTGGTGGGAAGAGGGGCAAAGCCCCCCAAGACGAGAGCCACGATTTCGAGAAGGGGAGGCCGTAGAAGAGCTTAAAATCTCTGGGCTTTGCCCTGCGGATGAAATACAGCAGACGATGGCAATTTCGCCGCAGCTGCTTTAGGAGGTCGAGAGGCGCTCTGCGGACCCCTTAGGAAGCCTTGGAATGCCGCCACGTCGGTTTTACTGGGCCCGGGGAAGAGTTGCCGTGGGTCTTTGAGGCCAAGGCGTCCCTCGAGTTTTTCACACCTTTCCGGGCGGAATGAATTCAGTGAGGGTTGCGACTTGGGCGCTGACGGCCACAAAGCGTGAGAGCCCTTCCTGGCACGTTAGGAAGGCCGCAAGAGCAAGGGTTCAACGTTAGGCGCCTTGCAAAAGTGTTGGGGGAAAAAGGGTCCCGCAGGCCTTTAAGGTGGGGCACTTTCCGGGCGGGAGCCCTACAGCTGAGGGTGCCATTTTTCCCACCTGGGTTCTGGAAAGCCTTTTGCGAACGGCTTACGGCACCCCTTTGGAAGCGTGGCGACGGCTCACCGGGACTGAGAGCGGGGCTGACGAAGGCTTGCCAAGGGAAGGAGAAAAGCAGCGCTAGCGTCATGGTCCGGGCTAGGAAGACATTCACGGGTCCCTACTTTCCGTGTCCGCGTCTGCGAAGGCCTTGGGCCTGGTGGGAAGAGGGGCAAAGCCCCCCAAGACGAGAGCCACGATTTCGAGAAGGGGAGGCCGTAGAAGAGCTTAAAATCTCTGGGCTTTGCCCTGCGGATGAAATACAGCAGACGATGGCAATTTCGCCGCAGCTGCTTTAGGAGGTCGAGAGGCGCTCTGCGGACCCCTTAGGAAGCCTTGGAATGCCGCCACGTCGGTTTTACTGGGCCCGGGGAAGAGTTGCCGTGGGTCTTTGAGGCCAAGGCGTCCCTCGAGTTTTTCACACCTTTCCGGGCGGAATGAATTCAGTGAGGGTTGCGACTTGGGCGCTGACGGCCACAAAGCGTGAGAGCCCTTCCTGGCACGTTAGGAAGGCCGCAAGAGCAAGGGTTCAACGTTAGGCGCCTTGCAAAAGTGTTGGGGGAAAAAGGGTCCCGCAGGCCTTTAAGGTGGGGCACTTTCCGGGCGGGAGCCCTCCAGCTGAGGGTGCCATTTTTCCCACCTGGGTTCTGGAAAGCCTTTTGCGAACGGCTTACGGCACCCCTTTGGAAGCGTGGCGACGGCTCACCGGGACTGAGAGCGGGGCTGACGAAGGCTTGCCAAGGGAAGGAGAAAAGCAGCGCTAGCGTCATGGTCCGGGCTAGGAAGACATTCACGGGTCCCTACTTTCCGTGTCCGCGTCTGCGAAGGCCTTGGGCCTGGTGGGAAGAGGGGCAAAGCCCCCCAAGACGAGAGCCACGATTTCGAGAAGGGGAGGCCGTAGAAGAGCTTAAAATCTCTGGGCTTTGCCCTGCGGATGAAATACAGCAGACGATGGCAATTTCGCCGCAGCTGCTTTAGGAGGTCGAGAGGCGCTCTGCGGACCCCTTAGGAAGCCTTGGAATGCCGCCACGTCGGTTTTACTGGGCCCGGGGAAGAGTTGCCGTGGGTCTTTGAGGCCAAGGCGTCCCTCGAGTTTTTCACACCTTTCCGGGCGGAATGAATTCAGTGAGGGTTGCGACTTGGGCGCTGACGGCCACAAAGCGTGAGAGCCCTTCCTGGCACGTTAGGAAGGCCGCAAGAGCAAGGGTTCAACGTTAGGCGCCTTGCAAAAGTGTTGGGGGAGAAAGGGTCCCGCAGGCCTTTAAGGTGGGGCACTTTCCGGGCGGGAGCCCTCCAGCTGAGGGTGCCATTTTTCCCACCTGGGTTCTGGAAAGCCTTTTGCGAACGGCTTACGGCACCCCTTTGGAAGCGTGGCGACGGCTCACCGGGACTGAGAGCGGGGCTGACGAAGGCTTGCCAAGGGAAGGAGAAAAGCAGCGCTAGCGTCATGGTCCGGGCTAGGAAGACATTCACGGGTCCCTACTTTCCGTGTCCGCGTCTGCGAAGGCCTTGGGCCTGGTGGGAAGAGGGGCAAAGCCCCCCAAGACGAGAGCCACGATTTCGAGAAGGGGAGGCCGTAGAAGAGCTTAAAATCTCTGGGCTTTGCCCTGCGGATGAAATACAGCAGACGATGGCAATTTCGCTGCAGCTGCTTTAGGAGGTCGAGAGGCGCTCTGCGGACCCCTTAGGAAGCCTTGGAATGCCGCCACGTCGGTTTTACTGGGCCCGGGGAAGAGTTGCCGTGGGTCTTTGAGGCCAAGGCGTCCCTCGAGTTTTTCACACCTTTCCGGGCGGAATGAATTCAGTGAGGGTTGCGACTTGGGCGCTGACGGCCACAAAGCGTGAGAGCCCTTCCTGGCACGTTAGGAAGGCCGCAAGAGCAAGGGTTCAACGTTAGGCGCCTTGCAAAAGTGTTGGGGGAAAAAGGGTCCCGCAGGCCTTTAAGGTGGGGCACTTTCCGGGCGGGAGCCCTACAGCTGAGGGTGCCATTTTTCCCACCTGGGTTCTGGAAAGCCTTTTGCGAACGGCTTACGGCACCCCTTTGGAAGCGTGGCGACGGCTCACCGGGACTGAGAGCGGGGCTGACGAAGGCTTGCCAAGGGAAGGAGAAAAGCAGCGCTAGCGTCATGGTCCGGGCTAGGAAGACATTCACGGGTCCCTACTTTCCGTGTCCGCGTCTGCGAAGGCCTTGGGCCTGGTGGGAAGAGGGGCAAAGCCCCCCAAGACGAGAGCCACGATTTCGAGAAGGGGAGGCCGTAGAAGAGCTTAAAATCTCTGGGCTTTGCCCTGCGGATGAAATACAGCAGACGATGGCAATTTCGCCGCAGCTGCTTTAGGAGGTCGAGCGGCGCTCTGCGGACCCCTTAGGAAGCCTTGGAATGCCGCCACGTCGGTTTTACTGGGCCCGGGGAAGAGTTGCCGTGGGTCTTTGAGGCCAAGGCGTCCCTCGAGTTTTTCACACCTTTCCGGGCGGAATGAATTCAGTGAGGGTTGCGACTTGGGCGCTGACGGCCACAAAGCGTGAGAGCCCTTCCTGGCACGTTAGGAAGGCCGCAAGAGCAAGGGTTCAACGTTAGGCGCCTTGCAAAAGTGTTGGGGGAAAAAGGGTCCCGCAGGCCTTTAAGGTGGGGCACTTTCCGGGCGGGAGCCCTACAGCTGAGGGTGCCATTTTTCCCACCTGGGTTCTGGAAAGCCTTTTGCGAACGGCTTACGGCACCCCTTTGGAAGCGTGGCGACGGCTCACCGGGACTGAGAGCGGGGCTGACGAAGGCTTGCCAAGGGAAGGAGAAAAGCAGCGCTAGCGTCATGGTCCGGGCTAGGAAGACATTCACGGGTCCCTACTTTCCGTGTCCGCGTCTGCGAAGGCCTTGGGCCTGGTGGGAAGAGGGGCAAAGCCCCCCAAGACGAGAGCCACGATTTCGAGAAGGGGAGGCCGTAGAAGAGCTTAAAATCTCTGGGCTTTGCCCTGCGGATGAAATACAGCAGACGATGGCAATTTCGCCGCAGCTGCTTTAGGAGGTCGAGCGGCGCTCTGCGGACCCCTTAGGAAGCCTTGGAATGCCGCCACGTCGGTTTTACTGGGCCCGGGGAAGAGTTGCCGTGGGTCTTTGAGGCCAAGGCGTCCCTCGAGTTTTTCACACCTTTCCGGGCGGAATGAATTCAGTGAGGGTTGCGACTTGGGCGCTGACGGCCACAAAGCGTGAGAGCCCTTCCTGGCACGTTAGGAAGGCCGCAAGAGCAAGGGTTCAACGTTAGGCGCCTTGAAAAAGTGTTGGGGGAAAAAGGGTCCCGCAGGCCTTTAAGGTGGGGCACGTTCCGGGCGGGAGCCCTACAGCTGAGGGTGCCATTTTTCCCACCTGGGTTCTGGAAAGCCTTTTGCGAACGGCTTACGGCACCCCTTTGGAAGCGTGGCGACGGCTCACCGGGACTGAGAGCGGGGCTGACGAAGGCTTGCCAAGGGAAGGAGAAAAGCAGCGCTAGCGTCATGGTCCGGGCTAGGAAGACATTCACGGGTCCCTACTTTCCGTGTCCGCGTCTGCGAAGGCCTTGGGCCTGGTGGGAAGAGGGGCAAAGCCCCCCAAGACGAGAGCCACGGTTTCGAGAAGGGGAGGCCGTAGAAGAGCTTAAAATCTCTGGGCTTTGCCCTGCGGATGAAATACAGCAGACGATGGCAATTTCGCCGCAGCTGCTTTAGGAGGTCGAGAGGCGCTCTGCGGACCCCTTAGGAAGCCTTGGAATGCCGCCACGTCGGTTTTACTGGGCCCGGGGAAGAGTTGCCGTGGGTCTTTGAGGCCAAGGCGTCCCTCGAGTTTTTCACACCTTTCCGGGCGGAATGAATTCAGTGAGGGTTGCGACTTGGGCGCTGACGGCCACAAAGCGTGAGAGCCCTTCCTGGCACGTTAGGAAGGCCGCAAGAGCAAGGGTTCAACGTTAGGCGCCTTGCAAAAGTGTTGGGGGAAAAAGGGTCCCGCAGGCCTTTAAGGTGGGGCACTTTCCGGGCGGGAGCCCTACAGCTGAGGGTGCCATTTTTCCCACCTGGGTTCTGGAAAGCCTTTTGCGAACGGCTTACGGCACCCCTTTGGAAGCGTGGCGACGGCTCACCGGGACTGAGAGCGGGGCTGACGAAGGCTTGCCAAGGGAAGGAGAAAAGCAGCGCTAGCGTCATGGTCCGGGCTAGGAAGACATTCACGGGTCCCTACTTTCCGTGTCCGCGTCTGCGAAGGCCTTGGGCCTGGTGGGAAGAGGGGCAAAGCCCCCCAAGACGAGAGCCACGGTTTCGAGAAGGGGAGGCCGTAGAAGAGCTTAAAATCTCTGGGCTTTGCCCTGCGGATGAAATACAGCAGACGATGGCAATTTCGCCGCAGCTGCTTTAGGAGGTCGAGAGGCGCTCTGCGGACCCCTTAGGAAGCCTTGGAATGCCGCCACGTCGGTTTTACTGGGCCCGGGGAAGAGTTGCCGTGGGTCTTTGAGGCCAAGGCGTCCCTCGAGTTTTTCACACCTTTCCGGGCGGAATGAATTCAGTGAGGGTTGCGACTTGGGCGCTGACGGCCACAAAGCGTGAGAGCCCTTCCTGGCACGTTAGGAAGGCCGCAAGAGCAAGGGTTCAACGTTAGGCGCCTTGCAAAAGTGTTGGGGGAAAAAGGGTCCCGCAGGCCTTTAAGGTGGGGCACTTTCCGGGCGGGAGCCCTACAGCTGAGGGTGCCATTTTTCCCACCTGGGTTCTGGAAAGCCTTTTGCGAACGGCTTACGGCACCCCTTTGGAAGCGTGGCGACGGCTCACCGGGACTGAGAGCGGGGCTGACGAAGGCTTGCCAAGGGAAGGAGAAAAGCAGCGCTAGCGTCATGGTCCGGGCTAGGAAGACATTCACGGGTCCCTACTTTCCGTGTCCGCGTCTGCGAAGGCCTTGGGCCTGGTGGGAAGAGGGGCAAAGCCCCCCAAGACGAGAGCCACGATTTCGAGAAGGGGAGGCCGTAGAAGAGCTTAAAATCTCTGGGCTTTGCCCTGCGGATGAAATACAGCAGACGATGGCAATTTCGCCGCAGCTGCTTTAGGAGGTCGAGCGGCGCTCTGCGGACCCCTTAGGAAGCCTTGGAATGCCGCCACGTCGGTTTTACTGTGCCCGGGGAAGAGTTGCCGTGGGTCTTTGAGGCCAAGGCGTCCCTCGAGTTTTTCACACCTTTCCGGGCGGAATGAATTCAGTGAGGGTTGCGACTTGGGCGCTGACGGCCACAAAGCGTGAGAGCCCTTCCTGGCACGTTAGGAAGGCCGCAAGAGCAAGGGTTCAACGTTAGGCGCCTTGAAAAAGTGTTGGGGGAAAAAGGGTCCTGCAGGCCTTTAAGGTGGGGCACGTTCCGGGCGGGAGCCCTACAGCTGAGGGTGCCATTTTTCCCACCTGGGTTCTGGAAAGCCTTTTGCGAACGGCTTACGGCACCCCTTTGGAAGCGTGGCGACGGCTCACCGGGACTGAGAGCGGGGCTGACGAAGGCTTGCCAAGGGAAGGAGAAAAGCAGCGCTAGCGTCATGGTCCGGGCTAGGAAGACATTCACGGGTCCCTACTTTCCGTGTCCGCGTCTGCGAAGGCCTTGGGCCTGGTGGGAAGAGGGGCAAAGCCCCCCAAGACGAGAGCCACGGTTTCGAGAAGGGGAGGCCGTAGAAGAGCTTAAAATCTCTGGGCTTTGCCCTGCGGATGAAATACAGCAGACGATGGCAATTTCGCCGCAGCTGCTTTAGGAGGTCGAGAGGCGCTCTGCGGACCCCTTAGGAAGCCTTGGAATGCCGCCACGTCGGTTTTACTGGGCCCGGGGAAGAGTTGCCGTGGGTCTTTGAGGCCAAGGCGTCCCTCGAGTTTTTCACACCTTTCCGGGCGGAATGAATTCAGTGAGGGTTGCGACTTGGGCGCTGACGGCCACAAAGCGTGAGAGCCCTTCCTGGCACGTTAGGAAGGCCGCAAGAGCAAGGGTTCAACGTTAGGCGCCTTGCAAAAGTGTTGGGGGAAAAAGGGTCCCGCAGGCCTTTAAGGTGGGGCACGTTCCGGGCGGGAGCCCTACAGCTGAGGGTGCCATTTTTCCCACCTGGGTTCTGGAAAGCCTTTTGCGAACGGCTTACGGCACCCCTTTGGAAGCGTGGCGACGGCTCACCGGGACTGAGAGCGGGGCTGACGAAGGCTTGCCAAGGGAAGGAGAAAAGCAGCGCTAGCGTCATGGTCCGGGCTAGGAAGACATTCACGGGTCCCTACTTTCCGTGTCCGCGTCTGCGAAGGCCTTGGGCCTGGTGGGAAGAGGGGCAAAGCCCCCCAAGACGAGAGCCACGGTTTCGAGAAGGGGAGGCCGTAGAAGAGCTTAAAATCTCTGGGCTTTGCCCTGCGGATGAAATACAGCAGACGATGGCAATTTCGCCGCAGCTGCTTTAGGAGGTCGAGAGGCGCTCTGCGGACCCCTTAGGAAGCCTTGGAATGCCGCCACGTCGGTTTTACTGGGCCCGGGGAAGAGTTGCCGTGGGTCTTTGAGGCCAAGGCGTCCCTCGAGTTTTTCACACCTTTCCGGGCGGAATGAATTCAGTGAGGGTTGCGACTTGGGCGCTGACGGCCACAAAGCGTGAGAGCCCTTCCTGGCACGTTAGGAAGGCCGCAAGAGCAAGGGTTCAACGTTAGGCGCCTTGCAAAAGTGTTGGGGGAAAAAGGGTCCCGCAGGCCTTTAAGGTGGGGCACTTTCCGGGCGGGAGCCCTACAGCTGAGGGTGCCATTTTTCCCACCTGGGTTCTGGAAAGCCTTTTGCGAACGGCTTACGGCACCCCTTTGGAAGCGTGGCGACGGCTCACCGGGACTGAGAGCGGGGCTGACGAAGGCTTGCCAAGGGAAGGAGAAAAGCAGCGCTAGCGTCATGGTCCGGGCTAGGAAGACATTCACGGGTCCCTACTTTCCGTGTCCGCGTCTGCGAAGGCCTTGGGCCTGGTGGGAAGAGGGGCAAAGCCCCCCAAGACGAGAGCCACGATTTCGAGAAGGGGAGGCCGTAGAAGAGCTTAAAATCTCTGGGCTTTGCCCTGCGGATGAAATACAGCAGACGATGGCAATTTCGCCGCAGCTGCTTTAGGAGGTCGAGCGGCGCTCTGCGGACCCCTTAGGAAGCCTTGGAATGCCGCCACGTCGGTTTTACTGGGCCCGGGGAAGAGTTGCCGTGGGTCTTTGAGGCCAAGGCGTCCCTCGAGTTTTTCACACCTTTCCGGGCGGAATGAATTCAGTGAGGGTTGCGACTTGGGCGCTGACGGCCACAAAGCGTGAGAGCCCTTCCTGGCACGTTAGGAAGGCCGCAAGAGCAAGGGTTCAACGTTAGGCGCCTTGCAAAAGTGTTGGGGGAAAAAGGGTCCCGCAGGCCTTTAAGGTGGGGCACTTTCCGGGCGGGAGCCCTACAGCTGAGGGTGCCATTTTTCCCACCTGGGTTCTGGAAAGCCTTTTGCGAACGGCTTACGGCACCCCTTTGGAAGCGTGGCGACGGCTCACCGGGACTGAGAGCGGGGCTGACGAAGGCTTGCCAAGGGAAGGAGAAAAGCAGCGCTAGCGTCATGGTCCGGGCTAGGAAGACATTCACGGGTCCCTACTTTCCGTGTCCGCGTCTGCGAAGGCCTTGGGCCTGGTGGGAAGAGGGGCAAAGCCCCCCAAGACGAGAGCCACGATTTCGAGAAGGGGAGGCCGTAGAAGAGCTTAAAATCTCTGGGCTTTGCCCTGCGGATGAAATACAGCAGACGATGGCAATTTCGCCGCAGCTGCTTTAGGAGGTCGAGCGGCGCTCTGCGGACCCCTTAGGAAGCCTTGGAATGCCGCCACGTCGGTTTTACTGGGCCCGGGGAAGAGTTGCCGTGGGTCTTTGAGGCCAAGGCGTCCCTCGAGTTTTTCACACCTTTCCGGGCGGAATGAATTCAGTGAGGGTTGCGACTTGGGCGCTGACGGCCACAAAGCGTGAGAGCCCTTCCTGGCACGTTAGGAAGGCCGCAAGAGCAAGGGTTCAACGTTAGGCGCCTTGAAAAAGTGTTGGGGGAAAAAGGGTCCTGCAGGCCTTTAAGGTGGGGCACGTTCCGGGCGGGAGCCCTACAGCTGAGGGTGCCATTTTTCCCACCTGGGTTCTGGAAAGCCTTTTGCGAACGGCTTACGGCACCCCTTTGGAAGCGTGGCGACGGCTCACCGGGACTGAGAGCGGGGCTGACGAAGGCTTGCCAAGGGAAGGAGAAAAGCAGCGCTAGCGTCATGGTCCGGGCTAGGAAGACATTCACGGGTCCCTACTTTCCGTGTCCGCGTCTGCGAAGGCCTTGGGCCTGGTGGGAAGAGGGGCAAAGCCCCCCAAGACGAGAGCCACGGTTTCGAGAAGGGGAGGCCGTAGAAGAGCTTAAAATCTCTGGGCTTTGCCCTGCGGATGAAATACAGCAGACGATGGCAATTTCGCCGCAGCTGCTTTAGGAGGTCGAGAGGCGCTCTGCGGACCCCTTAGGAAGCCTTGGAATGCCGCCACGTCGGTTTTACTGGGCCCGGGGAAGAGTTGCCGTGGGTCTTTGAGGCCAAGGCGTCCCTCGAGTTTTTCACACCTTTCCGGGCGGAATGAATTCAGTGAGGGTTGCGACTTGGGCGCTGACGGCCACAAAGCGTGAGAGCCCTTCCTGGCACGTTAGGAAGGCCGCAAGAGCAAGGGTTCAACGTTAGGCGCCTTGCAAAAGTGTTGGGGGAAAAAGGGTCCCGCAGGCCTTTAAGGTGGGGCACTTTCCGGGCGGGAGCCCTCCAGCTGAGGGTGCCATTTTTCCCACCTGGGTTCTGGAAAGCCTTTTGCGAACGGCTTACGGCACCCCTTTGGAAGCGTGGCGACGGCTCACCGGGACTGAGAGCGGGGCTGACGAAGGCTTGCCAAGGGAAGGAGAAAAGCAGCGCTAGCGTCATGGTCCGGGCTAGGAAGACATTCACGGGTCCCTACTTTCCGTGTCCGCGTCTGCGAAGGCCTTGGGCCTGGTGGGAAGAGGGGCAAAGCCCCCCAAGACGAGAGCCACGATTTCGAGAAGGGGAGGCCGTAGAAGAGCTTAAAATCTCTGGGCTTTGCCCTGCGGATGAAATACAGCAGACGATGGCAATTTCGCCGCAGCTGCTTTAGGAGGTCGAGAGGCGCTCTGCGGACCCCTTAGGAAGCCTTGGAATGCCGCCACGTCAGTTTTACTGGGCCCGGGGAAGAGTTGCCGTGGGTCTTTGAGGCCAAGGCGTCCCTCGAGTTTTTCACACCTTTCCGGGCGGAATGAATTCAGTGAGGGTTGCGACTTGGGCGCTGACGGCCACAAAGCGTGAGAGCCCTTCCTGGCACGTTAGGAAGGCCGCAAGAGCAAGGGTTCAACGTTAGGCGCCTTGCAAAAGTGTTGGGGGAAAAAGGGTCCCGCAGGCCTTTAAGGTGGGGCACTTTCCGGGCGGGAGCCCTCCAGCTGAGGGTGCCATTTTTCCCACCTGGGTTCTGGAAAGCCTTTTGCGAACGGCTTACGGCACCCCTTTGGAAGCGTGGCGACGGCTCACCGGGACTGAGAGCGGGGCTGACGAAGGCTTGCCAAGGGAAGGAGAAAAGCAGCGCTAGCGTCATGGTCCGGGCTAGGAAGACATTCACGGGTCCCTACTTTCCGTGTCCGCGTCTGCGAAGGCCTTGGGCCTGGTGGGAAGAGGGGCAAAGCCCCCCAAGACGAGAGCCACGATTTCGAGAAGGGGAGGCCTTAGAAGAGCTTAAAATCTCTGGGCTTTGCCCTGCGGATGAAATACAGCAGACGATGGCAATTTCGCCGCAGCTGCTTTAGGAGGTCGAGAGGCGCTCTGCGGACCCCTTAGGAAGCCTTGGAATGCCGCCACGTCGGTTTTACTGGGCCCGGGGAAGAGTTGCCGTGGGTCTTTGAGGCCAAGGCGTCCCTCGAGTTTTTCACACCTTTCCGGGCGGAATGAATTCAGTGAGGGTTGCGACTTGGGCGCTGACGGCCACAAAGCGTGAGAGCCCTTCCTGGCACGTTAGGAAGGCCGCAAGAGCAAGGGTTCAACGTTAGGCGCCTTGCAAAAGTGTTGGGGGAAAAAGGGTCCCGCAGGCCTTTAAGGTGGGGCACTTTCCGGGCGGGAGCCCTACAGCTGAGGGTGCCATTTTTCCCACCTGGGTTCTGGAAAGCCTTTTGCGAACGGCTTACGGCACCCCTTTGGAAGCGTGGCGACGGCTCACCGGGACTGAGAGCGGGGCTGACGAAGGCTTGCCAAGGGAAGGAGAAAAGCAGCGCTAGCGTCATGGTCCGGGCTAGGAAGACATTCACGGGTCCCTACTTTCCGTGTCCGCGTCTGCGAAGGCCTTGGGCCTGGTGGGAAGAGGGGCAAAGCCCCCCAAGACGAGAGCCACGATTTCGAGAAGGGGAGGCCGTAGAAGAGCTTAAAATCTCTGGGCTTTGCCCTGCGGATGAAATACAGCAGACGATGGCAATTTCGCCGCAGCTGCTTTAGGAGGTCGAGCGGCGCTCTGCGGACCCCTTAGGAAGCCTTGGAATGCCGCCACGTCGGTTTTACTGGGCCCGGGGAAGAGTTGCCGTGGGTCTTTGAGGCCAAGGCGTCCCTCGAGTTTTTCACACCTTTCCGGGCGGAATGAATTCAGTGAGGGTTGCGACTTGGGCGCTGACGGCCACAAAGCGTGAGAGCCCTTCCTGGCACGTTAGGAAGGCCGCAAGAGCAAGGGTTCAACGTTAGGCGCCTTGCAAAAGTGTTGGGGGAAAAAGGGTCCCGCAGGCCTTTAAGGTGGGGCACTTTCCGGGCGGGAGCCCTCCAGCTGAGGGTGCCATTTTTCCCACCTGGGTTCTGGAAAGCCTTTTGCGAACGGCTTACGGCACCCCTTTGGAAGCGTGGCGACGGCTCACCGGGACTGAGAGCGGGGCTGACGAAGGCTTGCCAAGGGAAGGAGAAAAGCAGCGCTAGCGTCATGGTCCGGGCTAGGAAGACATTCACGGGTCCCTACTTTCCGTGTCCGCGTCTGCGAAGGCCTTGGGCCTGGTGGGAAGAGGGGCAAAGCCCCCCAAGACGAGAGCCACGATTTCGAGAAGGGGAGGCCGTAGAAGAGCTTAAAATCTCTGGGCTTTGCCCTGCGGATGAAATACAGCAGACGATGGCAATTTCGCCGCAGCTGCTTTAGGAGGTCGAGAGGCGCTCTGCGGACCCCTTAGGAAGCCTTGGAATGCCGCCACGTCGGTTTTACTGGGCCCGGGGAAGAGTTGCCGTGGGTCTTTGAGGCCAAGGCGTCCCTCGAGTTTTTCACACCTTTCCGGGCGGAATGAATTCAGTGAGGGTTGCGACTTGGGCGCTGACGGCCACAAAGCGTGAGAGCCCTTCCTGGCACGTTAGGAAGGCCGCAAGAGCAAGGGTTCAACGTTAGGCGCCTTGCAAAAGTGTTGGGGGAAAAAGGGTCCCGCAGGCCTTTAAGGTGGGGCACGTTCCGGGCGGGAGCCCTACAGCTGAGGGTGCCATTTTTCCCACCTGGGTTCTGGAAAGCCTTTTGCGAACGGCTTACGGCACCCCTTTGGAAGCGTGGCGACGGCTCACCGGGACTGAGAACGGGGCTGACGAAGGCTTGCCAAGGGAAGGAGAAAAGCAGCGCTAGCGTCATGGTCCGGGCTAGGAAGACATTCACGGGTCCCTACTTTCCGTGTCCGCGTCTGCGAAGGCCTTGGGCCTGGTGGGAAGAGGGGCAAAGCCCCCCAAGACGAGAGCCACGATTTCGAGAAGGGGAGGCCGTAGAAGAGCTTAAAATCTCTGGGCTTTGCCCTGCGGATGAAATACAGCAGACGATGGCAATTTCGCCGCAGCTGCTTTAGGAGGTCGAGAGGCGCTCTGCGGACCCCTTAGGAAGCCTTGGAATGCCGCCACGTCGGTTTTACTGGGCCCGGGGAAGAGTTGCCGTGGGTCTTTGAGGCCAAGGCGTCCCTCGAGTTTTTCACACCTTTCCGGGCGGAATGAATTCAGTGAGGGTTGCGACTTGGGCGCTGACGGCCACAAAGCGTGAGAGCCCTTCCTGGCACGTTAGGAAGGCCGCAAGAGCAAGGGTTCAACGTTAGGCGCCTTGCAAAAGTGTTGGGGGAAAAAGGGTCCCGCAGGCCTTTAAGGTGGGGCACTTTCCGGGCGGGAGCCCTACAGCTGAGGGTGCCATTTTTCCCACCTGGGTTCTGGAAAGCCTTTTGCGAACGGCTTACGGCACCCCTTTGGAAGCGTGGCGACGGCTCACCGGGACTGAGAGCGGGGCTGACGAAGGCTTGCCAAGGGAAGGAGAAAAGCAGCGCTAGCGTCATGGTCCGGGCTAGGAAGACATTCACGGGTCCCTACTTTCCGTGTCCGCGTCTGCGAAGGCCTTGGGCCTGGTGGGAAGAGGGGCAAAGCCCCCCAAGACGAGAGCCACGATTTCGAGAAGGGGAGGCCGTAGAAGAGCTTAAAATCTCTGGGCTTTGCCCTGCGGATGAAATACAGCAGACGATGGCAATTTCGCCGCAGCTGCTTTAGGAGGTCGAGCGGCGCTCTGCGGACCCCTTAGGAAGCCTTGGAATGCCGCCACGTCGGTTTTACTGGGCCCGGGGAAGAGTTGCCGTGGGTCTTTGAGGCCAAGGCGTCCCTCGAGTTTTTCACACCTTTCCGGGCGGAATGAATTCAGTGAGGGTTGCGACTTGGGCGCTGACGGCCACAAAGCGTGAGAGCCCTTCCTGGCACGTTAGGAAGGCCGCAAGAGCAAGGGTTCAACGTTAGGCGCCTTGCAAAAGTGTTGGGGGAAAAAGGGTCCCGCAGGCCTTTAAGGTGGGGCACTTTCCGGGCGGGAGCCCTCCAGCTGAGGGTGCCATTTTTCCCACCTGGGTTCTGGAAAGCCTTTTGCGAACGGCTTACGGCACCCCTTTGGAAGCGTGGCGACGGCTCACCGGGACTGAGAGCGGGGCTGACGAAGGCTTGCCAAGGGAAGGAGAAAAGCAGCGCTAGCGTCATGGTCCGGGCTAGGAAGACATTCACGGGTCCCTACTTTCCGTGTCCGCGTCTGCGAAGGCCTTGGGCCTGGTGGGAAGAGGGGCAAAGCCCCCCAAGACGAGAGCCACGATTTCGAGAAGGGGAGGCCGTAGAAGAGCTTAAAATCTCTGGGCTTTGCCCTGCGGATGAAATACAGCAGACGATGGCAATTTCGCCGCAGCTGCTTTAGGAGGTCGAGAGGCGCTCTGCGGACCCCTTAGGAAGCCTTGGAATGCCGCCACGTCGGTTTTACTGGGCCCGGGGAAGAGTTGCCGTGGGTCTTTGAGGCCAAGGCGTCCCTCGAGTTTTTCACACCTTTCCGGGCGGAATGAATTCAGTGAGGGTTGCGACTTGGGCGCTGACGGCCACAAAGCGTGAGAGCCCTTCCTGGCACGTTAGGAAGGCCGCAAGAGCAAGGGTTCAACGTTAGGCGCCTTGCAAAAGTGTTGGGGGAAAAAGGGTCCCGCAGGCCTTTAAGGTGGGGCACGTTCCGGGCGGGAGCCCTACAGCTGAGGGTGCCATTTTTCCCACCTGGGTTCTGGAAAGCCTTTTGCGAACGGCTTATGGCCACCCCTTTGGAAGCGTGGCGACGGCTCACCGGGACTGAGAGCGGGGCTGACGAAGGCTTGCCAAGGGAAGGAGAAAAGCAGCGCTAGCGTCATGGTCCGGGCTAGGAAGACATTCACGGGTCCCTACTTTCCGTGTCCGCGTCTGCGAAGGCCTTGGGCCTGGTGGGAAGAGGGGCAAAGCCCCCCAAGACGAGAGCCACGATTTCGAGAAGGGGAGGCCGTAGAAGAGCTTAAAATCTCTGGGCTTTGCCCTGCGGATGAAATACAGCAGACGATGGCAATTTCGCCGCAGCTGCTTTAGGAGGTCGAGAGGCGCTCTGCGGACCCCTTAGGAAGCCTTGGAATGCCGCCACGTCGGTTTTACTGGGCCCGGGGAAGAGTTGCCGTGGGTCTTTGAGGCCAAGGCGTCCCTCGAGTTTTTCACACCTTTCCGGGCGGAATGAATTCAGTGAGGGTTGCGACTTGGGCGCTGACGGCCACAAAGCGTGAGAGCCCTTCCTGGCACGTTAGGAAGGCCGCAAGAGCAAGGGTTCAACGTTAGGCGCCTTGCAAAAGTGTTGGGGGAAAAAGGGTCCCGCAGGCCTTTAAGGTGGGGCACTTTCCGGGCGGGAGCCCTACAGCTGAGGGTGCCATTTTTCCCACCTGGGTTCTGGAAAGCCTTTTGCGAACGGCTTACGGCACCCCTTTGGAAGCGTGGCGACGGCTCACCGGGACTGAGAGCGGGGCTGACGAAGGCTTGCCAAGGGAAGGAGAAAAGCAGCGCTAGCGTCATGGTCCGGGCTAGGAAGACATTCACGGGTCCCTACTTTCCGTGTCCGCGTCTGCGAAGGCCTTGGGCCTGGTGGGAAGAGGGGCAAAGCCCCCCAAGACGAGAGCCACGATTTCGAGAAGGGGAGGCCGTAGAAGAGCTTAAAATCTCTGGGCTTTGCCCTGCGGATGAAATACAGCAGACGATGGCAATTTCGCCGCAGCTGCTTTAGGAGGTCGAGAGGCGCTCTGCGGACCCCTTAGGAAGCCTTGGAATGCCGCCACGTCGGTTTTACTGGGCCCGGGGAAGAGTTGCCGTGGGTCTTTGAGGCCAAGGCGTCCCTCGAGTTTTTCACACCTTTCCGGGCGGAATGAATTCAGTGAGGGTTGCGACTTGGGCGCTGACGGCCACAAAGCGTGAGAGCCCTTCCTGGCACGTTAGGAAGGCCGCAAGAGCAAGGGTTCAACGTTAGGCGCCTTGCAAAAGTGTTGGGGGAAAAAGGGTCCCGCAGGCCTTTAAGGTGGGGCACTTTCCGGGCGGGAGCCCTCCAGCTGAGGGTGCCATTTTTCCCACCTGGGTTCTGGAAAGCCTTTTGCGAACGGCTTACGGCACCCCTTTGGAAGCGTGGCGACGGCTCACCGGGACTGAGAGCGGGGCTGACGAAGGCTTGCCAAGGGAAGGAGAAAAGCAGCGCTAGCGTCATGGTCCGGGCTAGGAAGACATTCACGGGTCCCTACTTTCCGTGTCCGCGTCTGCGAAGGCCTTGGGCCTGGTGGGAAGAGGGGCAAAGCCCCCCAAGACGAGAGCCACGATTTCGAGAAGGGGAGGCCGTAGAAGAGCTTAAAATCTCTGGGCTTTGCCCTGCGGATGAAATACAGCAGACGATGGCAATTTCGCCGCAGCTGCTTTAGGAGGTCGAGAGGCGCTCTGCGGACCCCTTAGGAAGCCTTGGAATGCCGCCACGTCGGTTTTACTGGGCCCGGGGAAGAGTTGCCGTGGGTCTTTGAGGCCAAGGCGTCCCTCGAGTTTTTCACACCTTTCCGGGCGGAATGAATTCAGTGAGGGTTGCGACTTGGGCGCTGACGGCCACAAAGCGTGAGAGCCCTTCCTGGCACGTTAGGAAGGCCGCAAGAGCAAGGGTTCAACGTTAGGCGCCTTGCAAAAGTGTTGGGGGAGAAAGGGTCCCGCAGGCCTTTAAGGTGGGGCACTTTCCGGGCGGGAGCCCTCCAGCTGAGGGTGCCATTTTTCCCACCTGGGTTCTGGAAAGCCTTTTGCGAACGGCTTACGGCACCCCTTTGGAAGCGTGGCGACGGCTCACCGGGACTGAGAGCGGGGCTGACGAAGGCTTGCCAAGGGAAGGAGAAAAGCAGCGCTAGCGTCATGGTCCGGGCTAGGAAGACATTCACGGGTCCCTACTTTCCGTGTCCGCGTCTGCGAAGGCCTTGGGCCTGGTGGGAAGAGGGGCAAAGCCCCCCAAGACGAGAGCCACGATTTCGAGAAGGGGAGGCCGTAGAAGAGCTTAAAATCTCTGGGCTTTGCCCTGCGGATGAAATACAGCAGACGATGGCAATTTCGCCGCAGCTGCTTTAGGAGGTCGAGAGGCGCTCTGCGGACCCCTTAGGAAGCCTTGGAATGCCGCCACGTCGGTTTTACTGGGCCCGGGGAAGAGTTGCCGTGGGTCTTTGAGGCCAAGGCGTCCCTCGAGTTTTTCACACCTTTCCGGGCGGAATGAATTCAGTGAGGGTTGCGACTTGGGCGCTGACGGCCACAAAGCGTGAGAGCCCTTCCTGGCACGTTAGGAAGGCCGCAAGAGCAAGGGTTCAACGTTAGGTGCCTTGCAAAAGTGTTGGGGGAGAAAGGGTCCCGCAGGCCTTTAAGGTGGGGCACTTTCCGGGCGGGAGCCCTACAGCTGAGGGTGCCATTTTTCCCACCTGGGTTCTGGAAAGCCTTTTGCGAACGGCTTACGGCACCCCTTTGGAAGCGTGGCGACGGCTCACCGGGACTGAGAGCGGGGCTGACGAAGGCTTGCCAAGGGAAGGAGAAAAGCAGCGCTAGCGTCATGGTCCGGGCTAGGAAGACATTCACGGGTCCCTACTTTCCGTGTCCGCGTCTGCGAAGGCCTTGGGCCTGGTGGGAAGAGGGGCAAAGCCCCCCAAGACGAGAGCCACGATTTCGAGAAGGGGAGGCCGTAGAAGAGCTTAAAATCTCTGGGCTTTGCCCTGCGGATGAAATACAGCAGACGATGGCAATTTCGCCGCAGCTGCTTTAGGAGGTCGAGCGGCGCTCTGCGGACCCCTTAGGAAGCCTTGGAATGCCGCCACGTCGGTTTTACTGGGCCCGGGGAAGAGTTGCCGTGGGTCTTTGAGGCCAAGGCGTCCCTCGAGTTTTTCACACCTTTCCGGGCGGAATGAATTCAGTGAGGGTTGCGACTTGGGCGCTGACGGCCACAAAGCGTGAGAGCCCTTCCTGGCACGTTAGGAAGGCCGCAAGAGCAAGGGTTCAACGTTAGGCGCCTTGCAAAAGTGTTGGGGGAAAAAGGGTCCCGCAGGCCTTTAAGGTGGGGCACTTTCCGGGCGGGAGCCCTACAGCTGAGGGTGCCATTTTTCCCACCTGGGTTCTGGAAAGCCTTTTGCGAACGGCTTACGGCACCCCTTTGGAAGCGTGGCGACGGCTCACCGGGACTGAGAGCGGGGCTGACGAAGGCTTGCCAAGGGAAGGAGAAAAGCAGCGCTAGCGTCATGGTCCGGGCTAGGAAGACATTCACGGGTCCCTACTTTCCGTGTCCGCGTCTGCGAAGGCCTTGGGCCTGGTGGGAAGAGGGGCAAAGCCCCCCAAGACGAGAGCCACGATTTCGAGAAGGGGAGGCCGTAGAAGAGCTTAAAATCTCTGGGCTTTGCCCTGCGGATGAAATACAGCAGACGATGGCAATTTCGCCGCAGCTGCTTTAGGAGGTCGAGCGGCGCTCTGCGGACCCCTTAGGAAGCCTTGGAATGCCGCCACGTCGGTTTTACTGGGCCCGGGGAAGAGTTGCCGTGGGTCTTTGAGGCCAAGGCGTCCCTCGAGTTTTTCACACCTTTCCGGGCGGAATGAATTCAGTGAGGGTTGCGACTTGGGCGCTGATGGCCACAAAGCGTGAGAGCCCTTCCTGGCACGTTAGGAAGGCCGCAAGAGCAAGGGTTCAACGTTAGGCGCCTTGAAAAAGTGTTGGGGGAAAAAGGGTCCCGCAGGCCTTTAAGGTGGGGCACGTTCCGGGCGGGAGCCCTACAGCTGAGGGTGCCATTTTTCCCACCTGGGTTCTGGAAAGCCTTTTGCGAACGGCTTACGGCACCCCTTTGGAAGCGTGGCGACGGCTCACCGGGACTGAGAGCGGGGCTGACGAAGGCTTGCCAAGGGAAGGAGAAAAGCAGCGCTAGCGTCATGGTCCGGGCTAGGAAGACATTCACGGGTCCCTACTTTCCGTGTCCGCGTCTGCGAAGGCCTTGGGCCTGGTGGGAAGAGGGGCAAAGCCCCCCAAGACGAGAGCCACGGTTTCGAGAAGGGGAGGCCGTAGAAGAGCTTAAAATCTCTGGGCTTTGCCCTGCGGATGAAATACAGCAGACGATGGCAATTTCGCCGCAGCTGCTTTAGGAGGTCGAGAGGCGCTCTGCGGACCCCTTAGGAAGCCTTGGAATGCCGCCACGTCGGTTTTACTGGGCCCGGGGAAGAGTTGCCGTGGGTCTTTGAGGCCAAGGCGTCCCTCGAGTTTTTCACACCTTTCCGGGCGGAATGAATTCAGTGAGGGTTGCGACTTGGGCGCTGACGGCCACAAAGCGTGAGAGCCCTTCCTGGCACGTTAGGAAGGCCGCAAGAGCAAGGGTTCAACGTTAGGCACCTTGCAAAAGTGTTGGGGGAAAAAGGGTCCCGCAGGCCTTTAAGGTGGGGCACTTTCCGGGCGGGAGCCCTACAGCTGAGGGTGCCATTTTTCCCACCTGGGTTCTGGAAAGCCTTTTGCGAACGGCTTACGGCACCCCTTTGGAAGCGTGGCGACGGCTCACCGGGACTGAGAGCGGGGCTGACGAAGGCTTGCCAAGGGAAGGAGAAAAGCAGCGCTAGCGTCATGGTCCGGGCTAGGAAGACATTCACGGGTCCCTACTTTCCGTGTCCGCGTCTGCGAAGGCCTTGGGCCTGGTGGGAAGAGGGGCAAAGCCCCCCAAGACGAGAGCCACGGTTTCGAGAAGGGGAGGCCGTAGAAGAGCTTAAAATCTCTGGGCTTTGCCCTGCGGATGAAATACAGCAGACGATGGCAATTTCGCCGCAGCTGCTTTAGGAGGTCGAGAGGCGCTCTGCGGACCCCTTAGGAAGCCTTGGAATGCCGCCACGTCGGTTTTACTGGGCCCGGGGAAGAGTTGCCGTGGGTCTTTGAGGCCAAGGCGTCCCTCGAGTTTTTCACACCTTTCCGGGCGGAATGAATTCAGTGAGGGTTGCGACTTGGGCGCTGACGGCCACAAAGCGTGAGAGCCCTTCCTGGCACGTTAGGAAGGCCGCAAGAGCAAGGGTTCAACGTTAGGCGCCTTGCAAAAGTGTTGGGGGAAAAAGGGTCCCGCAGGCCTTTAAGGTGGGGCACTTTCCGGGCGGGAGCCCTCCAGCTGAGGGTGCCATTTTTCCCACCTGGGTTCTGGAAAGCCTTTTGCGAACGGCTTACGGCACCCCTTTGGAAGCGTGGCGACGGCTCACCGGGACTGAGAGCGGGGCTGACGAAGGCTTGCCAAGGGAAGGAGAAAAGCAGCGCTAGCGTCATGGTCCGGGCTAGGAAGACATTCACGGGTCCCTACTTTCCGTGTCCGCGTCTGCGAAGGCCTTGGGCCTGGTGGGAAGAGGGGCAAAGCCCCCCAAGACGAGAGCCACGATTTCGAGAAGGGGAGGCCGTAGAAGAGCTTAAAATCTCTGGGCTTTGCCCTGCGGATGAAATACAGCAGACGATGGCAATTTCGCCGCAGCTGCTTTAGGAGGTCGAGCGGCGCTCTGCGGACCCCTTAGGAAGCCTTGGAATGCCGCCACGTCGGTTTTACTGGGCCCGGGGAAGAGTTGCCGTGGGTCTTTGAGGCCAAGGCGTCCCTCGAGTTTTTCACACCTTTCCGGGCGGAATGAATTCAGTGAGGGTTGCGACTTGGGCGCTGACGGCCACAAAGCGTGAGAGCCCTTCCTGGCACGTTAGGAAGGCCGCAAGAGCAAGGGTTCAACGTTAGGCGCCTTGAAAAAGTGTTGGGGGAAAAAGGGTCCTGCAGGCCTTTAAGGTGGGGCACGTTCCGGGCGGGAGCCCTACAGCTGAGGGTGCCATTTTTCCCACCTGGGTTCTGGAAAGCCTTTTGCGAACGGCTTACGGCACCCCTTTGGAAGCGTGGCGACGGCTCACCGGGACTGAGAGCGGGGCTGACGAAGGCTTGCCAAGGGAAGGAGAAAAGCAGCGCTAGCGTCATGGTCCGGGCTAGGAAGACATTCACGGGTCCCTACTTTCCGTGTCCGCGTCTGCGAAGGCCTTGGGCCTGGTGGGAAGAGGGGCAAAGCCCCCCAAGACGAGAGCCACGGTTTCGAGAAGGGGAGGCCGTAGAAGAGCTTAAAATCTCTGGGCTTTGCCCTGCGGATGAAATACAGCAGACGATGGCAATTTCGCCGCAGCTGCTTTAGGAGGTCGAGAGGCGCTCTGCGGACCCCTTAGGAAGCCTTGGAATGCCGCCACGTCGGTTTTACTGGGCCCGGGGAAGAGTTGCCGTGGGTCTTTGAGGCCAAGGCGTCCCTCGAGTTTTTCACACCTTTCCGGGCGGAATGAATTCAGTGAGGGTTGCGACTTGGGCGCTGACGGCCACAAAGCGTGAGAGCCCTTCCTGGCACGTTAGGAAGGCCGCAAGAGCAAGGGTTCAACGTTAGGCGCCTTGCAAAAGTGTTGGGGGAAAAAGGGTCCCGCAGGCCTTTAAGGTGGGGCACTTTCCGGGCGGGAGCCCTCCAGCTGAGGGTGCCATTTTTCCCACCTGGGTTCTGGAAAGCCTTTTGCGAACGGCTTACGGCACCCCTTTGGAAGCGTGGCGACGGCTCACCGGGACTGAGAGCGGGGCTGACGAAGGCTTGCCAAGGGAAGGAGAAAAGCAGCGCTAGCGTCATGGTCCGGGCTAGGAAGACATTCACGGGTCCCTACTTTCCGTGTCCGCGTCTGCGAAGGCCTTGGGCCTGGTGGGAAGAGGGGCAAAGCCCCCCAAGACGAGAGCCACGATTTCGAGAAGGGGAGGCCGTAGAAGAGCTTAAAATCTCTGGGCTTTGCCCTGCGGATGAAATACAGCAGACGATGGCAATTTCGCCGCAGCTGCTTTAGGAGGTCGAGAGGCGCTCTGCGGACCCCTTAGGAAGCCTTGGAATGCCGCCACGTCGGTTTTACTGGGCCCGGGGAAGAGTTGCCGTGGGTCTTTGAGGCCAAGGCGTCCCTCGAGTTTTTCACACCTTTCCGGGCGGAATGAATTCAGTGAGGGTTGCGACTTGGGCGCTGACGGCCACAAAGCGTGAGAGCCCTTCCTGGCACGTTAGGAAGGCCGCAAGAGCAAGGGTTCAACGTTAGGCGCCTTGCAAAAGTGTTGGGGGAAAAAGGGTCCCGCAGGCCTTTAAGGTGGGGCACTTTCCGGGCGGGAGCCCTACAGCTGAGGGTGCCATTTTTCCCACCTGGGTTCTGGAAAGCCTTTTGCGAACGGCTTACGGCACCCCTTTGGAAGCGTGGCGACGGCTCACCGGGACTGAGAGCGGGGCTGACGAAGGCTTGCCAAGGGAAGGAGAAAAGCAGCGCTAGCGTCATGGTCCGGGCTAGGAAGACATTCACGGGTCCCTACTTTCCGTGTCCGCGTCTGCGAAGGCCTTGGGCCTGGTGGGAAGAGGGGCAAAGCCCCCCAAGACGAGAGCCACGATTTCGAGAAGGGGAGGCCTTAGAAGAGCTTAAAATCTCTGGGCTTTGCCCTGCGGATGAAATACAGCAGACGATGGCAATTTCGCCGCAGCTGCTTTAGGAGGTCGAGAGGCGCTCTGCGGACCCCTTAGGAAGCCTTGGAATGCCGCCACGTCGGTTTTACTGGGCCCGGGGAAGAGTTGCCGTGGGTCTTTGAGGCCAAGGCGTCCCTCGAGTTTTTCACACCTTTCCGGGCGGAATGAATTCAGTGAGGGTTGCGACTTGGGCGCTGACGGCCACAAAGCGTGAGAGCCCTTCCTGGCACGTTAGGAAGGCCGCAAGAGCAAGGGTTCAACGTTAGGCGCCTTGCAAAAGTGTTGGGGGAAAAAGGGTCCCGCAGGCCTTTAAGGTGGGGCACTTTCCGGGCGGGAGCCCTACAGCTGAGGGTGCCATTTTTCCCACCTGGGTTCTGGAAAGCCTTTTGCGAACGGCTTACGGCACCCCTTTGGAAGCGTGGCGACGGCTCACCGGGACTGAGAGCGGGGCTGACGAAGGCTTGCCAAGGGAAGGAGAAAAGCAGCGCTAGCGTCATGGTCCGGGCTAGGAAGACATTCACGGGTCCCTACTTTCCGTGTCCGCGTCTGCGAAGGCCTTGGGCCTGGTGGGAAGAGGGGCAAAGCCCCCCAAGACGAGAGCCACGATTTCGAGAAGGGGAGGCCGTAGAAGAGCTTAAAATCTCTGGGCTTTGCCCTGCGGATGAAATACAGCAGACGATGGCAATTTCGCCGCAGCTGCTTTAGGAGGTCGAGCGGCGCTCTGCGGACCCCTTAGGAAGCCTTGGAATGCCGCCACGTCGGTTTTACTGGGCCCGGGGAAGAGTTGCCGTGGGTCTTTGAGGCCAAGGCGTCCCTCGAGTTTTTCACACCTTTCCGGGCGGAATGAATTCAGTGAGGGTTGCGACTTGGGCGCTGACGGCCACAAAGCGTGAGAGCCCTTCCTGGCACGTTAGGAAGGCCGCAAGAGCAAGGGTTCAACGTTAGGCGCCTTGCAAAAGTGTTGGGGGAAAAAGGGTCCCGCAGGCCTTTAAGGTGGGGCACGTTCCGGGCGGGAGCCCTACAGCTGAGGGTGCCATTTTTCCCACCTGGGTTCTGGAAAGCCTTTTGCGAACGGCTTACGGCACCCCTTTGGAAGCGTGGCGACGGCTCACCGGGACTGAGAGCGGGGCTGACGAAGGCTTGCCAAGGGAAGGAGAAAAGCAGCGCTAGCGTCATGGTCCGGGCTAGGAAGACATTCACGGGTCCCTACTTTCCGTGTCCGCGTCTGCGAAGGCCTTGGGCCTGGTGGGAAGAGGGGCAAAGCCCCCCAAGACGAGAGCCACGATTTCGAGAAGGGGAGGCCTTAGAAGAGCTTAAAATCTCTGGGCTTTGCCCTGCGGATGAAATACAGCAGACGATGGCAATTTCGCCGCAGCTGCTTTAGGAGGTCGAGAGGCACTCTGCGGACCTCTTAGGAAGCCTTGGAATGCCGCCACGTCGGTTTTACTGGGCCCGGGGAAGAGTTGCCGTGGGTCTTTGAGGCCAAGGCGTCCCTCGAGTTTTTCACACCTTTCCGGGCGGAATGAATTCAGTGAGGGTTGCGACTTGGGCGCTGACGGCCACAAAGCGTGAGAGCCCTTCCTGGCACGTTAGGAAGGCCGCAAGAGCAAGGGTTCAACGTTAGGCGCCTTGCAAAAGTGTTGGGGGAGAAAGGGTCCCGCAGGCCTTTAAGGTGGGGCACTTTCCGGGCGGGAGCCCTCCAGCTGAGGGTGCCATTTTTCCCACCTGGGTTCTGGAAAGCCTTTTGCGAACGGCTTACGGCACCCCTTTGGAAGCGTGGCGACGGCTCACCGGGACTGAGAGCGGGGCTGACGAAGGCTTGCCAAGGGAAGGAGAAAAGCAGCGCTAGCATCATGGTCCGGGCTAGGAAGACATTCACGGGTCCCTACTTTCCGTGTCCGCGTCTGCGAAGGCCTTGGGCCTGGTGGGAAGAGGGGCAAAGCCCCCCAAGACGAGAGCCACGATTTCGAGAAGGGGAGGCCGTAGAAGAGCTTAAAATCTCTGGGCTTTGCCCTGCGGATGAAATACAGCAGACGATGGCAATTTCGCCGCAGCTGCTTTAGGAGGTCGAGAGGCGCTCTGCGGACCCCTTAGGAAGCCTTGGAATGCCGCCACGTCGGTTTTACTGGGCCCGGGGAAGAGTTGCCGTGGGTCTTTGAGGCCAAGGCGTCCCTCGAGTTTTTCACACCTTTCCGGGCGGAATGAATTCAGTGAGGGTTGCGACTTGGGCGCTGACGGCCACAAAGCGTGAGAGCCCTTCCTGGCACGTTAGGAAGGCCGCAAGAGCAAGGGTTCAACGTTAGGCGCCTTGCAAAAGTGTTGGGGGAAAAAGGGTCCCGCAGGCCTTTAAGGTGGGGCACTTTCCGGGCGGGAGCCCTCCAGCTGAGGGTGCCATTTTTCCCACCTGGGTTCTGGAAAGCCTTTTGCGAACGGCTTACGGCACCCCTTTGGAAGCGTGGCGACGGCTCACCGGGACTGAGAGCGGGGCTGACGAAGGCTTGCCAAGGGAAGGAGAAAAGCAGCGCTAGCGTCATGGTCCGGGCTAGGAAGACATTCACGGGTCCCTACTTTCCGTGTCCGCGTCTGCGAAGGCCTTGGGCCTGGTGGGAAGAGGGGCAAAGCCCCCCAAGACGAGAGCCACGATTTCGAGAAGGGGAGGCCGTAGAAGAGCTTAAAATCTCTGGGCTTTGCCCTGCGGATGAAATACAGCAGACGATGGCAATTTCGCCGCAGCTGCTTTAGGAGGTCGAGCGGCGCTCTGCGGACCCCTTAGGAAGCCTTGGAATGCCGCCACGTCGGTTTTACTGGGCCCGGGGAAGAGTTGCCGTGGGTCTTTGAGGCCAAGGCGTCCCTCGAGTTTTTCACACCTTTCCGGGCGGAATGAATTCAGTGAGGGTTGCGACTTGGGCGCTGACGGCCACAAAGCGTGAGAGCCCTTCCTGGCACGTTAGGAAGGCCGCAAGAGCAAGGGTTCAACGTTAGGCGCCTTGCAAAAGTGTTGGGGGAAAAAGGGTCCCGCAGGCCTTTAAGGTGGGGCACGTTCCGGGCGGGAGCCCTACAGCTGAGGGTGCCATTTTTCCCACCTGGGTTCTGGAAAGCCTTTTGCGAACGGCTTACGGCACCCCTTTGGAAGCGTGGCGACGGCTCACCGGGACTGAGAGCGGGGCTGACGAAGGCTTGCCAAGGGAAGGAGAAAAGCAGCGCTAGCGTCATGGTCCGGGCTAGGAAGACATTCACGGGTCCCTACTTTCCGTGTCCGCGTCTGCGAAGGCCTTGGGCCTGGTGGGAAGAGGGGCAAAGCCCCCCAAGACGAGAGCCACGATTTCGAGAAGGGGAGGCCGTAGAAGAGCTTAAAATCTCTGGGCTTTGCCCTGCGGATGAAATACAGCAGACGATGGCAATTTCGCCGCAGCTGCTTTAGGAGGTCGAGAGGCGCTCTGCGGACCCCTTAGGAAGCCTTGGAATGCCACCACGTCGGTTTTACTGGGCCCGGGGAAGAGTTGCCGTGGGTCTTTGAGGCCAAGGCGTCCCTCGACTTTTTCACACCTTTCCGGGCGGAATGAATTCAGTGAGGGTTGCGACTTGGGCGCTGACGGCCACAAAGCGTGAGAGCCCTTCCTGGCACGTTAGGAAGGCCGCAAGAGCAAGGGTTCAACGTTAGGCGCCTTGCAAAAGTGTTGGGGGAAAAAGGGTCCCGCAGGCCTTTAAGGTGGGGCACTTTCCGGGCGGGAGCCCTCCAGCTGAGGGTGCCATTTTTCCCACCTGGGTTCTGGAAAGCCTTTTGCGAACGGCTTACGGCACCCCTTTGGAAGTGTGGCGACGGCTCACCGGGACTGAGAGCGGGGCTGACGAAGGCTTGCCAAGGGAAGGAGAAAAGCAGCGCTAGCGTCATGGTCCGGGCTAGGAAGACATTCACGGGTCCCTACTTTCCGTGTCCGCGTCTGCGAAGGCCTTGGGCCTGGTGGGAAGAGGGGCAAAGCCCCCCAAGACGAGAGCCACGATTTCGAGAAGGGGAGGCCTTAGAAGAGCTTAAAATCTCTGGGCTTTGCCCTGCGGATGAAATACAGCAGACGATGGCAATTTCGCCGCAGCTGCTTTAGGAGGTCGAGCGGCGCTCTGCGGACCCCTTAGGAAGCCTTGGAATGCCGCCACGTCGGTTTTACTGGGCCCGGGGAAGAGTTGCCGTGGGTCTTTGAGGCCAAGGCGTCCCTCGAGTTTTTCACACCTTTCCGGGCGGAATGAATTCAGTGAGGGTTGCGACTTGGGCGCTGACGGCCACAAAGCGTGAGAGCCCTTCCTGGCACGTTAGGAAGGCCGCAAGAGCAAGGGTTCAACGTTAGGCGCCTTGCAAAAGTGTTGGGGGAAAAAGGGTCCCGCAGGCCTTTAAGGTGGGGCACTTTCCGGGCGGGAGCCCTACAGCTGAGGGTGCCATTTTTCCCACCTGGGTTCTGGAAAGCCTTTTGCGAACGGCTTACGGCACCCCTTTGGAAGCGTGGCGACGGCTCACCGGGACTGAGAGCGGGGCTGACGAAGGCTTGCCAAGGGAAGGAGAAAAGCAGCGCTAGCGTCATGGTCCGGGCTAGGAAGACATTCACGGGTCCCTACTTTCCGTGTCCGCGTCTGCGAAGGCCTTGGGCCTGGTGGGAAGAGGGGCAAAGCCCCCCAAGACGAGAGCCACGATTTCGAGAAGGGGAGGCCGTAGAAGAGCTTAAAATCTCTGGGCTTTGCCCTGCGGATGAAATACAGCAGACGATGGCAATTTCGCCGCAGCTGCTTTAGGAGGTCGAGAGGCGCTCTGCGGACCCCTTAGGAAGCCTTGGAATGCCGCCACGTCGGTTTTACTGGGCCCGGGGAAGAGTTGCCGTGGGTCTTTGAGGCCAAGGCGTCCCTCGAGTTTTTCACACCTTTCCGGGCGGAATGAATTCAGTGAGGGTTGCGACTTGGGCGCTGACGGCCACAAAGCGTGAGAGCCCTTCCTGGCACGTTAGGAAGGCCGCAAGAGCAAGGGTTCAACGTTAGGCGCCTTGCAAAAGTGTTGGGGGAAAAAGGGTCCCGCAGGCCTTTAAGGTGGGGCACTTTCCGGGCGGGAGCCCTACAGCTGAGGGTGCCATTTTTCCCACCTGGGTTCTGGAAAGCCTTTTGCGAACGGCTTACGGCACCCCTTTGGAAGCGTGGCGACGGCTCACCGGGACTGAGAGCGGGGCTGACGAAGGCTTGCCAAGGGAAGGAGAAAAGCAGCGCTAGCGTCATGGTCCGGGCTAGGAAGACATTCACGGGTCCCTACTTTCCGTGTCCGCGTCTGCGAAGGCCTTGGGCCTGGTGGGAAGAGGGGCAAAGCCCCCCAAGACGAGAGCCACGATTTCGAGAAGGGGAGGCCGTAGAAGAGCTTAAAATCTCTGGGCTTTGCCCTGCGGATGAAATACAGCAGACGATGGCAATTTCGCCGCAGCTGCTTTAGGAGGTCGAGCGGCGCTCTGCGGACCCCTTAGGAAGCCTTGGAATGCCGCCACGTCGGTTTTACTGGGCCCGGGGAAGAGTTGCCGTGGGTCTTTGAGGCCAAGGCGTCCCTCGAGTTTTTCACACCTTTCCGGGCGGAATGAATTCAGTGAGGGTTGCGACTTGGGCGCTGACGGCCACAAAGCGTGAGAGCCCTTCCTGGCACGTTAGGAAGGCCGCAAGAGCAAGGGTTCAACGTTAGGCGCCTTGCAAAAGTGTTGGGGAAAAAGGGTCCCGCAGGCCTTTAAGGTGGGGCACGTTCCGGGCGGGAGCCCTACAGCTGAGGGTGCCATTTTTCCCACCTGGGTTCTGGAAAGCCTTTTGCGAACGGCTTACGGCACCCCTTTGGAAGCGTGGCGACGGCTCACCGGGACTGAGAGCGGGGCTGACGAAGGCTTGCCAAGGGAAGGAGAAAAGCAGCGCTAGCGTCATGGTCCGGGCTAGGAAGACATTCACGGGTCCCTACTTTCCGTGTCCGCGTCTGCGAAGGCCTTGGGCCTGGTGGGAAGAGGGGCAAAGCCCCCCAAGACGAGAGCCACGATTTCGAGAAGGAGAGGCCTTAGAAGAGCTTAAAATCTCTGGGCTTTGCCCTGCGGATGAAATACAGCAGACGATGGCAATTTCGCCGCAGCTGCTTTAGGAGGTCGAGAGGCGCTCTGCGGACCCCTTAGGAAGCCTTGGAATGCCGCCACGTCGGTTTTACTGGGCCCGGGGAAGAGTTGCCGTGGGTCTTTGAGGCCAAGGCGTCCCTCGAGTTTTTCACACCTTTCCGGGCGGAATGAATTCAGTGAGGGTTGCAACTTGGGCGCTGACGGCCACAAAGCGTGAGAGCCCTTCCTGGCACGTTAGGAAGGCCGCAAGAGCAAGGGTTCAACGTTAGGCGCCTTGCAAAAGTGTTGGGGGAGAAAGGGTCCCGCAGGCCTTTAAGGTGGGGCACTTTCCGGGCGGGAGCCCTACAGCTGAGGGTGCCATTTTTCCCACCTGGGTTCTGGAAAGCCTTTTGCGAACGGCTTACGGCACCCCTTTGGAAGCGTGGCGACGGCTCACCGGGACTGAGAGCGGGGCTGACGAAGGCTTGCCAAGGGAAGGAGAAAAGCAGCGCTAGCGTCATGGTCCGGGCTAGGAAGACATTCACGGGTCCCTACTTTCCGTGTCCGCGTCTGCGAAGGCCTTGGGCCTGGTGGGAAGAGGGGCAAAGCCCCCCAAGACGAGAGCCACGATTTCGAGAAGGGGAGGCCGTAGAAGAGCTTAAAATCTCTGGGCTTTGCCCTGCGGATGAAATACAGCAGACGATGGCAATTTCGCCGCAGCTGCTTTAGGAGGTCGAGAGGCGCTCTGCGGACCCCTTAGGAAGCCTTGGAATGCCGCCACGTCGGTTTTACTGGGCCCGGGGAAGAGTTGCCGTGGGTCTTTGAGGCCAAGGCGTCCCTCGAGTTTTTCACACCTTTCCGGGCGGAATGAATTCAGTGAGGGTTGCGACTTGGGCGCTGACGGCCACAAAGCGTGAGAGCCCTTCCTGGCACGTTAGGAAGGCCGCAAGAGCAAGGGTTCAACGTTAGGCGCCTTGCAAAAGTGTTGGGGGAAAAAGGGTCCCGCAGGCCTTTAAGTTGGGGCACTTTCCGGGCGGGAGCCCTACAGCTGAGGGTGCCATTTTTCCCACCTGGGTTCTGGAAAGCCTTTTGCGAACGGCTTACGGGCACCCCTTTGGAAGCGTGGCGACGGCTCACCGGGACTGAGAGCGGGGCTGACGAAGGCTTGCCAAGGGAAGGAGAAAAGCAGCGCTAGCGTCATGGTCCGGGCTAGGAAGACATTCACGGGTCCCTACTTTCCGTGTCCGCGTCTGCGAAGGCCTTGGGCCTGGTGGGAAGAGGGGCAAAGCCCCCCAAGACGAGAGCCACGATTTCGAGAAGGGGAGGCCGTAGAAGAGCTTAAAATCTCTGGGCTTTGCCCTGCGGATGAAATACAGCAGACGATGGCAATTTCGCCGCAGCTGCTTTAGGAGGTCGAGAGGCGCTCTGCGGACCCCTTAGGAAGCCTTGGAATGCCGCCACGTCGGTTTTACTGGGCCCGGGGAAGAGTTGCCGTGGGTCTTTGAGGCCAAGGCGTCCCTCGAGTTTTTCGCACCTTTCCGGGCGGAATGAATTCAGTGAGGGTTGCGACTTGGGCGCTGACGGCCACAAAGCGTGAGAGCCCTTCCTGGCACGTTAGGAAGGCCGCAAGAGCAAGGGTTCAACGTTAGGCGCCTTGCAAAAGTGTTGGGGGAAAAAGGGTCCCGCAGGCCTTTAAGGTGGGGCACTTTCCGGGCGGGAGCCCTCCAGCTGAGGGTGCCATTTTTCCCACCTGGGTTCTGGAAAGCCTTTTGCGAACGGCTTACGGCACCCCTTTGGAAGCGTGGCGACGGCTCACCGGGACTGAGAGCGGGGCTGACGAAGGCTTGCCAAGGGAAGGAGAAAAGCAGCGCTAGCGTCATGGTCCGGGCTAGGAAGACATTCACGGGTCCCTACTTTCCGTGTCCGCGTCTGCGAAGGCCTTGGGCCTGGTGGGAAGAGGGGCAAAGCCCCCCAAGACGAGAGCCACGATTTCGAGAAGGGGAGGCCGTAGAAGAGCTTAAAATCTCTGGGCTTTGCCCTGCGGATGAAATACAGCAGACGATGGCAATTTCGCCGCAGCTGCTTTAGGAGGTCGAGCGGCGCTCTGCGGACCCCTTAGGAAGCCTTGGAATGCCGCCACGTCGGTTTTACTGGGCCCGGGGAAGAGTTGCCGTGGGTCTTTGAGGCCAAGGCGTCCCTCGAGTTTTTCACACCTTTCCGGGCGGAATGAATTCAGTGAGGGTTGCGACTTGGGCGCTGACGGCCACAAAGCGTGAGAGCCCTTCCTGGCACGTTAGGAAGGCCGCAAGAGCAAGGGTTCAACGTTAGGCGCCTTGCAAAAGTGTTGGGGGAAAAAGGGTCCCGCAGGCCTTTAAGGTGGGGCACGTTCCGGGCGGGAGCCCTACAGCTGAGGGTGCCATTTTTCCCACCTGGGTCCTGGAAAGCCTTTTGCGAACGGCTTACGGCACCCCTTTGGAAGCGTGGCGACGGCTCACCGGGACTGAGAGCGGGGCTGACGAAGGCTTGCCAAGGGAAGGAGAAAAGCAGCGCTAGCGTCATGGTCCGGGCTAGGAAGACATTCACGGGTCCCTACTTTCCGTGTCCGCGTCTGCGAAGGCCTTGGGCCTGGTGGGAAGAGGGGCAAAGCCCCCCAAGACGAGAGCCACGGTTTCGAGAAGGGGAGGCCGTAGAAGAGCTTAAAATCTCTGGGCTTTGCCCTGCGGATGAAATACAGCAGACGATGGCAATTTCGCCGCAGCTGCTTTAGGAGGTCGAGAGGCGCTCTGCGGACCCCTTAGGAAGCCTTGGAATGCCGCCACGTCGGTTTTACTGGGCCCGGGGAAGAGTTGCCGTGGGTCTTTGAGGCCAAGGCGTCCCTCGAGTTTTTCACACCTTTCCGGGCGGAATGAATTCAGTGAGGGTTGCGACTTGGGCGCTGACGGCCACAAAGCGTGAGAGCCCTTCCTGGCACGTTAGGAAGGCCGCAAGAGCAAGGGTTCAACGTTAGGCGCCTTGCAAAAGTGTTGGGGGAAAAAGGGTCCCGCAGGCCTTTAAGGTGGGGCACTTTCCGGGCGGGAGCCCTCCAGCTGAGGGTGCCATTTTTCCCACCTGGGTTCTGGAAAGCCTTTTGCGAACGGCTTACGGCACCCCTTTGGAAGCGTGGCGACGGCTCACCGGGACTGAGAGCGGGGCTGACGAAGGCTTGCCAAGGGAAGGAGAAAAGCAGCGCTAGCGTCATGGTCCGGGCTAGGAAGACATTCACGGGTCCCTACTTTCCGTGTCCGCGTCTGCGAAGGCCTTGGGCCTGGTGGGAAGAGGGGCAAAGCCCCCCAAGACGAGAGCCACGATTTCGAGAAGGGGAGGCCGTAGAAGAGCTTAAAATCTCTGGGCTTTGCCCTGCGGATGAAATACAGCAGACGATGGCAATTTCGCCGCAGCTGCTTTAGGAGGTCGAGCGGCGCTCTGCGGACCCCTTAGGAAGCCTTGGAATGCCGCCACGTCGGTTTTACTGGGCCCGGGGAAGAGTTGCCGTGGGTCTTTGAGGCCAAGGCGTCCCTCGAGTTTTTCACACCTTTCCGGGCGGAATGAATTCAGTGAGGGTTGCGACTTGGGCGCTGACGGCCACAAAGCGTGAGAGCCCTTCCTGGCACGTTAGGAAGGCCGCAAGAGCAAGGGTTCAACGTTAGGCGCCTTGCAAAAGTGTTGGGGGAAAAAGGGTCCCGCAGGCCTTTAAGGTGGGGCACGTTCCGGGCGGGAGCCCTACAGCTGAGGGTGCCATTTTTCCCACCTGGGTTCTGGAAAGCCTTTTGCGAACGGCTTACGGCACCCCTTTGGAAGCGTGGCGACGGCTCACCGGGACTGAGAGCGGGGCTGACGAAGGCTTGCCAAGGGAAGGAGAAAAGCAGCGCTAGCGTCATGGTCCGGGCTAGGAAGACATTCACGGGTCCCTACTTTCCGTGTCCGCGTCTGCGAAGGCCTTGGGCCTGGTGGGAAGAGGGGCAAAGCCCCCCAAGACGAGAGCCACGGTTTCGAGAAGGGGAGGCCGTAGAAGAGCTTAAAATCTCTGGGCTTTGCCCTGCGGATGAAATACAGCAGACGATGGCAATTTCGCCGCAGCTGCTTTAGGAGGTCGAGAGGCGCTCTGCGGACCCCTTAGGAAGCCTTGGAATGCCGCCACGTCGGTTTTACTGGGCCCGGGGAAGAGTTGCCGTGGGTCTTTGAGGCCAAGGCGTCCCTCGAGTTTTTCACACCTTTCCGGGCGGAATGAATTCAGTGAGGGTTGCGACTTGGGCGCTGACGGCCACAAAGCGTGAGAGCCCTTCCTGGCACGTTAGGAAGGCCGCAAGAGCAAGGGTTCAACGTTAGGCGCCTTGCAAAAGTGTTGGGGGAAAAAGGGTCCCGCAGGCCTTTAAGGTGGGGCACGTTCCGGGCGGGAGCCCTACAGCTGAGGGTGCCATTTTTCCCACCTGGGTTCTGGAAAGCCTTTTGCGAACGGCTTACGGCACCCCTTTGGAAGCGTGGCGACGGCTCACCGGGACTGAGAGCGGGGCTGACGAAGGCTTGCCAAGGGAAGGAGAAAAGCAGCGCTAGCGTCATGGTCCGGGCTAGGAAGACATTCACGGGTCCCTACTTTCCGTGTCCGCGTCTGCGAAGGCCTTGGGCCTGGTGGGAAGAGGGGCAAAGCCCCCCAAGACGAGAGCCACGATTTCGAGAAGGGGAGGCCGTAGAAGAGCTTAAAATCTCTGGGCTTTGCCCTGCGGATGAAATACAGCAGACGATGGCAATTTCGCCGCAGCTGCTTTAGGAGGTCGAGAGGCGCTCTGCGGACCCCTTAGGAAGCCTTGGAATGCCGCCACGTCGGTTTTACTGGGCCCGGGGAAGAGTTGCCGTGGGTCTTTGAGGCCAAGGCGTCCCTCGAGTTTTTCACACCTTTCCGGGCGGAATGAATTCAGTGAGGGTTGCGACTTGGGCGCTGACGGCCACAAAGCGTGAGAGCCCTTCCTGGCACGTTAGGAAGGCCGCAAGAGCAAGGGTTCAACGTTAGGCACCTTGCAAAAGTGTTGGGGGAAAAAGGGTCCCGCAGGCCTTTAAGGTGGGGCACTTTCCGGGCGGGAGCCCTACAGCTGAGGGTGCCATTTTTCCCACCTGGGTTCTGGAAAGCCTTTTGCGAACGGCTTACGGCACCCCTTTGGAAGCGTGGCGACGGCTCACCGGGACTGAGAGCGGGGCTGACGAAGGCTTGCCAAGGGAAGGAGAAAAGCAGCGCTAGCGTCATGGTCCGGGCTAGGAAGACATTCACGGGTCCCTACTTTCCGTGTCCGCGTCTGCGAAGGCCTTGGGCCTGGTGGGAAGAGGGGCAAAGCCCCCCAAGACGAGAGCCACGATTTCGAGAAGGGGAGGCCGTAGAAGAGCTTAAAATCTCTGGGCTTTGCCCTGCGGATGAAATACAGCAGACGATGGCAATTTCGCCGCAGCTGCTTTAGGAGGTCGAGAGGCGCTCTGCGGACCCCTTAGGAAGCCTTGGAATGCCGCCACGTCGGTTTTACTGGGCCCGGGGAAGAGTTGCCGTGGGTCTTTGAGGCCAAGGCGTCCCTCGAGTTTTTCACACCTTTCCGGGCGGAATGAATTCAGTGAGGGTTGCGACTTGGGCGCTGACGGCCACAAAGCGTGAGAGCCCTTCCTGGCACGTTAGGAAGGCCGCAAGAGCAAGGGTTCAACGTTAGGCACCTTGCAAAAGTGTTGGGGGAAAAAGGGTCCCGCAGGCCTTTAAGGTGGGGCACTTTCCGGGCGGGAGCCCTACAGCTGAGGGTGCCATTTTTCCCACCTGGGTTCTGGAAAGCCTTTTGCGAACGGCTTACGGCACCCCTTTGGAAGCGTGGCGACGGCTCACCGGGACTGAGAGCGGGGCTGACGAAGGCTTGCCAAGGGAAGGAGAAAAGCAGCGCTAGCGTCATGGTCCGGGCTAGGAAGACATTCACGGGTCCCTACTTTCCGTGTCCGCGTCTGCGAAGGCCTTGGGCCTGGTGGGAAGAGGGGCAAAGCCCCCCAGGACGAGAGCCACGATTTCGAGAAGGGGAGGCCGTAGAAGAGCTTAAAATCTCTGGGCTTTGCCCTGCGGATGAAATACAGCAGACGATGGCAATTTCGCCGCAGCTGCTTTAGGAGGTCGAGAGGCGCTCTGCGGACCCCTTAGGAAGCCTTGGAATGCCGCCACGTCGGTTTTACTGGGCCCGGGGAAGAGTTGCCGTGGGTCTTTGAGGCCAAGGCGTCCCTCGAGTTTTTCACACCTTTCCGGGCGGAATGAATTCAGTGAGGGTTGCGACTTGGGCGCTGACGGCCACAAAGCGTGAGAGCCCTTCCTGGCACGTTAGGAAGGCCGCAAGAGCAAGGGTTCAACGTTAGGCGCCTTGCAAAAGTGTTGGGGGAAAAAGGGTCCCGCAGGCCTTTAAGGTGGGGCACTTTCCGGGCGGGAGCCCTACAGCTGAGGGTGCCATTTTTCCCACCTGGGTTCTGGAAAGCCTTTTGCGAACGGCTTACGGCACCCCTTTGGAAGCGTGGCGACGGCTCACCGGGACTGAGAGCGGGGCTGACGAAGGCTTGCCAAGGGAAGGAGAAAAGCAGCGCTAGCGTCATGGTCCGGGCTAGGAAGACATTCACGGGTCCCTACTTTCCGTGTCCGCGTCTGCGAAGGCCTTGGGCCTGGTGGGAAGAGGGGCAAAGCCCCCCAAGACGAGAGCCACGATTTCGAGAAGGGGAGGCCGTAGAAGAGCTTAAAATCTCTGGGCTTTGCCCTGCGGATGAAATACAGCAGACGATGGCAATTTCGCCGCAGCTGCTTTAGGAGGTCGAGCGGCGCTCTGCGGACCCCTTAGGAAGCCTTGGAATGCCGCCACGTCGGTTTTACTGGGCCCGGGGAAGAGTTGCCGTGGGTCTTTGAGGCCAAGGCGTCCCTCGAGTTTTTCACACCTTTCCGGGCGGAATGAATTCAGTGAGGGTTGCGACTTGGGCGCTGACGGCCACAAAGCGTGAGAGCCCTTCCTGGCACGTTAGGAAGGCCGCAAGAGCAAGGGTTCAACGTTAGGCGCCTTGCAAAAGTGTTGGGGGAAAAAGGGTCCCGCAGGCCTTTAAGGTGGGGCACTTTCCGGGCGGGAGCCCTACAGCTGAGGGTGCCATTTTTCCCACCTGGGTTCTGGAAAGCCTTTTGCGAACGGCTTACGGCACCCCTTTGGAAGCGTGGCGACGGCTCACCGGGACTGAGAGCGGGGCTGACGAAGGCTTGCCAAGGGAAGGAGAAAAGCAGCGCTAGCGTCATGGTCCGGGCTAGGAAGACATTCACGGGTCCCTACTTTCCGTGTCCGCGTCTGCGAAGGCCTTGGGCCTGGTGGGAAGAGGGGCAAAGCCCCCCAAGACGAGAGCCACGATTTCGAGAAGGGGAGGCTGTAGAAGAGCTTAAAATCTCTGGGCTTTGCCCTGCGGATGAAATACAGCAGACGATGGCAATTTCGCCGCAGCTGCTTTAGGAGGTCGAGCGGCGCTCTGCGGACCCCTTAGGAAGCCTTGGAATGCCGCCACGTCGGTTTTACTGGGCCCGGGGAAGAGTTGCCGTGGGTCTTTGAGGCCAAGGCGTCCCTCGAGTTTTTCACACCTTTCCGGGCGGAATGAATTCAGTGAGGGTTGCGACTTGGGCGCTGACGGCCACAAAGCGTGAGAGCCCTTCCTGGCACGTTAGGAAGGCCGCAAGAGCAAGGGTTCAACGTTAGGCGCCTTGCAAAAGTGTTGGGGGAAAAAGGGTCCCGCAGGCCTTTAAGGTGGGGCACGTTCCGGGCGGGAGCCCTACAGCTGAGGGTGCCATTTTTCCCACCTGGGTTCTGGAAAGCCTTTTGCGAACGGCTTACGGCACCCCTTTGGAAGCGTGGCGACGGCTCACCGGGACTGAGAGCGGGGCTGACGAAGGCTTGCCAAGGGAAGGAGAAAAGCAGCGCTAGCATCATGGTCCGGGCTAGGAAGACATTCACGGGTCCCTACTTTCCGTGTCCGCGTCTGCGAAGGCCTTGGGCCTGGTGGGAAGAGGGGCAAAGCCCCCCAAGACGAGAGCCACGGTTTCGAGAAGGGGAGGCCGTAGAAGAGCTTAAAATCTCTGGGCTTTGCCCTGCGGATGAAATACAGCAGACGATGGCAATTTCGCCGCAGCTGCTTTAGGAGGTCGAGAGGCGCTCTGCGGACCCCTTAGGAAGCCTTGGAATGCCGCCACGTCGGTTTTACTGGGCCCGGGGAAGAGTTGCCGTGGGTCTTTGAGGCCAAGGCGTCCCTCGAGTTTTTCACACCTTTCCGGGCGGAATGAATTCAGTGAGGGTTGCGACTTGGGCGCTGACGGCCACAAAGCGTGAGAGCCCTTCCTGGCACGTTAGGAAGGCCGCAAGAGCAAGGGTTCAACGTTAGGCGCCTTGCAAAAGTGTTGGGGGAAAAAGGGTCCCGCAGGCCTTTAAGGTGGGGCACTTTCCGGGCGGGAGCCCTACAGCTGAGGGTGCCATTTTTCCCACCTGGGTTCTGGAAAGCCTTTTGCGAACGGCTTACGGCACCCCTTTGGAAGCGTGGCGACGGCTCACCGGGACTGAGAGCGGGGCTGACGAAGGCTTGCCAAGGGAAGGAGAAAAGCAGCGCTAGCGTCATGGTCCGGGCTAGGAAGACATTCACGGGTCCCTACTTTCCGTGTCCGCGTCTGCGAAGGCCTTGGGCCTGGTGGGAAGAGGGGCAAAGCCCCCCAAGACGAGAGCCACGATTTCGAGAAGGGGAGGCCGTAGAAGAGCTTAAAATCTCTGGGCTTTGCCCTGCGGATGAAATACAGCAGACGATGGCAATTTCGCCGCAGCTGCTTTAGGAGGTCGAGCGGCGCTCTGCGGACCCCTTAGGAAGCCTTGGAATGCCGCCACGTCGGTTTTACTGGGCCCGGGGAAGAGTTGCCGTGGGTCTTTGAGGCCAAGGCGTCCCTCGAGTTTTTCACACCTTTCCGGGCGGAATGAATTCAGTGAGGGTTGCGACTTGGGCGCTGACGGCCACAAAGCGTGAGAGCCCTTCCTGGCACGTTAGGAAGGCCGCAAGAGCAAGGGTTCAACGTTAGGCGCCTTGCAAAAGTGTTGGGGAAAAAGGGTCCCGCAGGCCTTTAAGGTGGGGCACGTTCCGGGCGGGAGCCCTACAGCTGAGGGTGCCATTTTTCCCACCTGGGTTCTGGAAAGCCTTTTGCGAACGGCTTACGGCACCCCTTTGGAAGCGTGGCGACGGCTCACCGGGACTGAGAGCGGGGCTGACGAAGGCTTGCCAAGGGAAGGAGAAAAGCAGCGCTAGCGTCATGGTCCGGGCTAGGAAGACATTCACGGGTCCCTACTTTCCGTGTCCGCGTCTGCGAAGGCCTTGGGCCTGGTGGGAAGAGGGGCAAAGCCCCCCAAGACGAGAGCCACGATTTCGAGAAGGGGAGGCCGTAGAAGAGCTTAAAATCTCTGGGCTTTGCCCTGCGGATGAAATACAGCAGACGATGGCAATTTCGCCGCAGCTGCTTTAGGAGGTCGAGAGGCGCTCTGCGGACCCCTTAGGAAGCCTTGGAATGCCGCCACGTCGGTTTTACTGGGCCCGGGGAAGAGTTGCCGTGGGTCTTTGAGGCCAAGGCGTCCCTCGAGTTTTTCACACCTTTCCGGGCGGAATGAATTCAGTGAGGGTTGCGACTTGGGCGCTGACGGCCACAAAGCGTGAGAGCCCTTCCTGGCACGTTAGGAAGGCCGCAAGAGCAAGGGTTCAACGTTAGGCGCCTTGCAAAAGTGTTGGGGGAAAAAGGGTCCCGCAGGCCTTTAAGGTGGGGCACGTTCCGGGCGGGAGCCCTACAGCTGAGGGTGCCATTTTTCCCACCTGGGTTCTGGAAAGCCTTTTGCGAACGGCTTACGGCACCCCTTTGGAAGCGTGGCGACGGCTCACCGGGACTGAGAGCGGGGCTGACGAAGGCTTGCCAAGGGAAGGAGAAAAGCAGCGCTAGCATCATGGTCCGGGCTAGGAAGACATTCACGGGTCCCTACTTTCCGTGTCCGCGTCTGCGAAGGCCTTGGGCCTGGTGGGAAGAGGGGCAAAGCCCCCCAAGACGAGAGCCACGGTTTCGAGAAGGGGAGGCCGTAGAAGAGCTTAAAATCTCTGGGCTTTGCCCTGCGGATGAAATACAGCAGACGATGGCAATTTCGCCGCAGCTGCTTTAGGAGGTCGAGAGGCGCTCTGCGGACCCCTTAGGAAGCCTTGGAATGCCGCCACGTCGGTTTTACTGGGCCCGGGGAAGAGTTGCCGTGGGTCTTTGAGGCCAAGGCGTCCCTCGAGTTTTTCACACCTTTCCGGGCGGAATGAATTCAGTGAGGGTTGCGACTTGGGCGCTGACGGCCACAAAGCGTGAGAGCCCTTCCTGGCACGTTAGGAAGGCCGCAAGAGCAAGGGTTCAACGTTAGGCGCCTTGCAAAAGTGTTGGGGGAAAAAGGGTCCCGCAGGCCTTTAAGGTGGGGCACTTTCCGGGCGGGAGCCCTACAGCTGAGGGTGCCATTTTTCCCACCTGGGTTCTGGAAAGCCTTTTGCGAACGGCTTACGGCACCCCTTTGGAAGCGTGGCGACGGCTCACCGGGACTGAGAGCGGGGCTGACGAAGGCTTGCCAAGGGAAGGAGAAAAGCAGCGCTAGCGTCATGGTCCGGGCTAGGAAGACATTCACGGGTCCCTACTTTCCGTGTCCGCGTCTGCGAAGGCCTTGGGCCTGGTGGGAAGAGGGGCAAAGCCCCCCAAGACGAGAGCCACGATTTCGAGAAGGGGAGGCCGTAGAAGAGCTTAAAATCTCTGGGCTTTGCCCTGCGGATGAAATACAGCAGACGATGGCAATTTCGCCGCAGCTGCTTTAGGAGGTCGAGCGGCGCTCTGCGGACCCCTTAGGAAGCCTTGGAATGCCGCCACGTCGGTTTTACTGGGCCCGGGGAAGAGTTGCCGTGGGTCTTTGAGGCCAAGGCGTCCCTCGAGTTTTTCACACCTTTCCGGGCGGAATGAATTCAGTGAGGGTTGCGACTTGGGCGCTGACGGCCACAAAGCGTGAGAGCCCTTCCTGGCACGTTAGGAAGGCCGCAAGAGCAAGGGTTCAACGTTAGGCGCCTTGCAAAAGTGTTGGGGAAAAAGGGTCCCGCAGGCCTTTAAGGTGGGGCACGTTCCGGGCGGGAGCCCTACAGCTGAGGGTGCCATTTTTCCCACCTGGGTTCTGGAAAGCCTTTTGCGAACGGCTTACGGCACCCCTTTGGAAGCGTGGCGACGGCTCACCGGGACTGAGAGCGGGGCTGACGAAGGCTTGCCAAGGGAAGGAGAAAAGCAGCGCTAGCGTCATGGTCCGGGCTAGGAAGACATTCACGGGTCCCTACTTTCCGTGTCCGCGTCTGCGAAGGCCTTGGGCCTGGTGGGAAGAGGGGCAAAGCCCCCCAAGACGAGAGCCACGATTTCGAGAAGGGGAGGCCGTAGAAGAGCTTAAAATCTCTGGGCTTTGCCCTGCGGATGAAATACAGCAGACGATGGCAATTTCGCCGCAGCTGCTTTAGGAGGTCGAGAGGCGCTCTGCGGACCCCTTAGGAAGCCTTGGAATGCCGCCACGTCGGTTTTACTGGGCCCGGGGAAGAGTTGCCGTGGGTCTTTGAGGCCAAGGCGTCCCTCGAGTTTTTCACACCTTTCCGGGCGGAATGAATTCAGTGAGGGTTGCGACTTGGGCGCTGACGGCCACAAAGCGTGAGAGCCCTTCCTGGCACGTTAGGAAGGCCGCAAGAGCAAGGGTTCAACGTTAGGCGCCTTGCAAAAGTGTTGGGGGAAAAAGGGTCCCGCAGGCCTTTAAGGTGGGGCACTTTCCGGGTGGGAGCCCTCCAGCTGAGGGTGCCATTTTTCCCACCTGGGTTCTGGAAAGCCTTTTGCGAACGGCTTACGGCACCCCTTTGGAAGCGTGGCGACGGCTCACCGGGACTGAGAGCGGGGCTGACGAAGGCTTGCCAAGGGAAGGAGAAAAGCAGCGCTAGCGTCATGGTCCGGGCTAGGAAGACATTCACGGGTCCCTACTTTCCGTGTCCGCGTCTGCGAAGGCCTTGGGCCTGGTGGGAAGAGGGGCAAAGCCCCCCAAGACGAGAGCCACGATTTCGAGAAGGGGAGGCCGTAGAAGAGCTTAAAATCTCTGGGCTTTGCCCTGCGGATGAAATACAGCAGACGATGGCAATTTCGCCGCAGCTGCTTTAGGAGGTCGAGCGGCGCTCTGCGGACCCCTTAGGAAGCCTTGGAATGCCGCCACGTCGGTTTTACTGGGCCCGGGGAAGAGTTGCCGTGGGTCTTTGAGGCCAAGGCGTCCCTCGAGTTTTTCACACCTTTCCGGGCGGAATGAATTCAGTGAGGGTTGCGACTTGGGCGCTGACGGCCACAAAGCGTGAGAGCCCTTCCTGGCACGTTAGGAAGGCCGCAAGAGCAAGGGTTCAACGTTAGGCGCCTTGCAAAAGTGTTGGGGGAAAAAGGGTCCCGCAGGCCTTTAAGGTGGGGCACTTTCCGGGTGGGAGCCCTCCAGCTGAGGGTGCCATTTTTCCCACCTGGGTTCTGGAAAGCCTTTTGCGAACGGCTTACGGCACCCCTTTGGAAGCGTGGCGACGGCTCACCGGGACTGAGAGCGGGGCTGACGAAGGCTTGCCAAGGGAAGGAGAAAAGCAGCGCTAGCGTCATGGTCCGGGCTAGGAAGACATTCACGGGTCCCTACTTTCCGTGTCCGCGTCTGCGAAGGCCTTGGGCCTGGTGGGAAGAGGGGCAAAGCCCCCCAAGACGAGAGCCACGATTTCGAGAAGGGGAGGCCGTAGAAGAGCTTAAAATCTCTGGGCTTTGCCCTGCGGATGAAATACAGCAGACGATGGCAATTTCGCCGCAGCTGCTTTAGGAGGTCGAGCGGCGCTCTGTGGACCCCTTAGGAAGCCTTGGAATGCCGCCACATCGGTTTTACTGGGCCCGGGGAAGAGTTGCCGTGGGTCTTTGAGGCCAAGGCGTCCCTCGAGTTTTTCACACCTTTCCGGGCGGAATGAATTCAGTGAGGGTTGCGACTTGGGCGCTGACGGCCACAAAGCGTGAGAGCCCTTCCTGGCACGTTAGGAAGGCCGCAAGAGCAAGGGTTCAACGTTAGGCGCCTTGCAAAAGTGTTGGGGGAAAAAGGGTCCCGCAGGCCTTTAAGGTGGGGCACGTTCCGGGCGGGAGCCCTACAGCTGAGGGTGCCATTTTTCCCACCTGGGTTCTGGAAAGCCTTTTGCGAACGGCTTACGGCACCCCTTTGGAAGCGTGGCGACGGCTCACCGGGACTGAGAGCGGGGCTGACGAAGGCTTGCCAAGGGAAGGAGAAAAGCAGCGCTAGCATCATGGTCCGGGCTAGGAAGACATTCACGGGTCCCTACTTTCCGTGTCCGCGTCTGCGAAGGCCTTGGGCCTGGTGGGAAGAGGGGCAAAGCCCCCCAAGACGAGAGCCACGGTTTCGAGAAGGGGAGGCCGTAGAAGAGCTTAAAATCTCTGGGCTTTGCCCTGCGGATGAAATACAGCAGACGATGGCAATTTCGCCGCAGCTGCTTTAGGAGGTCGAGCGGCGCTCTGCGGACCCCTTAGGAAGCCTTGGAATGCCGCCACGTCGGTTTTACTGGGCCCGGGGAAGAGTTGCCGTGGGTCTTTGAGGCCAAGGCGTCCCTCGAGTTTTTCACACCTTTCCGGGCGGAATGAATTCAGTGAGGGTTGCGACTTGGGCGCTGACGGCCACAAAGCGTGAGAGCCCTTCCTGGCACGTTAGGAAGGCCGCAAGAGCAAGGGTTCAACGTTAGGCGCCTTGCAAAAGTGTTGGGGGAAAAAGGGTCCCGCAGGCCTTTAAGGTGGGGCACGTTCCGGGCGGGAGCCCTACAGCTGAGGGTGCCATTTTTCCCACCTGGGTTCTGGAAAGCCTTTTGCGAACGGCTTACGGCACCCCTTTGGAAGCGTGGCGACGGCTCACCGGGACTGAGAGCGGGGCTGACGAAGGCTTGCCAAGGGAAGGAGAAAAGCAGCGCTAGCATCATGGTCCGGGCTAGGAAGACATTCACGGGTCCCTACTTTCCGTGTCCGCGTCTGCGAAGGCCTTGGGCCTGGTGGGAAGAGGGGCAAAGCCCCCCAAGACGAGAGCCACGGTTTCGAGAAGGGGAGGCCGTAGAAGAGCTTAAAATCTCTGGGCTTTGCCCTGCGGATGAAATACAGCAGACGATGGCAATTTCGCCGCAGCTGCTTTAGGAGGTCGAGAGGCGCTCTGCGGACCCCTTAGGAAGCCTTGGAATGCCGCCACGTCGGTTTTACTGGGCCCGGGGAAGAGTTGCCGTGGGTCTTTGAGGCCAAGGCGTCCCTCGAGTTTTTCACACCTTTCCGGGCGGAATGAATTCAGTGAGGGTTGCGACTTGGGCGCTGATGGCCACAAAGCGTGAGAGCCCTTCCTGGCACGTTAGGAAGGCCGCAAGAGCAAGGGTTCAACGTTAGGCGCCTTGCAAAAGTGTTGGGGGAAAAAGGGTCCCGCAGGCCTTTAAGGTGGGGCACTTTCCGGGCGGGAGCCCTCCAGCTGAGGGTGCCATTTTTCCCACCTGGGTTCTGGAAAGCCTTTTGCGAACGGCTTACGGCACCCCTTTGGAAGCGTGGCGACGGCTCACCGGGACTGAGAGCGGGGCTGACGAAGGCTTGCCAAGGGAAGGAGAAAAGCAGCGCTAGCGTCATGGTCCGGGCTAGGAAGACATTCACGGGTCCCTACTTTCCGTGTCCGCGTCTGCGAAGGCCTTGGGCCTGGTGGGAAGAGGGGCAAAGCCCCCCAAGACGAGAGCCACGATTTCGAGAAGGGGAGGCCGTAGAAGAGCTTAAAATCTCTGGGCTTTGCCCTGCGGATGAAATACAGCAGACGATGGCAATTTCGCCGCAGCTGCTTTAGGAGGTCGAGCGGCGCTCTGCGGACCCCTTAGGAAGCCTTGGAATGCCGCCACGTCGGTTTTACTGGGCCCGGGGAAGAGTTGCCGTGGGTCTTTGAGGCCAAGGCGTCCCTCGAGTTTTTCACACCTTTCCGGGCGGAATGAATTCAGTGAGGGTTGCGACTTGGGCGCTGACGGCCACAAAGCGTGAGAGCCCTTCCTGGCACGTTAGGAAGGCCGCAAGAGCAAGGGTTCAACGTTAGGCGCCTTGCAAAAGTGTTGGGGGAAAAAGGGTCCCGCAGGCCTTTAAGGTGGGGCACGTTCCGGGCGGGAGCCCTACAGCTGAGGGTGCCATTTTTCCCACCTGGGTTCTGGAAAGCCTTTTGCGAACGGCTTACGGCACCCCTTTGGAAGCGTGGCGACGGCTCACCGGGACTGAGAGCGGGGCTGACGAAGGCTTGCCAAGGGAAGGAGAAAAGCAGCGCTAGCGTCATGGTCCGGGCTAGGAAGACATTCACGGGTCCCTACTTTCCGTGTCCGCGTCTGCGAAGGCCTTGGGCCTGGTGGGAAGAGGGGCAAAGCCCCCCAAGACGAGAGCCACGATTTCGAGAAGGGGAGGCCGTAGAAGAGCTTAAAATCTCTGGGCTTTGCCCTGCGGATGAAATACAGCAGACGATGGCAATTTCGCCGCAGCTGCTTTAGGAGGTCGAGAGGCGCTCTGCGGACCCCTTAGGAAGCCTTGGAATGCCGCCACGTCGGTTTTACTGGGCCCGGGGAAGAGTTGCCGTGGGTCTTTGAGGCCAAGGCGTCCCTCGAGTTTTTCACACCTTTCCGGGCGGAATGAATTCAGTGAGGGTTGCGACTTGGGCGCTGACGGCCACAAAGCGTGAGAGCCCTTCCTGGCACGTTAGGAAGGCCGCAAGAGCAAGGGTTCAACGTTAGGCACCTTGCAAAAGTGTTGGGGGAAAAAGGGTCCCGCAGGCCTTTAAGGTGGGGCACTTTCCGGGCGGGAGCCCTACAGCTGAGGGTGCCATTTTTCCCACCTGGGTTCTGGAAAGCCTTTTGCGAACGGCTTACGGCACCCCTTTGGAAGCGTGGCGACGGCTCACCGGGACTGAGAGCGGGGCTGACGAAGGCTTGCCAAGGGAAGGAGAAAAGCAGCGCTAGCGTCATGGTCCGGGCTAGGAAGACATTCACGGGTCCCTACTTTCCGTGTCCGCGTCTGCGAAGGCCTTGGGCCTGGTGGGAAGAGGGGCAAAGCCCCCCAGGACGAGAGCCACGATTTCGAGAAGGGGAGGCCATAGAAGAGCTTAAAATCTCTGGGCTTTGCCCTGCGGATGAAATACAGCAGACGATGGCAATTTCGCCGCAGCTGCTTTAGGAGGTCGAGAGGCGCTCTGCGGACCCCTTAGGAAGCCTTGGAATGCCGCCACGTCGGTTTTACTGGGCCCGGGGAAGAGTTGCCGTGGGTCTTTGAGGCCAAGGCGTCCCTCGAGTTTTTCACACCTTTCCGGGCGGAATGAATTCAGTGAGGGTTGCGACTTGGGCGCTGACGGCCACAAAGCGTGAGAGCCCTTCCTGGCACGTTAGGAAGGCCGCAAGAGCAAGGGTTCAACGTTAGGCGCCTTGCAAAAGTGTTGGGGGAAAAAGGGTCCCGCAGGCCTTTAAGGTGGGGCACTTTCCGGGCGGGAGCCCTCCAGCTGAGGGTGCCATTTTTCCCACCTGGGTTCTGGAAAGCCTTTTGCGAACGGCTTACGGCACCCCTTTGGAAGCGTGGCGACGGCTCACCGGGACTGAGAGCGGGGCTGACGAAGGCTTGCCAAGGGAAGGAGAAAAGCAGCGCTAGCGTCATGGTCCGGGCTAGGAAGACATTCACGGGTCCCTACTTTCCGTGTCCGCGTCTGCGAAGGCCTTGGGCCTGGTGGGAAGAGGGGCAAAGCCCCCCAAGACGAGAGCCACGATTTCGAGAAGGGGAGGCCGTAGAAGAGCTTAAAATCTCTGGGCTTTGCCCTGCGGATGAAATACAGCAGACGATGGCAATTTCGCCGCAGCTGCTTTAGGAGGTCGAGCGGCGCTCTGCGGACCCCTTAGGAAGCCTTGGAATGCCGCCACGTCGGTTTTACTGGGCCCGGGGAAGAGTTGCCGTGGGTCTTTGAGGCCAAGGCGTCCCTCGAGTTTTTCACACCTTTCCGGGCGGAATGAATTCAGTGAGGGTTGCGACTTGGGCGCTGACGGCCACAAAGCGTGAGAGCCCTTCCTGGCACGTTAGGAAGGCCGCAAGAGCAAGGGTTCAACGTTAGGCGCCTTGCAAAAGTGTTGGGGGAAAAAGGGTCCCGCAGGCCTTTAAGGTGGGGCACGTTCCGGGCGGGAGCCCTACAGCTGAGGGTGCCATTTTTCCCACCTGGGTTCTGGAAAGCCTTTTGCGAACGGCTTACGGCACCCCTTTGGAAGCGTGGCGACGGCTCACCGGGACTGAGAGCGGGGCTGACGAAGGCTTGCCAAGGGAAGGAGAAAAGCAGCGCTAGCATCATGGTCCGGGCTAGGAAGACATTCACGGGTCCCTACTTTCCGTGTCCGCGTCTGCGAAGGCCTTGGGCCTGGTGGGAAGAGGGGCAAAGCCCCCCAAGACGAGAGCCACGATTTCGAGAAGGGGAGGCCGTAGAAGAGCTTAAAATCTCTGGGCTTTGCCCTGCGGATGAAATACAGCAGACGATGGCAATTTCGCCGCAGCTGCTTTAGGAGGTCGAGAGGCGCTCTGCGGCCCCCTTAGGAAGCCTTGGAATGCCGCCACGTCGGTTTTACTGGGCCCGGGGAAGAGTTGCCGTGGGTCTTTGAGGCCAAGGCGTCCCTCGAGTTTTTCACACCTTTCCGGGCGGAATGAATTCAGTGAGGGTTGCGACTTGGGCGCTGACGGCCACAAAGCGTGAGAGCCCTTCCTGGCACGTTAGGAAGGCCGCAAGAGCAAGGGTTCAACGTTAGGCGCCTTGCAAAAGTGTTGGGGGAAAAAGGGTCCCGCAGGCCTTTAAGGTGGGGCACTTTCCGGGCGGGAGCCCTACAGCTGAGGGTGCCATTTTTCCCACCTGGGTTCTGGAAAGCCTTTTGCGAACGGCTTACGGCACCCCTTTGGAAGCGTGGCGACGGCTCACCGGGACTGAGAGCGGGGCTGACGAAGGCTTGCCAAGGGAAGGAGAAAAGCAGCGCTAGCGTCATGGTCCGGGCTAGGAAGACATTCACGGGTCCCTACTTTCCGTGTCCGCGTCTGCGAAGGCCTTGGGCCTGGTGGGAAGAGGGGCAAAGCCCCCCAAGACGAGAGCCACGATTTCGAGAAGGGGAGGCTGTAGAAGAGCTTAAAATCTCTGGGCTTTGCCCTGCGGATGAAATACAGCAGACGATGGCAATTTCGCCGCAGCTGCTTTAGGAGGTCGAGCGGCGCTCTGCGGACCCCTTAGGAAGCCTTGGAATGCCGCCACGTCGGTTTTACTGGGCCCGGGGAAGAGTTGCCGTGGGTCTTTGAGGCCAAGGCGTCCCTCGAGTTTTTCACACCTTTCCGGGCGGAATGAATTCAGTGAGGGTTGCGACTTGGGCGCTGACGGCCACAAAGCGTGAGAGCCCTTCCTGGCACGTTAGGAAGGCCGCAAGAGCAAGGGTTCAACGTTAGGCGCCTTGCAAAAGTGTTGGGGGAAAAAGGGTCCCGCAGGCCTTTAAGGTGGGGCACGTTCCGGGCGGGAGCCCTACAGCTGAGGGTGCCATTTTTCCCACCTGGGTTCTGGAAAGCCTTTTGCGAACGGCTTACGGCACCCCTTTGGAAGCGTGGCGACGGCTCACCGGGACTGAGAGCGGGGCTGACGAAGGCTTGCCAAGGGAAGGAGAAAAGCAGCGCTAGCATCATGGTCCGGGCTAGGAAGACATTCACGGGTCCCTACTTTCCGTGTCCGCGTCTGCGAAGGCCTTGGGCCTGGTGGGAAGAGGGGCAAAGCCCCCCAAGACGAGAGCCACGGTTTCGAGAAGGGGAGGCCGTAGAAGAGCTTAAAATCTCTGGGCTTTGCCCTGCGGATGAAATACAGCAGACGATGGCAATTTCGCCGCAGCTGCTTTAGGAGGTCGAGAGGCGCTCTGCGGACCCCTTAGGAAGCCTTGGAATGCCGCCACGTCGGTTTTACTGGGCCCGGGGAAGAGTTGCCGTGGGTCTTTGAGGCCAAGGCGTCCCTCGAGTTTTTCACACCTTTCCGGGCGGAATGAATTCAGTGAGGGTTGCGACTTGGGCGCTGACGGCCACAAAGCGTGAGAGCCCTTCCTGGCACGTTAGGAAGGCCGCAAGAGCAAGGGTTCAACGTTAGGCGCCTTGCAAAAGTGTTGGGGGAAAAAGGGTCCCGCAGGCCTTTAAGGTGGGGCACTTTCCGGGCGGGAGCCCTACAGCTGAGGGTGCCATTTTTCCCACCTGGGTTCTGGAAAGCCTTTTGCGAACGGCTTACGGCACCCCTTTGGAAGCGTGGCGACGGCTCACCGGGACTGAGAGCGGGGCTGACGAAGGCTTGCCAAGGGAAGGAGAAAAGCAGCGCTAGCGTCATGGTCCGGGCTAGGAAGACATTCACGGGTCCCTACTTTCCGTGTCCGCGTCTGCGAAGGCCTTGGGCCTGGTGGGAAGAGGGGCAAAGCCCCCCAAGACGAGAGCCACGATTTTGAGAAGGGGAGGCCGTAGAAGAGCTTAAAATCTCTGGGCTTTGCCCTGCGGATGAAATACAGCAGACGATGGCAATTTCGCCGCAGCTGCTTTAGGAGGTCGAGAGGCGCTCTGCGGACCCCTTAGGAAGCCTTGGAATGCCGCCACGTCGGTTTTACTGGGCCCGGGGAAGAGTTGCCGTGGGTCTTTGAGGCCAAGGCGTCCCTCGAGTTTTTCACACCTTTCCGGGCGGAATGAATTCAGTGAGGGTTGCGACTTGGGCGCTGACGGCCACAAAGCGTGAGAGCCCTTCCTGGCACGTTAGGAAGGCCGCAAGAGCAAGGGTTCAACGTTAGGCGCCTTGCAAAAGTGTTGGGGGAAAAAGGGTCCCGCAGGCCTTTAAGGTGGGGCACGTTCCGGGCGGGAGCCCTACAGCTGAGGGTGCCATTTTTCCCACCTGGGTTCTGGAAAGCCTTTTGCGAACGGCTTACGGCACCCCTTTGGAAGCGTGGCGACGGCTCACCGGGACTGAGAGCGGGGCTGACGAAGGCTTGCCAAGGGAAGGAGAAAAGCAGCGCTAGCGTCATGGTCCGGGCTAGGAAGACATTCACGGGTCCCTACTTTCCGTGTCCGCGTCTGCGAAGGCCTTGGGCCTGGTGGGAAGAGGGGCAAAGCCCCCCAAGACGAGAGCCACGATTTCGAGAAGGGGAGGCCGTAGAAGAGCTTAAAATCTCTGGGCTTTGCCCTGCGGATGAAATACAGCAGACGATGGCAATTTCGCCGCAGCTGCTTTAGGAGGTCGAGAGGCGCTCTGCGGACCCCTTAGGAAGCCTTGGAATGCCGCCACGTCGGTTTTACTGGGCCCGGGGAAGAGTTGCCGTGGGTCTTTGAGGCCAAGGCGTCCCTCGAGTTTTTCACACCTTTCCGGGCGGAATGAATTCAGTGAGGGTTGCGACTTGGGCGCTGACGGCCACAAAGCGTGAGAGCCCTTCCTGGCACGTTAGGAAGGCCGCAAGAGCAAGGGTTCAACGTTAGGCGCCTTGCAAAAGTGTTGGGGGAAAAAGGGTCCCGCAGGCCTTTAAGGTGGGGCACGTTCCGGGCGGGAGCCCTACAGCTGAGGGTGCCATTTTTCCCACCTGGGTTCTGGAAAGCCTTTTGCGAACGGCTTACGGCACCCCTTTGGAAGCGTGGCGACGGCTCACCGGGACTGAGAGCGGGGCTGACGAAGGCTTGCCAAGGGAAGGAGAAAAGCAGCGCTAGCGTCATGGTCCGGGCTAGGAAGACATTCACGGGTCCCTACTTTCCGTGTCCGCGTCTGCGAAGGCCTTGGGCCTGGTGGGAAGAGGGGCAAAGCCCCCCAAGACGAGAGCCACGATTTCGAGAAGGGGAGGCCGTAGAAGAGCTTAAAATCTCTGGGCTTTGCCCTGCGGATGAAATACAGCAGACGATGGCAATTTCGCCGCAGCTGCTTTAGGAGGTCGAGAGGCGCTCTGCGGACCCCTTAGGAAGCCTTGGAATGCCGCCATGTCGGTTTTACTGGGCCCGGGGAAGAGTTGCCGTGGGTCTTTGAGGCCAAGGCGTCCCTCGAGTTTTTCACACCTTTCCGGGCGGAATGAATTCAGTGAGGGTTGCGACTTGGGCGCTGACGGCCACAAAGCGTGAGAGCCCTTCCTGGCACGTTAGGAAGGCCGCAAGAGCAAGGGTTCAACGTTAGGCACCTTGCAAAAGTGTTGGGGGAAAAAGGGTCCCGCAGGCCTTTAAGGTGGGGCACTTTCCGGGCGGGAGCCCTACAGCTGAGGGTGCCATTTTTCCCACCTGGGTTCTGGAAAGCCTTTTGCGAACGGCTTACGGCACCCCTTTGGAAGCGTGGCGACGGCTCACCGGGACTGAGAGCGGGGCTGACGAAGGCTTGCCAAGGGAAGGAGAAAAGCAGCGCTAGCGTCATGGTCCGGGCTAGGAAGACATTCACGGGTCCCTACTTTCCGTGTCCGCGTCTGCGAAGGCCTTGGGCCTGGTGGGAAGAGGGGCAAAGCCCCCCAAGACGAGAGCCACGATTTCGAGAAGGGGAGGCCGTAGAAGAGCTTAAAATCTCTGGGCTTTGCCCTGCGGATGAAATACAGCAGACGATGGCAATTTCGCCGCAGCTGCTTTAGGAGGTCGAGAGGCGCTCTGCGGACCCCTTAGGAAGCCTTGGAATGCCGCCACGTCGGTTTTACTGGGCCCGGGGAAGAGTTGCCGTGGGTCTTTGAGGCCAAGGCGTCCCTCGAGTTTTTCACACCTTTCCGGGCGGAATGAATTCAGTGAGGGTTGCGACTTGGGCGCTGACGGCCACAAAGCGTGAGAGCCCTTCCTGGCACGTTAGGAAGGCCGCAAGAGCAAGGGTTCAACGTTAGGCACCTTGCAAAAGTGTTGGGGGAAAAAGGGTCCCGCAGGCCTTTAAGGTGGGGCACTTTCCGGGCGGGAGCCCTACAGCTGAGGGTGCCATTTTTCCCACCTGGGTTCTGGAAAGCCTTTTGCGAACGGCTTACGGCACCCCTTTGGAAGCGTGGCGACGGCTCACCGGGACTGAGAGCGGGGCTGACGAAGGCTTGCCAAGGGAAGGAGAAAAGCAGCGCTAGCGTCATGGTCCGGGCTAGGAAGACATTCACGGGTCCCTACTTTCCGTGTCCGCGTCTGCGAAGGCCTTGGGCCTGGTGGGAAGAGGGGCAAAGCCCCCCAGGACGAGAGCCACGATTTCGAGAAGGGGAGGCCGTAGAAGAGCTTAAAATCTCTGGGCTTTGCCCTGCGGATGAAATACAGCAGACGATGGCAATTTCGCCGCAGCTGCTTTAGGAGGTCGAGAGGCGCTCTGCGGACCCCTTAGGAAGCCTTGGAATGCCGCCACGTCGGTTTTACTGGGCCCGGGGAAGAGTTGCCGTGGGTCTTTGAGGCCAAGGCGTCCCTCGAGTTTTTCACACCTTTCCGGGCGGAATGAATTCAGTGAGGGTTGCGACTTGGGCGCTGACGGCCACAAAGCGTGAGAGCCCTTCCTGGCACGTTAGGAAGGCCGCAAGAGCAAGGGTTCAACGTTAGGCGCCTTGCAAAAGTGTTGGGGGAAAAAGGGTCCCGCAGGCCTTTAAGGTGGGGCACTTTCCGGGCGGGAGCCCTCCAGCTGAGGGTGCCATTTTTCCCACCTGGGTTCTGGAAAGCCTTTTGCGAACGGCTTACGGCACCCCTTTGGAAGCGTGGCGACGGCTCACCGGGACTGAGAGCGGGGCTGACGAAGGCTTGCCAAGGGAAGGAGAAAAGCAGCGCTAGCGTCATGGTCCGGGCTAGGAAGACATTCACGGGTCCCTACTTTCCGTGTCCGCGTCTGCGAAGGCCTTGGGCCTGGTGGGAAGAGGGGCAAAGCCCCCCAAGACGAGAGCCACGATTTCGAGAAGGGGAGGCCGTAGAAGAGCTTAAAATCTCTGGGCTTTGCCCTGCGGATGAAATACAGCAGACGATGGCAATTTCGCCGCAGCTGCTTTAGGAGGTCGAGCGGCGCTCTGCGGACCCCTTAGGAAGCCTTGGAATGCCGCCACGTCGGTTTTACTGGGCCCGGGGAAGAGTTGCCGTGGGTCTTTGAGGCCAAGGCGTCCCTCGAGTTTTTCACACCTTTCCGGGCGGAATGAATTCAGTGAGGGTTGCGACTTGGGCGCTGACGGCCACAAAGCGTGAGAGCCCTTCCTGGCACGTTAGGAAGGCCGCAAGAGCAAGGGTTCAACGTTAGGCGCCTTGCAAAAGTGTTGGGGGAAAAAGGGTCCCGCAGGCCTTTAAGGTGGGGCACGTTCCGGGCGGGAGCCCTACAGCTGAGGGTGCCATTTTTCCCACCTGGGTTCTGGAAAGCCTTTTGCGAACGGCTTACGGCACCCCTTTGGAAGCGTGGCGACGGCTCACCGGGACTGAGAGCGGGGCTGACGAAGGCTTGCCAAGGGAAGGAGAAAAGCAGCGCTAGCATCATGGTCCGGGCTAGGAAGACATTCACGGGTCCCTACTTTCCGTGTCCGCGTCTGCGAAGGCCTTGGGCCTGGTGGGAAGAGGGGCAAAGCCCCCCAAGACGAGAGCCACGATTTCGAGAAGGGGAGGCCGTAGAAGAGCTTAAAATCTCTGGGCTTTGCCCTGCGGATGAAATACAGCAGACGATGGCAATTTCGCCGCAGCTGCTTTAGGAGGTCGAGAGGCGCTCTGCGGCCCCCTTAGGAAGCCTTGGAATGCCGCCACGTCGGTTTTACTGGGCCCGGGGAAGAGTTGCCGTGGGTCTTTGAGGCCAAGGCGTCCCTCGAGTTTTTCACACCTTTCCGGGCGGAATGAATTCAGTGAGGGTTGCGACTTGGGCGCTGACGGCCACAAAGCGTGAGAGCCCTTCCTGGCACGTTAGGAAGGCCGCAAGAGCAAGGGTTCAACGTTAGGCGCCTTGCAAAAGTGTTGGGGGAAAAAGGGTCCCGCAGGCCTTTAAGGTGGGGCACTTTCCGGGCGGGAGCCCTACAGCTGAGGGTGCCATTTTTCCCACCTGGGTTCTGGAAAGCCTTTTGCGAACGGCTTACGGCACCCCTTTGGAAGCGTGGCGACGGCTCACCGGGACTGAGAGCGGGGCTGACGAAGGCTTGCCAAGGGAAGGAGAAAAGCAGCGCTAGCGTCATGGTCCGGGCTAGGAAGACATTCACGGGTCCCTACTTTCCGTGTCCGCGTCTGCGAAGGCCTTGGGCCTGGTGGGAAGAGGGGCAAAGCCCCCCAAGACGAGAGCCACGATTTCGAGAAGGGGAGGCCGTAGAAGAGCTTAAAATCTCTGGGCTTTGCCCTGCGGATGAAATACAGCAGACGATGGCAATTTTGCCGCAGCTGCTTTAGGAGGTCGAGAGGCGCTCTGCGGACCCCTTAGGAAGCCTTGGAATGCCGCCACGTCGGTTTTACTGGGCCCGGGGAAGAGTTGCCGTGGGTCTTTGAGGCCAAGGCGTCCCTCGAGTTTTTCACACCTTTCCGGGCGGAATGAATTCAGTGAGGGTTGCGACTTGGGCGCTGACGGCCACAAAGCGTGAGAGCCCTTCCTGGCACGTTAGGAAGGCCACAAGAGCAAGGGTTCAACGTTAGGCGCCTTGCAAAAGTGTTGGGGGAAAAAGGGTCCCGCAGGCCTTTAAGGTGGGGCACTTTCCGGGTGGGAGCCCTACAGCTGAGGGTGCCATTTTTCCCACCTGGGTTCTGGAAAGCCTTTTGCGAACGGCTTACGGCACCCCTTTGGAAGCGCGGCGACGGCTCACCGGGACTGAGAGCGGGGCTGACGAAGGCTTGCCAAGGGAAGGAGAAAAGCAGCGCTAGCGTCATGGTCCGGGCTAGGAAGACATTCACGGGTCCCTACTTTCCGTGTCCGCGTCTGCGAAGGCCTTGGGCCTGGTGGGAAGAGGGGCAAAGCCCCCCAAGACGAGAGCCACGATTTCGAGAAGGGGAGGCCGTAGAAGAGCTTAAAATCTCTGGGCTTTGCCCTGCGGATGAAATACAGCAGACGATGGCAATTTCGCCGCAGCTGCTTTAGGAGGTCGAGCGGCGCTCTGCGGACCCCTTAGGAAGCCTTGGAATGCCGCCACGTCGGTTTTACTGGGCCCGGGGAAGAGTTGCCGTGGGTCTTTGAGGCCAAGGCGTCCCTCGAGTTTTTCACACCTTTCCGGGCGGAATGAATTCAGTGAGGGTTGCGACTTGGGCGCTGACGGCCACAAAGCGTGAGAGCCCTTCCTGGCACGTTAGGAAGGCCGCAAGAGCAAGGGTTCAACGTTAGGCGCCTTGCAAAAGTGTTGGGGGAAAAAGGGTCCCGCAGGCCTTTAAGGTGGGGCACTTTCCGGGCGGGAGCCCTACAGCTGAGGGTGCCATTTTTCCCACCTGGGTTCTGGAAAGCCTTTTGCGAACGGCTTACGGCACCCCTTTGGAAGCGTGGCGACGGCTCACCGGGACTGAGAGCGGGGCTGACGAAGGCTTGCCAAGGGAAGGAGAAAAGCAGCGCTAGCGTCATGGTCCGGGCTAGGAAGACATTCACGGGTCCCTACTTTCCGTGTCCGCGTCTGCGAAGGCCTTGGGCCTGGTGGGAAGAGGGGCAAAGCCCCCCAAGACGAGAGCCACGATTTCGAGAAGGGGAGGCCGTAGAAGAGCTTAAAATCTCTGGGCTTTGCCCTGCGGATGAAATACAGCAGACGATGGCAATTTCGCCGCAGCTGCTTTAGGAGGTCGAGAGGCGCTCTGCGGACCCCTTAGGAAGCCTTGGAATGCCGCCACGTCGGTTTTACTGGGCCCGGGGAAGAGTTGCCGTGGGTCTTTGAGGCCAAGGCGTCCCTCGAGTTTTTCACACCTTTCCGGGCGGAATGAATTCAGTGAGGGTTGCGACTTGGGCGCTGACGGCCACAAAGCGTGAGAGCCCTTCCTGGCACGTTAGGAAGGCCGCAAGAGCAAGGGTTCAACGTTAGGCGCCTTGCAAAAGTGTTGGGGGAAAAAGGGTCCCGCAGGCCTTTAAGGTGGGGCACTTTCCGGGCGGGAGCCCTACAGCTGAGGGTGCCATTTTTCCCACCTGGGTTCTGGAAAGCCTTTTGCGAACGGCTTACGGCACCCCTTTGGAAGCGTGGCGACGGCTCACCGGGACTGAGAGCGGGGCTGACGAAGGCTTGCCAAGGGAAGGAGAAAAGCAGCGCTAGCGTCATGGTCCGGGCTAGGAAGACATTCACGGGTCCCTACTTTCCGTGTCCGCGTCTGCGAAGGCCTTGGGCCTGGTGGGAAGAGGGGCAAAGCCCCCCAAGACGAGAGCCACGGTTTCGAGAAGGGGAGGCCGTAGAAGAGCTTAAAATCTCTGGGCTTTGCCCTGCGGATGAAATACAGCAGACGATGGCAATTTCGCCGCAGCTGCTTTAGGAGGTCGAGCGGTGCTCTGCGGACCCCTTAGGAAGCCTTGGAATGCCGCCACGTCGGTTTTACTGGGCCCGGGGAAGAGTTGCCGTGGGTCTTTGAGGCCAAGGCGTCCCTCGAGTTTTTCACACCTTTCCGGGCGGAATGAATTCAGTGAGGGTTGCGACTTGGGCGCTGACGGCCACAAAGCGTGAGAGCCCTTCCTGGCACGTTAGGAAGGCCGCAAGAGCAAGGGTTCAACGTTAGGCGCCTTGCAAAAGTGTTGGGGGAAAAAGGGTCCCGCAGGCCTTTAAGGTGGGGCACGTTCCGGGCGGGAGCCCTACAGCTGAGGGTGCCATTTTTCCCACCTGGGTTCTGGAAAGCCTTTTGCGAACGGCTTACGGCACCCCTTTGGAAGCGTGGCGACGGCTCACCGGGACTGAGAGCGGGGCTGACGAAGGCTTGCCAAGGGAAGGAGAAAAGCAGCGCTAGCGTCATGGTCCGGGCTAGGAAGACATTCACGGGTCCCTACTTTCCGTGTCCGCGTCTGCGAAGGCCTTGGGCCTGGTGGGAAGAGGGGCAAAGCCCCCCAAGACGAGAGCCACGATTTCGAGAAGGGGAGGCCGTAGAAGAGCTTAAAATCTCTGGGCTTTGCCCTGCGGATGAAATACAGCAGACGATGGCAATTTCGCCGCAGCTGCTTTAGGAGGTCGAGAGGCGCTCTGCGGACCCCTTAGGAAGCCTTGGAATGCCGCCACGTCGGTTTTACTGGGCCCGGGGAAGAGTTGCCGTGGGTCTTTGAGGCCAAGGCGTCCCTCGAGTTTTTCACACCTTTCCGGGCGGAATGAATTCAGTGAGGGTTGCGACTTGGGCGCTGACGGCCACAAAGCGTGAGAGCCCTTCCTGGCACGTTAGGAAGGCCGCAAGAGCAAGGGTTCAACGTTAGGCACCTTGCAAAAGTGTTGGGGAAAAAGGGTCCCGCAGGCCTTTAAGGTGGGGCACTTTCCGGGCGGGAGCCCTACAGCTGAGGGTGCCATTTTTCCCACCTGGGTTCTGGAAAGCCTTTTGCGAACGGCTTACGGCACCCCTTTGGAAGCGTGGCGACGGCTCACCGGGACTGAGAGCGGGGCTGACGAAGGCTTGCCAAGGGAAGGAGAAAAGCAGCGCTAGCGTCATGGTCCGGGCTAGGAAGACATTCACGGGTCCCTACTTTCCGTGTCCGCGTCTGCGAAGGCCTTGGGCCTGGTGGGAAGAGGGGCAAAGCCCCCCAAGACGAGAGCCACGATTTCGAGAAGGGGAGGCCGTAGAAGAGCTTAAAATCTCTGGGCTTTGCCCTGCGGATGAAATACAGCAGACGATGGCAATTTCGCCGCAGCTGCTTTAGGAGGTCGAGAGGCGCTCTGCGGCCCCCTTAGGAAGCCTTGGAATGCCGCCACGTCGGTTTTACTGGGCCCGGGGAAGAGTTGCCGTGGGTCTTTGAGGCCAAGGCGTCCCTCGAGTTTTTCACACCTTTCCGGGCGGAATGAATTCAGTGAGGGTTGCGACTTGGGCGCTGACGGCCACAAAGCGTGAGAGCCCTTCCTGGCACGTTAGGAAGGCCGCAAGAGCAAGGGTTCAACGTTAGGCGCCTTGCAAAAGTGTTGGGGGAAAAAGGGTCCCGCAGGCCTTTAAGGTGGGGCACTTTCCGGGCGGGAGCCCTCCAGCTGAGGGTGCCATTTTTCCCACCTGGGTTCTGGAAAGCCTTTTGCGAACGGCTTACGGCACCCCTTTGGAAGCGTGGCGACGGCTCACCGGGACTGAGAGCGGGGCTGACGAAGGCTTGCCAAGGGAAGGAGAAAAGCAGCGCTAGCGTCATGGTCCGGGCTAGGAAGACATTCACGGGTCCCTACTTTCCGTGTCCGCGTCTGCGAAGGCCTTGGGCCTGGTGGGAAGAGGGGCAAAGCCCCCCAAGACGAGAGCCACGATTTCGAGAAGGGGAGGCCGTAGAAGAGCTTAAAATCTCTGGGCTTTGCCCTGCGGATGAAATACAGCAGACGATGGCAATTTCGCCGCAGCTGCTTTAGGAGGTCGAGAGGCGCTCTGCGGACCCCTTAGGAAGCCTTGGAATGCCGCCACGTCGGTTTTACTGGGCCCGGGGAAGAGTTGCCGTGGGTCTTTGAGGCCAAGGCGTCCCTCGAGTTTTTCACACCTTTCCGGGCGGAATGAATTCAGTGAGGGTTGCGACTTGGGCGCTGACGGCCACAAAGCGTGAGAGCCCTTCCTGGCACGTTAGGAAGGCCGCAAGAGCAAGGGTTCAACGTTAGGCGCCTTGCAAAAGTGTTGGGGGAAAAAGGGTCCCGCAGGCCTTTAAGGTGGGGCACTTTCCGGGCGGGAGCCCTACAGCTGAGGGTGCCATTTTTCCCACCTGGGTTCTGGAAAGCCTTTTGCGAACGGCTTACGGCACCCCTTTGGAAGCGTGGCGACGGCTCACCGGGACTGAGAGCGGGGCTGACGAAGGCTTGCCAAGGGAAGGAGAAAAGCAGCGCTAGCGTCATGGTCCGGGCTAGGAAGACATTCACGGGTCCCTACTTTCCGTGTCCGCGTCTGCGAAGGCCTTGGGCCTGGTGGGAAGAGGGGCAAAGCCCCCCAAGACGAGAGCCACGATTTCGAGAAGGGGAGGCCGTAGAAGAGCTTAAAATCTCTGGGCTTTGCCCTGCGGATGAAATACAGCAGACGATGGCAATTTCGCCGCAGCTGCTTTAGGAGGTCGAGAGGCGCTCTGCGGACCCCTTAGGAAGCCTTGGAATGCCGCCACGTCGGTTTTACTGGGCCCGGGGAAGAGTTGCCGTGGGTCTTTGAGGCCAAGGCGTCCCTCGAGTTTTTCACACCTTTCCGGGCGGAATGAATTCAGTGAGGGTTGCGACTTGGGCGCTGACGGCCACAAAGCGTGAGAGCCCTTCCTGGCACGTTAGGAAGGCCGCAAGAGCAAGGGTTCAACGTTAGGCGCCTTGCAAAAGTGTTGGGGGAAAAAGGGTCCCGCAGGCCTTTAAGGTGGGGCACTTTCCGGGCGGGAGCCCTACAGCTGAGGGTGCCATTTTTCCCACCTGGGTTCTGGAAAGCCTTTTGCGAACGGCTTACGGCACCCCTTTGGAAGCGTGGCGACGGCTCACCGGGACTGAGAGCGGGGCTGACGAAGGCTTGCCAAGGGAAGGAGAAAAGCAGCGCTAGCGTCATGGTCCGGGCTAGGAAGACATTCACGGGTCCCTACTTTCCGTGTCCGCGTCTGCGAAGGCCTTGGGCCTGGTGGGAAGAGGGGCAAAGCCCCCCAAGACGAGAGCCACGGTTTCGAGAAGGGGAGGCCGTAGAAGAGCTTAAAATCTCTGGGCTTTGCCCTGCGGATGAAATACAGCAGACGATGGCAATTTCGCCGCAGCTGCTTTAGGAGGTCGAGCGGTGCTCTGCGGACCCCTTAGGAAGCCTTGGAATGCCGCCACGTCGGTTTTACTGGGCCCGGGGAAGAGTTGCCGTGGGTCTTTGAGGCCAAGGCGTCCCTCGAGTTTTTCACACCTTTCCGGGCGGAATGAATTCAGTGAGGGTTGCGACTTGGGCGCTGACGGCCACAAAGCGTGAGAGCCCTTCCTGGCACGTTAGGAAGGCCGCAAGAGCAAGGGTTCAACGTTAGGCGCCTTGCAAAAGTGTTGGGGGAAAAAGGGTCCCGCAGGCCTTTAAGGTGGGGCACGTTCCGGGCGGGAGCCCTACAGCTGAGGGTGCCATTTTTCCCACCTGGGTTCTGGAAAGCCTTTTGCGAACGGCTTACGGCACCCCTTTGGAAGCGTGGCGACGGCTCACCGGGACTGAGAGCGGGGCTGACGAAGGCTTGCCAAGGGAAGGAGAAAAGCAGCGCTAGCGTCATGGTCCGGGCTAGGAAGACATTCACGGGTCCCTACTTTCCGTGTCCGCGTCTGCGAAGGCCTTGGGCCTGGTGGGAAGAGGGGCAAAGCCCCCCAAGACGAGAGCCACGATTTCGAGAAGGGGAGGCCGTAGAAGAGCTTAAAATCTCTGGGCTTTGCCCTGCGGATGAAATACAGCAGACGATGGCAATTTCGCCGCAGCTGCTTTAGGAGGTCGAGAGGCGCTCTGCGGACCCCTTAGGAAGCCTTGGAATGCCGCCACGTCGGTTTTACTGGGCCCGGGGAAGAGTTGCCGTGGGTCTTTGAGGCCAAGGCGTCCCTCGAGTTTTTCACACCTTTCCGGGCGGAATGAATTCAGTGAGGGTTGCGACTTGGGCGCTGACGGCCACAAAGCGTGAGAGCCCTTCCTGGCACGTTAGGAAGGCCGCAAGAGCAAGGGTTCAACGTTAGGCACCTTGCAAAAGTGTTGGGGAAAAAGGGTCCCGCAGGCCTTTAAGGTGGGGCACTTTCCGGGCGGGAGCCCTACAGCTGAGGGTGCCATTTTTCCCACCTGGGTTCTGGAAAGCCTTTTGCGAACGGCTTACGGCACCCCTTTGGAAGCGTGGCGACGGCTCACCGGGACTGAGAGCGGGGCTGACGAAGGCTTGCCAAGGGAAGGAGAAAAGCAGCGCTAGCGTCATGGTCCGGGCTAGGAAGACATTCACGGGTCCCTACTTTCCGTGTCCGCGTCTGCGAAGGCCTTGGGCCTGGTGGGAAGAGGGGCAAAGCCCCCCAAGACGAGAGCCACGATTTCGAGAAGGGGAGGCCGTAGAAGAGCTTAAAATCTCTGGGCTTTGCCCTGCGGATGAAATACAGCAGACGATGGCAATTTCGCCGCAGCTGCTTTAGGAGGTCGAGAGGCGCTCTGCGGCCCCCTTAGGAAGCCTTGGAATGCCGCCACGTCGGTTTTACTGGGCCCGGGGAAGAGTTGCCGTGGGTCTTTGAGGCCAAGGCGTCCCTCGAGTTTTTCACACCTTTCCGGGCGGAATGAATTCAGTGAGGGTTGCGACTTGGGCGCTGACGGCCACAAAGCGTGAGAGCCCTTCCTGGCACGTTAGGAAGGCCGCAAGAGCAAGGGTTCAACGTTAGGCGCCTTGCAAAAGTGTTGGGGGAAAAAGGGTCCCGCAGGCCTTTAAGGTGGGGCACTTTCCGGGCGGGAGCCCTCCAGCTGAGGGTGCCATTTTTCCCACCTGGGTTCTGGAAAGCCTTTTGCGAACGGCTTACGGCACCCCTTTGGAAGCGTGGCGACGGCTCACCGGGACTGAGAGCGGGGCTGACGAAGGCTTGCCAAGGGAAGGAGAAAAGCAGCGCTAGCGTCATGGTCCGGGCTAGGAAGACATTCACGGGTCCCTACTTTCCGTGTCCGCGTCTGCGAAGGCCTTGGGCCTGGTGGGAAGAGGGGCAAAGCCCCCCAAGACGAGAGCCACGATTTCGAGAAGGGGAGGCCGTAGAAGAGCTTAAAATCTCTGGGCTTTGCCCTGCGGATGAAATACAGCAGACGATGGCAATTTCGCCGCAGCTGCTTTAGGAGGTCGAGAGGCGCTCTGCGGACCCCTTAGGAAGCCTTGGAATGCCGCCACGTCGGTTTTACTGGGCCCGGGGAAGAGTTGCCGTGGGTCTTTGAGGCCAAGGCGTCCCTCGAGTTTTTCACACCTTTCCGGGCGGAATGAATTCAGTGAGGGTTGCGACTTGGGCGCTGACGGCCACAAAGCGTGAGAGCCCTTCCTGGCACGTTAGGAAGGCCGCAAGAGCAAGGGTTCAACGTTAGGCGCCTTGCAAAAGTGTTGGGGGAAAAAGGGTCCCGCAGGCCTTTAAGGTGGGGCACTTTCCGGGCGGGAGCCCTCCAGCTGAGGGTGCCATTTTTCCCACCTGGGTTCTGGAAAGCCTTTTGCGAACGGCTTACGGCACCCCTTTGGAAGCGTGGCGACGGCTCACCGGGACTGAGAGCGGGGCTGACGAAGGCTTGCCAAGGGAAGGAGAAAAGCAGCGCTAGCGTCATGGTCCGGGCTAGGAAGACATTCACGGGTCCCTACTTTCCGTGTCCGCGTCTGCGAAGGCCTTGGGCCTGGTGGGAAGAGGGGCAAAGCCCCCCAAGACGAGAGCCACGATTTCGAGAAGGGGAGGCCGTAGAAGAGCTTAAAATCTCTGGGCTTTGCCCTGCGGATGAAATACAGCAGACGATGGCAATTTCGCCGCAGCTGCTTTAGGAGGTCGAGAGGCGCTCTGCGGACCCCTTAGGAAGCCTTGGAATGCCGCCACGTCGGTTTTACTGGGCCCGGGGAAGAGTTGCCGTGGGTCTTTGAGGCCAAGGCGTCCCTCGAGTTTTTCACACCTTTCCGGGCGGAATGAATTCAGTGAGGGTTGCGACTTGGGCGCTGACGGCCACAAAGCGTGAGAGCCCTTCCTGGCACGTTAGGAAGGCCGCAAGAGCAAGGGTTCAACGTTAGGCGCCTTGCAAAAGTGTTGGGGGAAAAAGGGTCCCGCAGGCCTTTAAGGTGGGGCACGTTCCGGGCGGGAGCCCTACAGCTGAGGGTGCCATTTTTCCCACCTGGGTTCTGGAAAGCCTTTTGCGAACGGCTTACGGCACCCCTTTGGAAGCGTGGCGACGGCTCACCGGGACTGAGAGCGGGGCTGACGAAGGCTTGCCAAGGGAAGGAGAAAAGCAGCGCTAGCATCATGGTCCGGGCTAGGAAGACATTCACGGGTCCCTACTTTCCGTGTCCGCGTCTGCGAAGGCCTTGGGCCTGGTGGGAAGAGGGGCAAAGCCCCCCAAGACGAGAGCCACGATTTCGAGAAGGGGAGGCCGTAGAAGAGCTTAAAATCTCTGGGCTTTGCCCTGCGGATGAAATACAGCAGACGATGGCAATTTCGCCGCAGATGCTTTAGGAGGTCGAGAGGCGCTCTGCGGCCCCCTTAGGAAGCCTTGGAATGCCGCCACGTCGGTTTTACTGGGCCCGGGGAAGAGTTGCCGTGGGTCTTTGAGGCCAAGGCGTCCCTCGAGTTTTTCACACCTTTCCGGGCGGAATGAATTCAGTGAGGGTTGCGACTTGGGCGCTGACGGCCACAAAGCGTGAGAGCCCTTCCTGGCACGTTAGGAAGGCCGCAAGAGCAAGGGTTCAACGTTAGGCGCCTTGCAAAAGTGTTGGGGGAAAAAGGGTCCCGCAGGCCTTTAAGGTGGGGCACTTTCCGGGCGGGAGCCCTCCAGCTGAGGGTGCCATTTTTCCCACCTGGGTTCTGGAAAGCCTTTTGCGAACGGCTTACGGCACCCCTTTGGAAGCGTGGCGACGGCTCACCGGGACTGAGAGCGGGGCTGACGAAGGCTTGCCAAGGGAAGGAGAAAAGCAGCGCTAGCGTCATGGTCCGGGCTAGGAAGACATTCACGGGTCCCTACTTTCCGTGTCCGCGTCTGCGAAGGCCTTGGGCCTGGTGGGAAGAGGGGCAAAGCCCCCCAAGACGAGAGCCACGATTTCGAGAAGGGGAGGCCGTAGAAGAGCTTAAAATCTCTGGGCTTTGCCCTGCGGATGAAATACAGCAGACGATGGCAATTTCGCCGCAGCTGCTTTAGGAGGTCGAGAGGCGCTCTGCGGACCCCTTAGGAAGCCTTGGAATGCCGCCACGTCGGTTTTACTGGGCCCGGGGAAGAGTTGCCGTGGGTCTTTGAGGCCAAGGCGTCCCTCGAGTTTTTCACACCTTTCCGGGCGGAATGAATTCAGTGAGGGTTGCGACTTGGGCGCTGACGGCCACAAAGCGTGAGAGCCCTTCCTGGCACGTTAGGAAGGCCGCAAGAGCAAGGGTTCAACGTTAGGCGCCTTGCAAAAGTGTTGGGGGAAAAAGGGTCCCGCAGGCCTTTAAGGTGGGGCACTTTCCGGGCGGGAGCCCTACAGCTGAGGGTGCCATTTTTCCCACCTGGGTTCTGGAAAGCCTTTTGCGAACGGCTTACGGCACCCCTTTGGAAGCGTGGCGACGGCTCACCGGGACTGAGAGCGGGGCTGACGAAGGCTTGCCAAGGGAAGGAGAAAAGCAGCGCTAGCGTCATGGTCCGGGCTAGGAAGACATTCACGGGTCCCTACTTTCCGTGTCCGCGTCTGCGAAGGCCTTGGGCCTGGTGGGAAGAGGGGCAAAGCCCCCCAAGACGAGAGCCACGATTTCGAGAAGGGGAGGCCGTAGAAGAGCTTAAAATCTCTGGGCTTTGCCCTGCGGATGAAATACAGCAGACGATGGCAATTTCGCCGCAGCTGCTTTAGGAGGTCGAGAGGCGCTCTGCGGACCCCTTAGGAAGCCTTGGAATGCCGCCACGTCGGTTTTACTGGGCCCGGGGAAGAGTTGCCGTGGGTCTTTGAGGCCAAGGCGTCCCTCGAGTTTTTCACACCTTTCCGGGCGGAATGAATTCAGTGAGGGTTGCGACTTGGGCGCTGACGGCCACAAAGCGTGAGAGCCCTTCCTGGCACGTTAGGAAGGCCACAAGAGCAAGGGTTCAACGTTAGGCGCCTTGCAAAAGTGTTGGGGGAAAAAGGGTCCCGCAGGCCTTTAAGGTGGGGCACTTTCCGGGCGGGAGCCCTACAGCTGAGGGTGCCATTTTTCCCACCTGGGTTCTGGAAAGCCTTTTGCGAACGGCTTACGGCACCCCTTTGGAAGCGCGGCGACGGCTCACCGGGACTGAGAGCGGGGCTGACGAAGGCTTGCCAAGGGAAGGAGAAAAGCAGCGCTAGCGTCATGGTCCGGGCTAGGAAGACATTCACGGGTCCCTACTTTCCGTGTCCGCGTCTGCGAAGGCCTTGGGCCTGGTGGGAAGAGGGGCAAAGCCCCCCAAGACGAGAGCCACGATTTCGAGAAGGGGAGGCCGTAGAAGAGCTTAAAATCTCTGGGCTTTGCCCTGCGGATGAAATACAGCAGACGATGGCAATTTCGCCGCAGCTGCTTTAGGAGGTCGAGCGGCGCTCTGCGGACCCCTTAGGAAGCCTTGGAATGCCGCCACGTCGGTTTTACTGGGCCCGGGGAAGAGTTGCCGTGGGTCTTTGAGGCCAAGGCGTCCCTCGAGTTTTTCACACCTTTCCGGGCGGAATGAATTCAGTGAGGGTTGCGACTTGGGCGCTGACGGCCACAAAGCGTGAGAGCCCTTCCTGGCACGTTAGGAAGGCCGCAAGAGCAAGGGTTCAACGTTAGGCGCCTTGCAAAAGTGTTGGGGGAAAAAGGGTCCCGCAGGCCTTTAAGGTGGGGCACTTTCCGGGCGGGAGCCCTACAGCTGAGGGTGCCATTTTTCCCACCTGGGTTCTGGAAAGCCTTTTGCGAACGGCTTACGGCACCCCTTTGGAAGCGCGGCGACGGCTCACCGGGACTGAGAGCGGGGCTGACGAAGGCTTGCCAAGGGAAGGAGAAAAGCAGCGCTAGCGTCATGGTCCGGGCTAGGAAGACATTCACGGGTCCCTACTTTCCGTGTCCGCGTCTGCGAAGGCCTTGGGCCTGGTGGGAAGAGGGGCAAAGCCCCCCAAGACGAGAGCCACGATTTCGAGAAGGGGAGGCCGTAGAAGAGCTTAAAATCTCTGGGCTTTGCCCTGCGGATGAAATACAGCAGACGATGGCAATTTCGCCGCAGCTGCTTTAGGAGGTCGAGAGGCGCTCTGCGGACCCCTTAGGAAGCCTTGGAATGCCGCCACGTCGGTTTTACTGGGCCCGGGGAAGAGTTGCCGTGGGTCTTTGAGGCCAAGGCGTCCCTCGAGTTTTTCACACCTTTCCGGGCGGAATGAATTCAGTGAGGGTTGCGACTTGGGCGCTGACGGCCACAAAGCGTGAGAGCCCTTCCTGGCACGTTAGGAAGGCCGCAAGAGCAAGGGTTCAACGTTAGGCGCCTTGCAAAAGTGTTGGGGGAAAAAGGGTCCCGCAGGCCTTTAAGGTGGGGCACTTTCCGGGTGGGAGCCCTACAGCTGAGGGTGCCATTTTTCCCACCTGGGTTCTGGAAAGCCTTTTGCGAACGGCTTACGGCACCCCTTTGGAAGCGCGGCGACGGCTCACCGGGACTGAGAGCGGGGCTGACGAAGGCTTGCCAAGGGAAGGAGAAAAGCAGCGCTAGCGTCATGGTCCGGGCTAGGAAGACATTCACGGGTCCCTACTTTCCGTGTCCGCGTCTGCGAAGGCCTTGGGCCTGGTGGGAAGAGGGGCAAAGCCCCCCAAGACGAGAGCCACGATTTCGAGAAGGGGAGGCCGTAGAAGAGCTTAAAATCTCTGGGCTTTGCCCTGCGGATGAAATACAGCAGACGATGGCAATTTCGCCGCAGCTGCTTTAGGAGGTCGAGCGGCGCTCTGCGGACCCCTTAGGAAGCCTTGGAATGCCGCCACGTCGGTTTTACTGGGCCCGGGGAAGAGTTGCCGTGGGTCTTTGAGGCCAAGGCGTCCCTCGAGTTTTTCACACCTTTCCGGGCGGAATGAATTCAGTGAGGGTTGCGACTTGGGCGCTGACGGCCACAAAGCGTGAGAGCCCTTCCTGGCACGTTAGGAAGGCCGCAAGAGCAAGGGTTCAACGTTAGGCGCCTTGCAAAAGTGTTGGGGGAAAAAGGGTCCCGCAGGCCTTTAAGGTGGGGCACTTTCCGGGCGGGAGCCCTACAGCTGAGGGTGCCATTTTTCCCACCTGGGTTCTGGAAAGCCTTTTGCGAACGGCTTACGGCACCCCTTTGGAAGCGCGGCGACGGCTCACCGGGACTGAGAGCGGGGCTGACGAAGGCTTGCCAAGGGAAGGAGAAAAGCAGCGCTAGCGTCATGGTCCGGGCTAGGAAGACATTCACGGGTCCCTACTTTCCGTGTCCGCGTCTGCGAAGGCCTTGGGCCTGGTGGGAAGAGGGGCAAAGCCCCCCAAGACGAGAGCCACGATTTCGAGAAGGGGAGGCCGTAGAAGAGCTTAAAATCTCTGGGCTTTGCCCTGCGGATGAAATACAGCAGACGATGGCAATTTCGCCGCAGCTGCTTTAGGAGGTCGAGAGGCGCTCTGCGGACCCCTTAGGAAGCCTTGGAATGCCGCCACGTCGGTTTTACTGGGCCCGGGGAAGAGTTGCCGTGGGTCTTTGAGGCCAAGGCGTCCCTCGAGTTTTTCACACCTTTCCGGGCGGAATGAATTCAGTGAGGGTTGCGACTTGGGCGCTGACGGCCACAAAGCGTGAGAGCCCTTCCTGGCACGTTAGGAAGGCCGCAAGAGCAAGGGTTCAACGTTAGGCGCCTTGCAAAAGTGTTGGGGGAAAAAGGGTCCCGCAGGCCTTTAAGGTGGGGCACTTTCCGGGCGGGAGCCCTACAGCTGAGGGTGCCATTTTTCCCACCTGGGTTCTGGAAAGCCTTTTGCGAACGGCTTACGGCACCCCTTTGGAAGCGTGGCGACGGCTCACCGGGACTGAGAGCGGGGCTGACGAAGGCTTGCCAAGGGAAGGAGAAAAGCAGCGCTAGCGTCATGGTCCGGGCTAGGAAGACATTCACGGGTCCCTACTTTCCGTGTCCGCGTCTGCGAAGGCCTTGGGCCTGGTGGGAAGAGGGGCAAAGCCCCCCAAGACGAGAGCCACGATTTCGAGAAGGGGAGGCCGTAGAAGAGCTTAAAATCTCTGGGCTTTGCCCTGCGGATGAAATACAGCAGACGATGGCAATTTCGCCGCAGCTGCTTTAGGAGGTCGAGAGGCGCTCTGCGGACCCCTTAGGAAGCCTTGGAATGCCGCCACGTCGGTTTTACTGGGCCCGGGGAAGAGTTGCCGTGGGTCTTTGAGGCCAAGGCGTCCCTCGAGTTTTTCACACCTTTCCGGGCGGAATGAATTCAGTGAGGGTTGCGACTTGGGCGCTGACGGCCACAAAGCGTGAGAGCCCTTCCTGGCACGTTAGGAAGGCCGCAAGAGCAAGGGTTCAACGTTAGGCGCCTTGCAAAAGTGTTGGGGGAAAAAGGGTCCCGCAGGCCTTTAAGGTGGGGCACTTTCCGGGCGGGAGCCCTCCAGCTGAGGGTGCCATTTTTCCCACCTGGGTTCTGGAAAGCCTTTTGCGAACGGCTTACGGCACCCCTTTGGAAGCGTGGCGACGGCTCACCGGGACTGAGAGCGGGGCTGACGAAGGCTTGCCAAGGGAAGGAGAAAAGCAGCGCTAGCGTCATGGTCCGGGCTAGGAAGACATTCACGGGTCCCTACTTTCCGTGTCCGCGTCTGCGAAGGCCTTGGGCCTGGTGGGAAGAGGGGCAAAGCCCCCCAAGACGAGAGCCACGATTTCGAGAAGGGGAGGCCGTAGAAGAGCTTAAAATCTCTGGGCTTTGCCCTGCGGATGAAATACAGCAGACGATGGCAATTTCGCCGCAGCTGCTTTAGGAGGTCGAGCGGCGCTCTGCGGACCCCTTAGGAAGCCTTGGAATGCCGCCACGTCGGTTTTACTGGGCCCGGGGAAGAGTTGCCGTGGGTCTTTGAGGCCAAGGCGTCCCTCGAGTTTTTCACACCTTTCTGGGCGGAATGAATTCAGTGAGGGTTGCGACTTGGGCGCTGACGGCCACAAAGCGTGAGAGCCCTTCCTGGCACGTTAGGAAGGCCGCAAGAGCAAGGGTTCAACGTTAGGCGCCTTGCAAAAGTGTTGGGGGAAAAAGGGTCCCGCAGGCCTTTAAGGTGGGGCACTTTCCGGGCGGGAGCCCTCCAGCTGAGGGTGCCATTTTTCCCACCTGGGTTCTGGAAAGCCTTTTGCGAACGGCTTACGGCACCCCTTTGGAAGCGTGGCGACGGCTCACCGGGACTGAGAGCGGGGCTGACGAAGGCTTGCCAAGGGAAGGAGAAAAGCAGCGCTAGCGTCATGGTCCGGGCTAGGAAGACATTCACGGGTCCCTACTTTCCGTGTCCGCGTCTGCGAAGGCCTTGGGCCTGGTGGGAAGAGGGGCAAAGCCCCCCAAGACGAGAGCCACGATTTCGAGAAGGGGAGGCCGTAGAAGAGCTTAAAATCTCTGGGCTTTGCCCTGCGGATGAAATACAGCAGACGATGGCAATTTCGCCGCAGCTGCTTTAGGAGGTCGAGCGGCGCTCTGCGGACCCCTTAGGAAGCCTTGGAATGCCGCCACGTCGGTTTTACTGGGCCCGGGGAAGAGTTGCCGTGGGTCTTTGAGGCCAAGGCGTCCCTCGAGTTTTTCACACCTTTCCGGGCGGAATGAATTCAGTGAGGGTTGCGACTTGGGCGCTGACGGCCACAAAGCGTGAGAGCCCTTCCTGGCACGTTAGGAAGGCCGCAAGAGCAAGGGTTCAACGTTAGGCGCCTTGCAAAAGTGTTGGGGGAAAAAGGGTCCCGCAGGCCTTTAAGGTGGGGCACTTTCCGGGCGGGAGCCCTACAGCTGAGGGTGCCATTTTTCCCACCTGGGTTCTGGAAAGCCTTTTGCGAACGGCTTACGGCACCCCTTTGGAAGCGTGGCGACGGCTCACCGGGACTGAGAGCGGGGCTGACGAAGGCTTGCCAAGGGAAGGAGAAAAGCAGCGCTAGCGTCATGGTCCGGGCTAGGAAGACATTCACGGGTCCCTACTTTCCGTGTCCGCGTCTGCGAAGGCCTTGGGCCTGGTGGGAAGAGGGGCAAAGCCCCCCAAGACGAGAGCCACGATTTCGAGAAGGGGAGGCCGTAGAAGAGCTTAAAATCTCTGGGCTTTGCCCTGCGGATGAAATACAGCAGACGATGGCAATTTCGCCGCAGCTGCTTTAGGAGGTCGAGAGGCGCTCTGCGGACCCCTTAGGAAGCCTTGGAATGCCGCCACGTCGGTTTTACTGGGCCCGGGGAAGAGTTACCGTGGGTCTTTGAGGCCAAGGCGTCCCTCGAATTTTTCACACCTTTCCGGGCGGAATGAATTCAGTGAGGGTTGCGACTTGGGCGCTGACGGCCACAAAGCGTGAGAGCCCTTCCTGGCACGTTAGGAAGGCCGCAAGAGCAAGGGTTCAACGTTAGGCGCCTTGCAAAAGTGTTGGGGGAAAAAGGGTCCCGCAGGCCTTTAAGGTGGGGCACTTTCCGGGCGGGAGCCCTACAGCTGAGGGTGCCATTTTTCCCACCTGGGTTCTGGAAAGCCTTTTGCGAACGGCTTACGGCACCCCTTTGGAAGCGTGGCGACGGCTCACCGGGACTGAGAGCGGGGCTGACGAAGGCTTGCCAAGGGAAGGAGAAAAGCAGCGCTAGCGTCATGGTCCGGGCTAGGAAGACATTCATGGGTCCCTACTTTCCGTGTCCGCGTCTGCGAAGGCCTTGGGCCTGGTGGGAAGAGGGGCAAAGCCCCCCAAGACGAGAGCCACGATTTCGAGAAGGGGAGGCCGTAGAAGAGCAAAAAAACTCTGGGCTTTGCCCTGCGGATGAAATACAGCAGACGATGGCAATTTCGCCGCAGCTGCTTTAGGAGGTCGAGAGGCGCTCTGCGGACCCCTTAGGAAGCCTTGGAATGCCGCCACGTCGGTTTTACTGGGCCCGGGGAAGAGTTGCCGTGGGTCTTTGAGGCCAAGGCGTCCCTCGAGTTTTTCACACCTTTCCGGGCGGAATGAATTCAGTGAGGGTTGCGACTTGGGCGCTGACGGCCACAAAGCGTGAGAGCCCTTCCTGGCACGTTAGGAAGGCCGCAAGAGCAAGGGTTCAACGTTAGGCGCCTTGCAAAAGTGTTGGGGGAAAAAGGGTCCCGCAGGCCTTTAAGGTGGGGCACTTTCCGGGCGGGAGCCCTACAGCTGAGGGTGCCATTTTTCCCACCTGGGTTCTGGAAAGCCTTTTGCGAACGGCTTACGGCACCCCTTTGGAAGCGTGGCGACGGCTCACCGGGACTGAGAGCGGGGCTGACGAAGGCTTGCCAAGGGAAGGAGAAAAGCAGCGCTAGCGTCATGGTCCGGGCTAGGAAGACATTCACGGGTCCCTACTTTCCGTGTCCGCGTCTGCGAAGGCCTTGGGCCTGGTGGGAAGAGGGGCAAAGCCCCCCAAGACGAGAGCCACGATTTCGAGAAGGGGAGGCCGTAGAAGAGCTTAAAATCTCTGGGCTTTGCCCTGCGGATGAAATACAGCAGACGATGGCAATTTCGCCGCAGCTGCTTTAGGAGGTCGAGCGGCGCTCTGCGGACCCCTTAGGAAGCCTTGGAATGCCGCCACGTCGGTTTTACTGGGCCCGGGGAAGAGTTGCCGTGGGTCTTTGAGGCCAAGGCGTCCCTCGAGTTTTTCACACCTTTCCGGGCGGAATGAATTCAGTGAGGGTTGCGACTTGGGCGCTGACGGCCACAAAGCGTGAGAGCCCTTCCTGGCACGTTAGGAAGGCCGCAAGAGCAAGGGTTCAACGTTAGGCGCCTTGCAAAAGTGTTGGGGGAAAAAGGGTCCCGCAGGCCTTTAAGGTGGGGCACTTTCTGGGCGGGAGCCCTACAGCTGAGGGTGCCATTTTTCCCACCTGGGTTCTGGAAAGCCTTTTGCGAACGGCTTACGGCACCCCTTTGGAAGCGCGGCGACGGCTCACCGGGACTGAGAGCGGGGCTGACGAAGGCTTGCCAAGGGAAGGAGAAAAGCAGCGCTAGCGTCATGGTCCGGGCTAGGAAGACATTCACGGGTCCCTACTTTCCGTGTCCGCGTCTGCGAAGGCCTTGGGCCTGGTGGGAAGAGGGGCAAAGCCCCCCAAGACGAGAGCCACGATTTCGAGAAGGGGAGGCCGTAGAAGAGCTTAAAATCTCTGGGCTTTGCCCTGCGGATGAAATACAGCAGACGATGGCAATTTTGCCGCAGCTGCTTTAGGAGGTCGAGAGGCGCTCTGCGGACCCCTTAGGAAGCCTTGGAATGCCGCCACGTCGGTTTTACTGGGCCCGGGGAAGAGTTGCCGTGGGTCTTTGAGGCCAAGGCGTCCCTCGAGTTTTTCACACCTTTCCGGGCGGAATGAATTCAGTGAGGGTTGCGACTTGGGCGCTGACGGCCACAAAGCGTGAGAGCCCTTCCTGGCACGTTAGGAAGGCCGCAAGAGCAAGGGTTCAACGTTAGGCGCCTTGCAAAAGTGTTGGGGGAAAAAGGGTCCCGCAGGCCTTTAAGGTGGGGCACTTTCCGGGCGGGAGCCCTACAGCTGAGGGTGCCATTTTTCCCACCTGGGTTCTGGAAAGCCTTTTGCGAACGGCTTACGGCACCCCTTTGGAAGCGTGGCGACGGCTCACCGGGACTGAGAGCGGGGCTGACGAAGGCTTGCCAAGGGAAGGAGAAAAGCAGCGCTAGCGTCATGGTCCGGGCTAGGAAGACATTCACGGGTCCCTACTTTCCGTGTCCGCGTCTGCGAAGGCCTTGGGCCTGGTGGGAAGAGGGGCAAAGCCCCCCAAGACGAGAGCCACGATTTCGAGAAGGGGAGGCCGTAGAAGAGCTTAAAATCTCTGGGCTTTGCCCTGCGGATGAAATACAGCAGACGATGGCAATTTCGCCGCAGCTGCTTTAGGAGGTCGAGAGGCGCTCTGCGGACCCCTTAGGAAGCCTTGGAATGCCGCCACGTCGGTTTTACTGGGCCCGGGGAAGAGTTGCCGTGGGTCTTTGAGGCCAAGGCGTCCCTCGAGTTTTTCACACCTTTCCGGGCGGAATGAATTCAGTGAGGGTTGCGACTTGGGCGCTGACGGCCACAAAGCGTGAGAGCCCTTCCTGGCACGTTAGGAAGGCCGCAAGAGCAAGGGTTCAACGTTAGGCGCCTTGCAAAAGTGTTGGGGGAAAAAGGGTCCCGCAGGCCTTTAAGGTGGGGCACTTTCCGGGCGGGAGCCCTACAGCTGAGGGTGCCATTTTTCCCACCTGGGTTCTGGAAAGCCTTTTGCGAACGGCTTACGGCACCCCTTTGGAAGCGTGGCGACGGCTCACCGGGACTGAGAGCGGGGCTGACGAAGGCTTGCCAAGGGAAGGAGAAAAGCAGCGCTAGCGTCATGGTCCGGGCTAGGAAGACATTCACGGGTCCCTACTTTCCGTGTCCGCGTCTGCGAAGGCCTTGGGCCTGGTGGGAAGAGGGGCAAAGCCCCCCAAGACGAGAGCCACGATTTCGAGAAGGGGAGGCCGTAGAAGAGCTTAAAATCTCTGGGCTTTGCCCTGCGGATGAAATACAGCAGACGATGGCAATTTCGCCGCAGCTGCTTTAGGAGGTCGAGAGGCGCTCTGCGGACCCCTTAGGAAGCCTTGGAATGCCGCCACGTCGGTTTTACTGGGCCCGGGGAAGAGTTGCCGTGGGTCTTTGAGGCCAAGGCGTCCCTCGAGTTTTTCACACCTTTCCGGGCGGAATGAATTCAGTGAGGGTTGCGACTTGGGCGCTGACGGCCACAAAGCGTGAGAGCCCTTCCTGGCACGTTAGGAAGGCCGCAAGAGCAAGGGTTCAACGTTAGGCGCCTTGCAAAAGTGTTGGGGGAAAAAGGGTCCCGCAGGCCTTTAAGGTGGGGCACTTTCCGGGCGGGAGCCCTACAGCTGAGGGTGCCATTTTTCCCACCTGGGTTCTGGAAAGCCTTTTGCGAACGGCTTACGGCACCCCTTTGGAAGCGCGGCGACGGCTCACCGGGACTGAGAGCGGGGCTGACGAAGGCTTGCCAAGGGAAGGAGAAAAGCAGCGCTAGCGTCATGGTCCGGGCTAGGAAGACATTCACGGGTCCCTACTTTCCGTGTCCGCGTCTGCGAAGGCCTTGGGCCTGGTGGGAAGAGGGGCAAAGCCCCCCAAGACGAGAGCCACGATTTCGAGAAGGGGAGGCCGTAGAAGAGCTTAAAATCTCTGGGCTTTGCCCTGCGGATGAAATACAGCAGACGATGGCAATTTCGCCGCAGCTGCTTTAGGAGGTCGAGAGGCGCTCTGCGGACCCCTTAGGAAGCCTTGGAATGCCGCCACGTCGGTTTTACTGGGCCCGGGGAAGAGTTGCCGTGGGTCTTTGAGGCCAAGGCGTCCCTCGAGTTTTTCACACCTTTCCGGGCGGAATGAATTCAGTGAGGGTTGCGACTTGGGCGCTGACGGCCACAAAGCGTGAGAGCCCTTCCTGGCACGTTAGGAAGGCCGCAAGAGCAAGGGTTCAACGTTAGGCGCCTTGCAAAAGTGTTGGGGGAAAAAGGGTCCCGCAGGCCTTTAAGGTGGGGCACTTTCCGGGCGGGAGCCCTACAGCTGAGGGTGCCATTTTTCCCACCTGGGTTCTGGAAAGCCTTTTGCGAACGGCTTACGGCACCCCTTTGGAAGCGCGGCGACGGCTCACCGGGACTGAGAGCGGGGCTGACGAAGGCTTGCCAAGGGAAGGAGAAAAGCAGCGCTAGCGTCATGGTCCGGGCTAGGAAGACATTCACGGGTCCCTACTTTCCGTGTCCGCGTCTGCGAAGGCCTTGGGCCTGGTGGGAAGAGGGGCAAAGCCCCCCAAGACGAGAGCCACGATTTCGAGAAGGGGAGGCCGTAGAAGAGCTTAAAATCTCTGGGCTTTGCCCTGCGGATGAAATACAGCAGACGATGGCAATTTCGCCGCAGCTGCTTTAGGAGGTCGAGAGGCGCTCTGCGGACCCCTTAGGAAGCCTTGGAATGCCGCCACGTCGGTTTTACTGGGCCCGGGGAAGAGTTGCCGTGGGTCTTTGAGGCCAAGGCGTCCCTCGAGTTTTTCACACCTTTCCGGGCGGAATGAATTCAGTGAGGGTTGCGACTTGGGCGCTGACGGCCACAAAGCGTGAGAGCCCTTCCTGGCACGTTAGGAAGGCCGCAAGAGCAAGGGTTCAACGTTAGGCGCCTTGCAAAAGTGTTGGGGGAAAAAGGGTCCCGCAGGCCTTTAAGGTGGGGCACTTTCCGGGCGGGAGCCCTACAGCTGAGGGTGCCATTTTTCCCACCTGGGTTCTGGAAAGCCTTTTGCGAACGGCTTACGGCACCCCTTTGGAAGCGCGGCGACGGCTCACCGGGACTGAGAGCGGGGCTGACGAAGGCTTGCCAAGGGAAGGAGAAAAGCAGCGCTAGCGTCATGGTCCGGGCTAGGAAGACATTCACGGGTCCCTACTTTCCGTGTCCGCGTCTGCGAAGGCCTTGGGCCTGGTGGGAAGAGGGGCAAAGCCCCCCAAGACGAGAGCCACGATTTCGAGAAGGGGAGGCCGTAGAAGAGCTTAAAATCTCTGGGCTTTGCCCTGCGGATGAAATACAGCAGACGATGGCAATTTCGCCGCAGCTGCTTTAGGAGGTCGAGAGGCGCTCTGCGGACCCCTTAGGAAGCCTTGGAATGCCGCCACGTCGGTTTTACTGGGCCCGGGGAAGAGTTGCCGTGGGTCTTTGAGGCCAAGGCGTCCCTCGAGTTTTTCACACCTTTCCGGGCGGAATGAATTCAGTGAGGGTTGCGACTTGGGTGCTGACGGCCACAAAGCGTGAGAGCCCTTCCTGGCACGTTAGGAAGGCCGCAAGAGCAAGGGTTCAACGTTAGGCGCCTTGCAAAAGTGTTGGTGGAAAAAGGGTCCCGCAGGCCTTTAAGGTGGGGCACTTTCCGGGCGGGAGCCCTCCAGCTGAGGGTGCCATTTTTCCCACCTGGGTTCTGGAAAGCCTTTTGCGAACGGCTTACGGCACCCCTTTGGAAGCGTGGCGACGGCTCACCGGGACTGAGAGCGGGGCTGACGAAGGCTTGCCAAGGGAAGGAGAAAAGCAGCGCTAGCGTCATGGTCCGGGCTAGGAAGACATTCACGGGTCCCTACTTTCCGTGTCCGCGTCTGCGAAGGCCTTGGGCCTGGTGGGAAGAGGGGCAAAGCCCCCCAAGACGAGAGCCACGATTTCGAGAAGGGGAGGCCGTAGAAGAGCTTAAAATCTCTGGGCTTTGCCCTGCGGATGAAATACAGCAGACGATGGCAATTTCGCCGCAGCTGCTTTAGGAGGTCGAGCGGCGCTCTGCGGACCCCTTAGGAAGCCTTGGAATGCCGCCACGTCGGTTTTACTGGGCCCGGGGAAGAGTTGCCGTGGGTCTTTGAGGCCAAGGCGTCCCTCGACTTTTTCACACCTTTCCGGGCGGAATGAATTCAGTGAGGGTTGCGACTTGGGCGCTGACGGCCACAAAGCGTGAGAGCCCTTCCTGGCACGTTAGGAAGGCCGCAAGAGCAAGGGTTCAATGTTAGGCGCCTTGAAAAAGTGTTGGGGGAAAAAGGGTCCCGCAGGCCTTTAAGGTGGGGCACGTTCCGGGCGGGAGCCCTCCAGCTGAGGGTGCCATTTTTCCCACCTGGGTTCTGGAAAGCCTTTTGCGAACGGCTTACGGCACCCCTTTGGAAGCGTGGCGACGGCTCACCGGGACTGAGAGCGGGGCTGACGAAGGCTTGCCAAGGGAAGGAGAAAAGCAGCGCTAGCGTCATGGTCCGGGCTAGGAAGACATTCACGGGTCCCTACTTTCCGTGTCCGCGTCTGCGAAGGCCTTGGGCCTGGTGGGAAGAGGGGCAAAGCCCCCCAAGACGAGAGCCACGATTTCGAGAAGGGGAGGCCTTAGAAGAGCTTAAAATCTCTGGGCTTTGCCCTGCGGATGAAATACAGCAGACGATGGCAATTTCGCCGCAGCTGCTTTAGGAGGTCGAGAGGCGCTCTGCGGACCCCTTAGGAAGCCTTGGAATGCCGCCACGTCGGTTTTACTGGGCCCGGGGAAGAGTTGCCGTGGGTCTTTGAGGCCAAGGCGTCCCTCGAGTTTTTCACACCTTTCCGGGCGGAATGAATTCAGTGAGGGTTGCGACTTGGGCGCTGACGGCCACAAAGCGTGAGAGCCCTTCCTGGCACGTTAGGAAGGCCGCAAGAGCAAGGGTTCAACGTTAGGCGCCTTGCAAAAGTGTTGGGGGAAAAAGGGTCCCGCAGGCCTTTAAGGTGGGGCACTTTCCGGGCGGGAGCCCTACAGCTGAGGGTGCCATTTTTCCCACCTGGGTTCTGGAAAGCCTTTTGCGAACGGCTTACGGCACCCCTTTGGAAGCGTGGCGACGGCTCACCGGGACTGAGAGCGGGGCTGACGAAGGCTTGCCAAGGGAAGGAGAAAAGCAGCGCTAGCGTCATGGTCCGGGCTAGGAAGACATTCACGGGTCCCTACTTTCCGTGTCCGCGTCTGCGAAGGCCTTGGGCCTGGTGGGAAGAGGGGCAAAGCCCCCCAAGACGAGAGCCACGATTTCGAGAAGGGGAGGCCGTAGAAGAGCTTAAAATCTCTGGGCTTTGCCCTGCGGATGAAATACAGCAGACGATGGCAATTTCGCCGCAGCTGCTTTAGGAGGTCGAGAGGCGCTCTGCGGACCCCTTAGGAAGCCTTGGAATGCCGCCACGTCGGTTTTACTGGGCCCGGGGAAGAGTTGCCGTGGGTCTTTGAGGCCAAGGCGTCCCTCGAGTTTTTCACACCTTTCCGGGCGGAATGAATTCAGTGAGGGTTGCGACTTGGGCGCTGACGGCCACAAAGCGTGAGAGCCCTTCCTGGCACGTTAGGAAGGCCGCAAGAGCAAGGGTTCAACGTTAGGCGCCTTGCAAAAGTGTTGGGGGAAAAAGGGTCCCGCAGGCCTTTAAGGTGGGGCACTTTCCGGGCGGGAGCCCTACAGCTGAGGGTGCCATTTTTCCCACCTGGGTTCTGGAAAGCCTTTTGCGAACGGCTTACGGCACCCCTTTGGAAGCGCGGCGACGGCTCACCGGGACTGAGAGCGGGGCTGACGAAGGCTTGCCAAGGGAAGGAGAAAAGCAGCGCTAGCGTCATGGTCCGGGCTAGGAAGACATTCACGGGTCCCTACTTTCCGTGTCCGCGTCTGCGAAGGCCTTGGGCCTGGTGGGAAGAGGGGCAAAGCCCCCCAAGACGAGAGCCACGATTTTGAGAAGGGGAGGCCGTAGAAGAGCTTAAAATCTCTGGGCTTTGCCCTGCGGATGAAATACAGCAGACGATGGCAATTTCGCCGCAGCTGCTTTAGGAGGTCGAGCGGCGCTCTGCGGACCCCTTAGGAAGCCTTGGAATGCCGCCACGTCGGTTTTACTGGGCCCGGGGAAGAGTTGCCGTGGGTCTTTGAGGCCAAGGCGTCCCTCGAGTTTTTCACACCTTTCCGGGCGGAATGAATTCAGTGAGGGTTGCGACTTGGGCGCTGACGGCCACAAAGCGTGAGAGCCCTTCCTGGCACGTTAGGAAGGCCGCAAGAGCAAGGGTTCAACGTTAGGCGCCTTGCAAAAGTGTTGGGGGAAAAAGGGTCCCGCAGGCCTTTAAGGTGGGGCACTTTCCGGGCGGGAGCCCTACAGCTGAGGGTGCCATTTTTCCCACCTGGGTTCTGGAAAGCCTTTTGCGAACGGCTTACGGCACCCCTTTGGAAGCGTGGCGACGGCTCACCGGGACTGAGAGCGGGGCTGACGAAGGCTTGCCAAGGGAAGGAGAAAAGCAGCGCTAGCGTCATGGTCCGGGCTAGGAAGACATTCACGGGTCCCTACTTTCCGTGTCCGCGTCTGCGAAGGCCTTGGGCCTGGTGGGAAGAGGGGCAAAGCCCCCCAAGACGAGAGCCACGATTTCGAGAAGGGGAGGCCGTAGAAGAGCTTAAAATCTCTGGGCTTTGCCCTGCGGATGAAATACAGCAGACGATGGCAATTTCGCCGCAGCTGCTTTAGGAGGTCGAGAGGCGCTCTGCGGACCCCTTAGGAAGCCTTGGAATGCCGCCACGTCGGTTTTACTGGGCCCGGGGAAGAGTTGCCGTGGGTCTTTGAGGCCAAGGCGTCCCTCGAGTTTTTCACACCTTTCCGGGCGGAATGAATTCAGTGAGGGTTGCGACTTGGGCGCTGACGGCCACAAAGCGTGAGAGCCCTTCCTGGCACGTTAGGAAGGCCGCAAGAGCAAGGGTTCAACGTTAGGCGCCTTGCAAAAGTGTTGGGGGAAAAAGGGTCCCGCAGGCCTTTAAGGTGGGGCACTTTCCGGGCGGGAGCCCTACAGCTGAGGGTGCCATTTTTCCCACCTGGGTTCTGGAAAGCCTTTTGCGAACGGCTTACGGCACCCCTTTGGAAGCGTGGCGACGGCTCACCGGGACTGAGAGCGGGGCTGACGAAGGCTTGCCAAGGGAAGGAGAAAAGCAGCGCTAGCGTCATGGTCCGGGCTAGGAAGACATTCACGGGTCCCTACTTTCCGTGTCCGCGTCTGCGAAGGCCTTGGGCCTGGTGGGAAGAGGGGCAAAGCCCCCCAAGACGAGAGCCACGATTTCGAGAAGGGGAGGCCTTAGAAGAGCTTAAAATCTCTGGGCTTTGCCCTGCGGATGAAATACAGCAGACGATGGCAATTTCGCCGCAGCTGCTTTAGGAGGTCGAGAGGCGCTCTGCGGACCCCTTAGGAAGCCTTGGAATGCCGCCACGTCGGTTTTACTGGGCCCGGGGAAGAGTTGCCGTGGGTCTTTGAGGCCAAGGCGTCCCTCGAGTTTTTCACACCTTTCCGGGCGGAATGAATTCAGTGAGGGTTGCGACTTGGGCGCTGACGGCCACAAAGCGTGAGAGCCCTTCCTGGCACGTTAGGAAGGCCGCAAGAGCAAGGGTTCAACGTTAGGCGCCTTGCAAAAGTGTTGGGGGAAAAAGGGTCCCGCAGGCCTTTAAGGTGGGGCACTTTCCGGGCGGGAGCCCTACAGCTGAGGGTGCCATTTTTCCCACCTGGGTTCTGGAAAGCCTTTTGCGAACGGCTTACGGCACCCCTTTGGAAGCGTGGCGACGGCTCACCGGGACTGAGAGCGGGGCTGACGAAGGCTTGCCAAGGGAAGGAGAAAAGCAGCGCTAGCGTCATGGTCCGGGCTAGGAAGACATTCACGGGTCCCTACTTTCCGTGTCCGCGTCTGCGAAGGCCTTGGGCCTGGTGGGAAGAGGGGCAAAGCCCCCCAAGACGAGAGCCACGATTTCGAGAAGGGGAGGCCGTAGAAGAGCTTAAAATCTCTGGGCTTTGCCCTGCGGATGAAATACAGCAGACGATGGCAATTTCGCCGCAGCTGCTTTAGGAGGTCGAGAGGCGCTCTGCGGACCCCTTAGGAAGCCTTGGAATGCCGCCACGTCGGTTTTACTGGGCCCGGGGAAGAGTTGCCGTGGGTCTTTGAGGCCAAGGCGTCCCTCGAGTTTTTCACACCTTTCCGGGCGGAATGAATTCAGTGAGGGTTGCGACTTGGGCGCTGACGGCCACAAAGCGTGAGAGCCCTTCCTGGCACGTTAGGAAGGCCGCAAGAGCAAGGGTTCAACGTTAGGCGCCTTGCAAAAGTGTTGGGGGAAAAAGGGTCCCGCAGGCCTTTAAGGTGGGGCACTTTCCGGGCGGGAGCCCTACAGCTGAGGGTGCCATTTTTCCCACCTGGGTTCTGGAAAGCCTTTTGCGAACGGCTTACGGCACCCCTTTGGAAGCGCGGCGACGGCTCACCGGGACTGAGAGCGGGGCTGACGAAGGCTTGCCAAGGGAAGGAGAAAAGCAGCGCTAGCGTCATGGTCCGGGCTAGGAAGACATTCACGGGTCCCTACTTTCCGTGTCCGCGTCTGCGAAGGCCTTGGCCTGGTGGGAAGAGGGGCAAAGCCCCCCAAGACGAGAGCCACGATTTCGAGAAGGGGAGGCTGTAGAAGAGCTTAAAATCTCTGGGCTTTGCCCTGCGGATGAAATACAGCAGACGATGGCAATTTCGCCGCAGCTGCTTTAGGAGGTCGAGCGGCGCTCTGCGGACCCCTTAGGAAGCCTTGGAATGCCGCCACGTCGGTTTTACTGGGCCCGGGGAAGAGTTGCCGTGGGTCTTTGAGGCCAAGGCGTCCCTCGAGTTTTTCACACCTTTCCGGGCGGAATGAATTCAGTGAGGGTTGCGACTTGGGCGCTGACGGCCACAAAGCGTGAGAGCCCTTCCTGGCACGTTAGGAAGGCCGCAAGAGCAAGGGTTCAACGTTAGGCGCCTTGAAAAAGTGTTGGGGGAAAAAGGGTCCCACAGGCCTTTAAGGTGGGGCACGTTCCGGGCGGGAGCCCTACAGCTGAGGGTGCCATTTTTCCCACCTGGGTTCTGGAAAGCCTTTTGCGAACGGCTTACGGCACCCCTTTGGAAGCGTGGCGACGGCTCACCGGGACTGAGAGCGGGGCTGACGAAGGCTTGCCAAGGGAAGGAGAAAAGCAGCGCTAGCGTCATGGTCCGGGCTAGGAAGACATTCACGGGTCCCTACTTTCCGTGTCCGCGTCTGCGAAGGCCTTGGCCTGGTGGGAAGAGGGGCAAAGCCCCCCAAGACGAGAGCCACGATTTCGAGAAGGGGAGGCTGTAGAAGAGCTTAAAATCTCTGGGCTTTGCCCTGCGGATGAAATACAGCAGACGATGGCAATTTCGCCGCAGCTGCTTTAGGAGGTCGAGAGGCGCTCTGCGGACCCCTTAGGAAGCCTTGGAATGCCGCCACGTCGGTTTTACTGGGCCCGGGGAAGAGTTGCCGTGGGTCTTTGAGGCCAAGGCGTCCCTCGAGTTTTTCACACCTTTCCGGGCGGAATGAATTCAGTGAGGGTTGCGACTTGGGCGCTGACGGCCACAAAGCGTGAGAGCCCTTCCTGGCACGTTAGGAAGGCCGCAAGAGCAAGGGTTCAACGTTAGGCGCCTTGCAAAAGTGTTGGGGGAAAAAGGGTCCCGCAGGCCTTTAAGGTGGGGCACTTTCCGGGCGGGAGCCCTCCAGCTGAGGGTGCCATTTTTCCCACCTGGGTTCTGGAAAGCCTTTTGCGAACGGCTTACGGCACCCCTTTGGAAGCGTGGCGACGGCTCACCGGGACTGAGAGCGGGGCTGACGAAGGCTTGCCAAGGGAAGGAGAAAAGCAGCGCTAGCGTCATGGTCCGGGCTAGGAAGACATTCACGGGTCCCTACTTTCCGTGTCCGCGTCTGCGAAGGCCTTGGGCCTGGTGGGAAGAGGGGCAAAGCCCCCCAAGACGAGAGCCACGATTTCGAGAAGGGGAGGCCGTAGAAGAGCTTAAAATCTCTGGGCTTTGCCCTGCGGATGAAATACAGCAGACGATGGCAATTTCGCCGCAGCTGCTTTAGGAGGTCGAGAGGCGCTCTGCGGACCCCTTAGGAAGCCTTGGAATGCCGCCACGTCGGTTTTACTGGGCCCGGGGAAGAGTTGCCGTGGGTCTTTGAGGCCAAGGCGTCCCTCGAGTTTTTCACACCTTTCCGGGCGGAATGAATTCAGTGAGGGTTGCGACTTGGGCGCTGACGGCCACAAAGCGTGAGAGCCCTTCCTGGCACGTTAGGAAGGCCGCAAGAGCAAGGGTTCAACGTTAGGCGCCTTGAAAAAGTGTTGGGGGAAAAAGGGTCCCGCAGGCCTTTAAGGTGGGGCACTTTCCGGGCGGGAGCCCTCCAGCTGAGGGTGCCATTTTTCCCACCTGGGTTCTGGAAAGCCTTTTGCGAACGGCTTACGGCACCCCTTTGGAAGCGTGGCGACGGCTCACCGGGACTGAGAGCGGGGCTGACGAAGGCTTGCCAAGGGAAGGAGAAAAGCAGCGCTAGCGTCATGGTCCGGGCTAGGAAGACATTCACGGGTCCCTACTTTCCGTGTCCGCGTCTGCGAAGGCCTTGGGCCTGGTGGGAAGAGGGGCAAAGCCCCCCAAGACGAGAGCCACGATTTCGAGAAGGGGAGGCCGTAGAAGAGCTTAAAATCTCTGGGCTTTGCCCTGCGGATGAAATACAGCAGACGATGGCAATTTCGCCGCAGCTGCTTTAGGAGGTCGAGAGGCGCTCTGCGGACCCCTTAGGAAGCCTTGGAATGCCGCCACGTCGGTTTTACTGGGCCCGGGGAAGAGTTGCCGTGGGTCTTTGAGGCCAAGGCGTCCCTCGAGTTTTTCACACCTTTCCGGGCGGAATGAATTCAGTGAGGGTTGCGACTTGGGCGCTGACGGCCACAAAGCGTGAGAGCCCTTCCTGGCACGTTAGGAAGGCCGCAAGAGCAAGGGTTCAACGTTAGGCGCCTTGCAAAAGTGTTGGGGGAAAAAGGGTCCCGCAGGCCTTTAAGGTGGGGCACTTTCCGGGCGGGAGCCCTCCAGCTGAGGGTGCCATTTTTCCCACCTGGGTTCTGGAAAGCCTTTTGCGAACGGCTTACGGCACCCCTTTGGAAGCGTGGCGACGGCTCACCGGGACTGAGAGCGGGGCTGACGAAGGCTTGCCAAGGGAAGGAGAAAAGCAGCGCTAGCGTCATGGTCCGGGCTAGGAAGACATTCACGGGTCCCTACTTTCCGTGTCCGCGTCTGCGAAGGCCTTGGGCCTGGTGGGAAGAGGGGCAAAGCCCCCCAAGACGAGAGCCACGATTTCGAGAAGGGGAGGCCGTAGAAGAGCTTAAAATCTCTGGGCTTTGCCCTGCGGATGAAATACAGCAGACGATGGCAATTTCGCCGCAGCTGCTTTAGGAGGTCGAGAGGCGCTCTGCGGACCCCTTAGGAAGCCTTGGAATGCCGCCACGTCGGTTTTACTGGGCCCGGGGAAGAGTTGCCGTGGGTCTTTGAGGCCAAGGCGTCCCTCGAGTTTTTCACACCTTTCCGGGCGGAATGAATTCAGTGAGGGTTGCGACTTGGGCGCTGACGGCCACAAAGCGTGAGAGCCCTTCCTGGCACGTTAGGAAGGCCGCAAGAGCAAGGGTTCAACGTTAGGCGCCTTGCAAAAGTGTTGGGGGAAAAAGGGTCCCGCAGGCCTTTAAGGTGGGGCACTTTCCGGGCGGGAGCCCTACAGCTGAGGGTGCCATTTTTCCCACCTGGGTTCTGGAAAGCCTTTTGCGAACGGCTTACGGCACCCCTTTGGAAGCGTGGCGACGGCTCACCGGGACTGAGAGCGGGGCTGACGAAGGCTTGCCAAGGGAAGGAGAAAAGCAGCGCTAGCGTCATGGTCCGGGCTAGGAAGACATTCACGGGTCCCTACTTTCCGTGTCCGCGTCTGCGAAGGCCTTGGGCCTGGTGGGAAGAGGGGCAAAGCCCCCCAAGACGAGAGCCACGATTTCGAGAAGGGGAGGCCGTAGAAGAGCTTAAAATCTCTGGGCTTTGCCCTGCGGATGAAATACAGCAGACGATGGCAATTTCGCCGCAGCTGCTTTAGGAGGTCGAGAGGCGCTCTGCGGACCCCTTAGGAAGCCTTGGAATGCCGCCACGTCGGTTTTACTGGGCCCGGGGAAGAGTTGCCGTGGGTCTTTGAGGCCAAGGCGTCCCTCGAGTTTTTCACACCTTTCCGGGCGGAATGAATTCAGTGAGGGTTGCGACTTGGGCGCTGACGGCCACAAAGCGTGAGAGCCCTTCCTGGCACGTTAGGAAGGCCGCAAGAGCAAGGGTTCAACGTTAGGCGCCTTGCAAAAGTGTTGGGGGAAAAAGGGTCCCGCAGGCCTTTAAGGTGGGGCACTTTCCGGGCGGGAGCCCTCCAGCTGAGGGTGCCATTTTTCCCACCTGGGTTCTGGAAAGCCTTTTGCGAACGGCTTACGGCACCCCTTTGGAAGCGTGGCGACGGCTCACCGGGACTGAGAGCGGGGCTGACGAAGGCTTGCCAAGGGAAGGAGAAAAGCAGCGCTAGCGTCATGGTCCGGGCTAGGAAGACATTCACGGGTCCCTACTTTCCGTGTCCGCGTCTGCGAAGGCCTTGGGCCTGGTGGGAAGAGGGGCAAAGCCCCCCAAGACGAGAGCCACGATTTCGAGAAGGGGAGGCCGTAGAAGAGCTTAAAATCTCTGGGCTTTGCCCTGCGGATGAAATACAGCAGACGATGGCAATTTCGCCGCAGCTGCTTTAGGAGGTCGAGAGGCGCTCTGCGGACCCCTTAGGAAGCCTTGGAATGCCGCCACGTCGGTTTTACTGGGCCCGGGGAAGAGTTGCCGTGGGTCTTTGAGGCCAAGGCGTCCCTCGAGTTTTTCACACCTTTCCGGGCGGAATGAATTCAGTGAGGGTTGCGACTTGGGCGCTGACGGCCACAAAGCGTGAGAGCCCTTCCTGGCACGTTAGGAAGGCCGCAAGAGCAAGGGTTCAACGTTAGGCGCCTTGCAAAAGTGTTGGGGGAAAAAGGGTCCCGCAGGCCTTTAAGGTGGGGCACTTTCCGGGCGGGAGCCCTCCAGCTGAGGGTGCCATTTTTCCCACCTGGGTTCTGGAAAGCCTTTTGCGAACGGCTTACGGCACCCCTTTGGAAGCGTGGCGACGGCTCACCGGGACTGAGAGCGGGGCTGACGAAGGCTTGCCAAGGGAAGGAGAAAAGCAGCGCTAGCGTCATGGTCCGGGCTAGGAAGACATTCACGGGTCCCTACTTTCCGTGTCCGCGTCTGCGAAGGCCTTGGGCCTGGTGGGAAGAGGGGCAAAGCCCCCCAAGACGAGAGCCACGATTTCGAGAAGGGGAGGCCGTAGAAGAGCTTAAAATCTCTGGGCTTTGCCCTGCGGATGAAATACAGCAGACGATGGCAATTTCGCCGCAGCTGCTTTAGGAGGTCGAGAGGCGCTCTGCGGACCCCTTAGGAAGCCTTGGAATGCCGCCACGTCGGTTTTACTGGGCCCGGGGAAGAGTTGCCGTGGGTCTTTGAGGCCAAGGCGTCCCTCGAGTTTTTCACACCTTTCCGGGCGGAATGAATTCAGTGAGGGTTGCGACTTGGGCGCTGACGGCCACAAAGCGTGAGAGCCCTTCCTGGCACGTTAGGAAGGCCGCAAGAGCAAGGGTTCAACGTTAGGCGCCTTGCAAAAGTGTTGGGGGAAAAAGGGTCCCGCAGGCCTTTAAGGTGGGGCACTTTCCGGGCGGGAGCCCTCCAGCTGAGGGTGCCATTTTTCCCACCTGGGTTCTGGAAAGCCTTTTGCGAACGGCTTACGGCACCCCTTTGGAAGCGTGGCGACGGCTCACCGGGACTGAGAGCGGGGCTGACGAAGGCTTGCCAAGGGAAGGAGAAAAGCAGCGCTAGCGTCATGGTCCGGGCTAGGAAGACATTCACGGGTCCCTACTTTCCGTGTCCGCGTCTGCGAAGGCCTTGGGCCTGGTGGGAAGAGGGGCAAAGCCCCCCAAGACGAGAGCCACGATTTCGAGAAGGGGAGGCCGTAGAAGAGCTTAAAATCTCTGGGCTTTGCCCTGCGGATGAAATACAGCAGACGATGGCAATTTCGCCGCAGCTGCTTTAGGAGGTCGAGAGGCGCTCTGCGGACCCCTTAGGAAGCCTTGGAATGCCGCCACGTCGGTTTTACTGGGCCCGGGGAAGAGTTGCCGTGGGTCTTTGAGGCCAAGGCGTCCCTCGAGTTTTTCACACCTTTCCGGGCGGAATGAATTCAGTGAGGGTTGCGACTTGGGCGCTGACGGCCACAAAGCGTGAGAGCCCTTCCTGGCACGTTAGGAAGGCCGCAAGAGCAAGGGTTCAACGTTAGGCGCCTTGCAAAAGTGTTGGGGGAAAAAGGGTCCCGCAGGCCTTTAAGGTGGGGCACTTTCCGGGCGGGAGCCCTACAGCTGAGGGTGCCATTTTTCCCACCTGGGTTCTGGAAAGCCTTTTGCGAACGGCTTACGGCACCCCTTTGGAAGCGTGGCGACGGCTCACCGGGACTGAGAGCGGGGCTGACGAAGGCTTGCCAAGGGAAGGAGAAAAGCAGCGCTAGCGTCATGGTCCGGGCTAGGAAGACATTCACGGGTCCCTACTTTCCGTGTCCGCGTCTGCGAAGGCCTTGGGCCTGGTGGGAAGAGGGGCAAAGCCCCCCAAGACGAGAGCCACGATTTCGAGAAGGGGAGGCCGTAGAAGAGCTTAAAATCTCTGGGCTTTGCCCTGCGGATGAAATACAGCAGACGATGGCAATTTCGCCGCAGCTGCTTTAGGAGGTCGAGAGGCGCTCTGCGGACCCCTTAGGAAGCCTTGGAATGCCGCCACGTCGGTTTTACTGGGCCCGGGGAAGAGTTGCCGTGGGTCTTTGAGGCCAAGGCGTCCCTCGAGTTTTTCACACCTTTCCGGGCGGAATGAATTCAGTGAGGGTTGCGACTTGGGCGCTGACGGCCACAAAGCGTGAGAGCCCTTCCTGGCACGTTAGGAAGGCCGCAAGAGCAAGGGTTCAACGTTAGGCGCCTTGCAAAAGTGTTGGGGGAAAAAGGGTCCCGCAGGCCTTTAAGGTGGGGCACTTTCCGGGCGGGAGCCCTCCAGCTGAGGGTGCCATTTTTCCCACCTGGGTTCTGGAAAGCCTTTTGCGAACGGCTTACGGCACCCCTTTGGAAGCGTGGCGACGGCTCACCGGGACTGAGAGCGGGGCTGACGAAGGCTTGCCAAGGGAAGGAGAAAAGCAGCGCTAGCGTCATGGTCCGGGCTAGGAAGACATTCACGGGTCCCTACTTTCCGTGTCCGCGTCTGCGAAGGCCTTGGGCCTGGTGGGAAGAGGGGCAAAGCCCCCCAAGACGAGAGCCACGATTTCGAGAAGGGGAGGCCGTAGAAGAGCTTAAAATCTCTGGGCTTTGCCCTGCGGATGAAATACAGCAGACGATGGCAATTTCGCCGCAGCTGCTTTAGGAGGTCGAGAGGCGCTCTGCGGACCCCTTAGGAAGCCTTGGAATGCCGCCACGTCGGTTTTACTGGGCCCGGGGAAGAGTTGCCGTGGGTCTTTGAGGCCAAGGCGTCCCTCGAGTTTTTCACACCTTTCCGGGCGGAATGAATTCAGTGAGGGTTGCGACTTGGGCGCTGACGGCCACAAAGCGTGAGAGCCCTTCCTGGCACGTTAGGAAGGCCGCAAGAGCAAGGGTTCAACGTTAGGCGCCTTGCAAAAGTGTTGGGGGAAAAAGGGTCCCGCAGGCCTTTAAGGTGGGGCACTTTCTGGGCGGGAGCCCTACAGCTGAGGGTGCCATTTTTCCCACCTGGGTTCTGGAAAGCCTTTTGCGAACGGCTTACGGCACCCCTTTGGAAGCGTGGCGACGGCTCACCGGGACTGAGAGCGGGGCTGACGAAGGCTTGCCAAGGGAAGGAGAAAAGCAGCGCTAGCGTCATGGTCCGGGCTAGGAAGACATTCACGGGTCCCTACTTTCCGTGTCCGCGTCTGCGAAGGCCTTGGGCCTGGTGGGAAGAGGGGCAAAGCCCCCCAAGACGAGAGCCACGATTTCGAGAAGGGGAGGCCGTAGAAGAGCTTAAAATCTCTGGGCTTTGCCCTGCGGATGAAATACAGCAGACGATGGCAATTTCGCCGCAGCTGCTTTAGGAGGTCGAGAGGCGCTCTGCGGACCCCTTAGGAAGCCTTGGAATGCCGCCACGTCGGTTTTACTGGGCCCGGGGAAGAGTTGCCGTGGGTCTTTGAGGCCAAGGCGTCCCTCGAGTTTTTCACACCTTTCCGGGCGGAATGAATTCAGTGAGGGTTGCGACTTGGGCGCTGACGGCCACAAAGCGTGAGAGCCCTTCCTGGCACGTTAGGAAGGCCGCAAGAGCAAGGGTTCAACGTTAGGCGCCTTGCAAAAGTGTTGGGGGAAAAAGGGTCCCGCAGGCCTTTAAGGTGGGGCACTTTCCGGGCGGGAGCCCTACAGCTGAGGGTGCCATTTTTCCCACCTGGGTTCTGGAAAGCCTTTTGCGAACGGCTTACGGCACCCCTTTGGAAGCGTGGCGACGGCTCACCGGGACTGAGAGCGGGGCTGACGAAGGCTTGCCAAGGGAAGGAGAAAAGCAGCGCTAGCGTCATGGTCCGGGCTAGGAAGACATTCACGGGTCCCTACTTTCCGTGTCCGCGTCTGCGAAGGCCTTGGGCCTGGTGGGAAGAGGGGCAAAGCCCCCCAAGACGAGAGCCACGATTTCGAGAAGGGGAGGCCGTAGAAGAGCTTAAAATCTCTGGGCTTTGCCCTGCGGATGAAATACAGCAGACGATGGCAATTTCGCCGCAGCTGCTTTAGGAGGTCGAGAGGCGCTCTGCGGACCCCTTAGGAAGCCTTGGAATGCCGCCACGTCGGTTTTACTGGGCCCGGGGAAGAGTTGCCGTGGGTCTTTGAGGCCAAGGCGTCCCTCGAGTTTTTCACACCTTTCCGGGCGGAATGAATTCAGTGAGGGTTGCGACTTGGGCGCTGACGGCCACAAAGCGTGAGAGCCCTTCCTGGCACGTTAGGAAGGCCGCAAGAGCAAGGGTTCAACGTTAGGCGCCTTGCAAAAGTGTTGGGGGAAAAAGGGTCCCGCAGGCCTTTAAGGTGGGGCACTTTCCGGGCGGGAGCCCTCCAGCTGAGGGTGCCATTTTTCCCACCTGGGTTCTGGAAAGCCTTTTGCGAACGGCTTATGGCCACCCCTTTGGAAGCGTGGCGACGGCTCACCGGGACTGAGAGCGGGGCTGACGAAGGCTTGCCAAGGGAAGGAGAAAAGCAGCGCTAGCGTCATGGTCCGGGCTAGGAAGACATTCACGGGTCCCTACTTTCCGTGTCCGCGTCTGCGAAGGCCTTGGGCCTGGTGGGAAGAGGGGCAAAGCCCCCCAAGACGAGAGCCACGATTTCGAGAAGGGGAGGCCGTAGAAGAGCTTAAAATCTCTGGGCTTTGCCCTGCGGATGAAATACAGCAGACGATGGCAATTTCGCCGCAGCTGCTTTAGGAGGTCGAGAGGCGCTCTGCGGACCCCTTAGGAAGCCTTGGAATGCCGCCACGTCGGTTTTACTGGGCCCGGGGAAGAGTTGCCGTGGGTCTTTGAGGCCAAGGCGTCCCTCGACTTTTTCACACCTTTCCGGGCGGAATGAATTCAGTGAGGGTTGCGACTTGGGCGCTGACGGCCACAAAGCGTGAGAGCCCTTCCTGGCACGTTAGGAAGGCCGCAAGAGCAAGGGTTCAACGTTAGGCGCCTTGCAAAAGTGTTGGGGGAAAAAGGGTCCCGCAGGCCTTTAAGGTGGGGCACTTTCCGGGCGGGAGCCCTCCAGCTGAGGGTGCCATTTTTCCCACCTGGGTTCTGGAAAGCCTTTTGCGAACGGCTTACGGCACCCCTTTGGAAGCGCGGCGACGGCTCACCGGGACTGAGAGCGGGGCTGACGAAGGCTTGCCAAGGGAAGGAGAAAAGCAGCGCTAGCGTCATGGTCCGGGCTAGGAAGACATTCACGGGTCCCTACTTTCCGTGTCCGCGTCTGCGAAGGCCTTGGGCCTGGTGGGAAGAGGGGCAAAGCCCCCCAAGACGAGAGCCACGATTTCGAGAAGGGGAGGCCGTAGAAGAGCTTAAAATCTCTGGGCTTTGCCCTGCGGATGAAATACAGCAGACGATGGCAATTTCGCCGCAGCTGCTTTAGGAGGTCGAGCGGCGCTCTGCGGACCCCTTAGGAAGCCTTGGAATGCCGCCACGTCGGTTTTACTGGGCCCGGGGAAGAGTTGCCGTGGGTCTTTGAGGCCAAGGCGTCCCTCGAGTTTTTCACACCTTTCCGGGCGGAATGAATTCAGTGAGGGTTGCGACTTGGGCGCTGACGGCCACAAAGCGTGAGAGCCCTTCCTGGCACGTTAGGAAGGCCGCAAGAGCAAGGGTTCAACGTTAGGCGCCTTGCAAAAGTGTTGGGGGAAAAAGGGTCCCGCAGGCCTTTAAGGTGGGGCACTTTCCGGGCGGGAGCCCTACAGCTGAGGGTGCCATTTTTCCCACCTGGGTTCTGGAAAGCCTTTTGCGAACGGCTTACGGCACCCCTTTGGAAGCGTGGCGACGGCTCACCGGGACTGAGAGCGGGGCTGACGAAGGCTTGCCAAGGGAAGGAGAAAAGCAGCGCTAGCGTCATGGTCCGGGCTAGGAAGACATTCACGGGTCCCTACTTTCCGTGTCCGCGTCTGCGAAGGCCTTGGGCCTGGTGGGAAGAGGGGCAAAGCCCCCCAAGACGAGAGCCACGATTTTGAGAAGGGGAGGCCGTAGAAGAGCTTAAAATCTCTGGGCTTTGCCCTGCGGATGAAATACAGCAGACGATGGCAATTTCGCCGCAGCTGCTTTAGGAGGTCGAGAGGCGCTCTGCGGACCCCTTAGGAAGCCTTGGAATGCCGCCACGTTGGTTTTACTGGGCCCGGGGAAGAGTTGCCGTGGGTCTTTGAGGCCAAGGCGTCCCTCGACTTTTTCACACCTTTCCGGGCGGAATGAATTCAGTGAGGGTTGCGACTTGGGCGCTGACGGCCACAAAGCGTGAGAGCCCTTCCTGGCACGTTAGGAAGGCCGCAAGAGCAAGGGTTCAACGTTAGGCGCCTTGCAAAAGTGTTGGGGGAAAAAGGGTCCCGCAGGCCTTTAAGGTGGGGCACGTTCCGGGCGGGAGCCCTCCAGCTGAGGGTGCCATTTTTCCCACCTGGGTTCTGGAAAGCCTTTTGCGAATGGCTTACGGCACCCCTTTGGAAGCGTGGCGACGGCTCACCGGGACTGAGAGCGGGGCTGACGAAGGCTTGCCAAGGGAAGGAGAAAAGCAGCGCTAGCGTCATGGTCTGGGCTAGGAAGACATTCACGGGTCCCTACTTTCCGTGTCCGCGTCTGCGAAGGCCTTGGGCCTGGTGGGAAGAGGGGCAAAGCCCCCCAAGACGAGAGCCACGATTTCGAGAAGGGGAGGCCGTAGAAGAGCTTAAAATCTCTGGGCTTTGCCCTGCGGATGAAATACAGCAGACGATGGCAATTTCGCCGCAGCTGCTTTAGGAGGTCGAGAGGCGCTCTGCGGACCCCTTAGGAAGCCTTGGAATGCCGCCACGTCGGTTTTACTGGGCCCGGGGAAGAGTTGCCGTGGGTCTTTGAGGCCAAGGCGTCCCTCGAGTTTTTCACACCTTTCCGGGCGGAATGAATTCAGTGAGGGTTGCGACTTGGGCGCTGACGGCCACAAAGCGTGAGAGCCCTTCCTGGCACGTTAGGAAGGCCGCAAGAGCAAGGGTTCAACGTTAGGCGCCTTGCAAAAGTGTTGGGGGAAAAAGGGTCCCGCAGGCCTTTAAGGTGGGGCACTTTCCGGGCGGGAGCCCTACAGCTGAGGGTGCCATTTTTCCCACCTGGGTTCTGGAAAGCCTTTTGCGAACGGCTTACGGCACCCCTTTGGAAGCGCGGCGACGGCTCACCGGGACTGAGAGCGGGGCTGACGAAGGCTTGCCAAGGGAAGGAGAAAAGCAGCGCTAGCGTCATGGTCCGGGCTAGGAAGACATTCACGGGTCCCTACTTTCCGTGTCCGCGTCTGCGAAGGCCTTGGGCCTGGTGGGAAGAGGGGCAAAGCCCCCCAAGACGAGAGCCACGATTTCGAGAAGGGGAGGCCGTAGAAGAGCTTAAAATCTCTGGGCTTTGCCCTGCGGATGAAATACAGCAGACGATGGCAATTTCGCCGCAGCTGCTTTAGGAGGTCGAGAGGCGCTCTGCGGACCCCTTAGGAAGCCTTGGAATGCCGCCACGTCGGTTTTACTGGGCCCGGGGAAGAGTTGCCGTGGGTCTTTGAGGCCAAGGCGTCCCTCGAGTTTTTCACACCTTTCCGGGCGGAATGAATTCAGTGAGGGTTGCGACTTGGGCGCTGACGGCCACAAAGCGTGAGAGCCCTTCCTGGCACGTTAGGAAGGCCGCAAGAGCAAGGGTTCAACGTTAGGCGCCTTGCAAAAGTGTTGGGGGAAAAAGGGTCCCGCAGGCCTTTAAGGTGGGGCACTTTCCGGGCGGGAGCCCTACAGCTGAGGGTGCCATTTTTCCCACCTGGGTTCTGGAAAGCCTTTTGCGAACGGCTTACGGCACCCCTTTGGAAGCGTGGCGACGGCTCACCGGGACTGAGAGGGGGGCTGACGAAGGCTTGCCAAGGGAAGGAGAAAAGCAGCGCTAGCGTCATGGTCCGGGCTAGGAAGACATTCACGGGTCCCTACTTTCCGTGTCCGCGTCTGCGAAGGCCTTGGGCCTGGTGGGAAGAGGGGCAAAGCCCCCCAAGACGAGAGCCACGATTTCGAGAAGGGGAGGCCGTAGAAGAGCTTAAAATCTCTGGGCTTTGCCCTGCGGATGAAATACAGCAGACGATGGCAATTTCGCCGCAGCTGCTTTAGGAGGTCGAGTGGCGCTCTGCGGACCCCTTAGGAAGCCTTGGAATGCCGCCACGTCGGTTTTACTGGGCCCGGGGAAGAGTTGCCGTGGGTCTTTGAGGCCAAGGCGTCCCTCGAGTTTTTCACACCTTTCCGGGCGGAATGAATTCAGTGAGGGTTGCGACTTGGGCGCTGACGGCCACAAAGCGTGAGAGCCCTTCCTGGCACGTTAGGAAGGCCGCAAGAGCAAGGGTTCAACGTTAGGCGCCTTGCAAAAGTGTTGGGGGAAAAAGGGTCCCGCAGGCCTTTAAGGTGGGGCACTTTCCGGGCGGGAGCCCTACAGCTGAGGGTGCCATTTTTCCCACCTGGGTTCTGGAAAGCCTTTTGCGAACGGCTTACGGCACCCCTTTGGAAGCGTGGCGACGGCTCACCGGGACTGAGAGCGGGGCTGACGAAGGCTTGCCAAGGGAAGGAGAAAAGCAGCGCTAGCGTCATGGTCCGGGCTAGGAAGACATTCACGGGTCCCTACTTTCCGTGTCCGCGTCTGCGAAGGCCTTGGGCCTGGTGGGAAGAGGGGCAAAGCCCCCCAAGACGAGAGCCACGATTTCGAGAAGGGGAGGCCGTAGAAGAGCTTAAAATCTCTGCGCTTTGCCCTGCGGATGAAATACAGCAGACGATGGCAATTTCGCCGCAGCTGCTTTAGGAGGTCGAGAGGCGCTCTGCGGACCCCTTAGGAAGCCTTGGAATGCCGCCACGTCGGTTTTACTGGGCCCGGGGAAGAGTTGCCGTGGGTCTTTGAGGCCAAGGCGTCCCTCGAGTTTTTCACACCTTTCCGGGCGGAATGAATTCAGTGAGGGTTGCGACTTGGGCGCTGACGGCCACAAAGCGTGAGAGCCCTTCCTGGCACGTTAGGAAGGCCGCAAGAGCAAGGGTTCAACGTTAGGCGCCTTGCAAAAGTGTTGGGGGAGAAAGGGTCCCGCAGGCCTTTAAGGTGGGGCACTTTCCGGGCGGGAGCCCTACAGCTGAGGGTGCCATTTTTCCCACCTGGGTTCTGGAAAGCCTTTTGCGAACGGCTTACGGCACCCCTTTGGAAGCGCGGCGACGGCTCACCGGGACTGAGAGCGGGGCTGACGAAGGCTTGCCAAGGGAAGGAGAAAAGCAGCGCTAGCGTCATGGTCCGGGCTAGGAAGACATTCACGGGTCCCTACTTTCCGTGTCCGCGTCTGCGAAGGCCTTGGGCCTGGTGGGAAGAGGGGCAAAGCCCCCCAAGACGAGAGCCACGATTTCGAGAAGGGGAGGCCGTAGAAGAGCTTAAAATCTCTGGGCTTTGCCCTGCGGATGAAATACAACAGACGATGGTAATTTCGCCGCAGCTGCTTTAGGATGTCGAGAGGCGCTCTGCGGACCCCTTAGGAAGCCTTGGAATGCCGCCACGTCGGTTTTACTGGGCCCGGGGAAGAGTTGCCGTGGGTCTTTGAGGCCAAGGCGTCCCTCGACTTTTTCACACCTTTCCGGGCGGAATGAATTCAGTGAGGGTTGCGACTTGGGCGCTGACGGCCACAAAGCGTGAGAGCCCTTCCTGGCACGTTAGGAAGGCCGCAAGAGCAAGGGTTCAACGTTAGGCGCCTTGCAAAAGTGTTGGGGGAAAAAGGGTCCCGCAGGCCTTTAAGGTGGGGCACTTTCCGGGCGGGAGCCCTACAGCTGAGGGTGCCATTTTTCCCACCTGGGTTCTGGAAAGCCTTTTGCGAACGGCTTACGGCACCCCTTTGGAAGCGCGGCGACGGCTCACCGGGACTGAGAGCGGGGCTGACGAAGGCTTGCCAAGGGAAGGAGAAAAGCAGCGCTAGCGTCATGGTCCGGGCTAGGAAGACATTCACGGGTCCCTACTTTCCGTGTCCGCGTCTGCGAAGGCCTTGGGCCTGGTGGGAAGAGGGGCAAAGCCCCCCAAGACGAGAGCCACGATTTCGAGAAGGGGAGGCCGTAGAAGAGCTTAAAATCTCTGGGCTTTGCCCTGCGGATGAAATACAGCAGACGATGGCAATTTCGCCGCAGCTGCTTTAGGAGGTCGAGAGGCGCTCTGCGGACCCCTTAGGAAGCCTTGGAATGCCGCCACGTCGGTTTTACTGGGCCCGGGGAAGAGTTGCCGTGGGTCTTTGAGGCCAAGGCGTCCCTCGACTTTTTCACACCTTTCCGGGCGGAATGAATTCAGTGAGGGTTGCGACTTGGGCGCTGACGGCCACAAAGCGTGAGAGCCCTTCCTGGCACGTTAGGAAGGCCGCAAGAGCAAGGGTTCAACGTTAGGCGCCTTGCAAAAGTGTTGGGGGAAAAAGGGTCCCGCAGGCCTTTAAGGTGGGGCACTTTCCGGGCGGGAGCCCTCCAGCTGAGGGTGCCATTTTTCCCACCTGGGTTCTGGAAAGCCTTTTGCGAACGGCTTACGGCACCCCTTTGGAAGCGCGGCGACGGCTCACCGGGACTGAGAGCGGGGCTGACGAAGGCTTGCCAAGGGAAGGAGAAAAGCAGCGCTAGCGTCATGGTCCGGGCTAGGAAGACATTCACGGGTCCCTACTTTCCGTGTCCGCGTCTGCGAAGGCCTTGGGCCTGGTGGGAAGAGGGGCAAAGCCCCCCAAGACGAGAGCCACGATTTCGAGAAGGGGAGGCCGTAGAAGAGCTTAAAATCTCTGGGCTTTGCCCTGCGGATGAAATACAGCAGACGATGGCAATTTCGCCGCAGCTGCTTTAGGAGGTCGAGAGGCGCTCTGCGGACCCCTTAGGAAGCCTTGGAATGCCGCCACGTCGGTTTTACTGGGCCCGGGGAAGAGTTGCCGTGGGTCTTTGAGGCCAAGGCGTCCCTCGAGTTTTTCACACCTTTCCGGGCGGAATGAATTCAGTGAGGGTTGCGACTTGGGCGCTGACGGCCACAAAGCGTGAGAGCCCTTCCTGGCACGTTAGGAAGGCCGCAAGAGCAAGGGTTCAACGTTAGGCGCCTTGCAAAAGTGTTGGGGGAAAAAGGGTCCCGCAGGCCTTTAAGGTGGGGCACTTTCCGGGCGGGAGCCCTACAGCTGAGGGTGCCATTTTTCCCACCTGGGTTCTGGAAAGCCTTTTGCGAACGGCTTACGGCACCCCTTTGGAAGCGTGGCGACGGCTCACCGGGACTGAGAGCGGGGCTGACGAAGGCTTGCCAAGGGAAGGAGAAAAGCAGCGCTAGCGTCATGGTCCGGGCTAGGAAGACATTCACGGGTCCCTACTTTCCGTGTCCGCGTCTGCGAAGGCCTTGGGCCTGGTGGGAAGAGGGGCAAAGCCCCCCAAGACGAGAGCCACGATTTTGAGAAGGGGAGGCCGTAGAAGAGCTTAAAATCTCTGGGTTTTGCCCTGCGGATGAAATACAGCAGACGATGGCAATTTCGCCGCAGCTGCTTTAGGAGGTCGAGAGGCGCTCTGCGGACCCCTTAGGAAGCCTTGGAATGCCGCCACGTCGGTTTTACTGGGCCCGGGGAAGAGTTGCCGTGGGTCTTTGAGGCCAAGGCGTCCCTCGAGTTTTTCACACCTTTCCGGGCGGAATGAATTCAGTGAGGGTTGCGACTTGGGCGCTGACGGCCACAAAGCGTGAGAGCCCTTCCTGGCACGTTAGGAAGGCCGCAAGAGCAAGGGTTCAACGTTAGGCGCCTTGCAAAAGTGTTGGGGGAAAAAGGGTCCCGCAGGCCTTTAAGGTGGGGCACGTTCCGGGCGGGAGCCCTCCAGCTGAGGGTGCCATTTTTCCCACCTGGGTTCTGGAAAGCCTTTTGCGAATGGCTTACGGCACCCCTTTGGAAGCGTGGCGACGGCTCACCGGGACTGAGAGCGGGGCTGACGAAGGCTTGCCAAGGGAAGGAGAAAAGCAGCGCTAGCGTCATGGTCTGGGCTAGGAAGACATTCACGGGTCCCTACTTTCCGTGTCCGCGTCTGCGAAGGCCTTGGGCCTGGTGGGAAGAGGGGCAAAGCCCCCCAAGACGAGAGCCACGATTTCGAGAAGGGGAGGCCGTAGAAGAGCTTAAAATCTCTGGGCTTTGCCCTGCGGATGAAATACAGCAGACGATGGCAATTTCGCCGCAGCTGCTTTAGGAGGTCGAGAGGCGCTCTGCGGACCCCTTAGGAAGCCTTGGAATGCCGCCACGTCGGTTTTACTGGGCCCGGGGAAGAGTTGCCGTGGGTCTTTGAGGCCAAGGCGTCCCTCGAGTTTTTCACACCTTTCCGGGCGGAATGAATTCAGTGAGGGTTGCGACTTGGGCGCTGACGGCCACAAAGCGTGAGAGCCCTTCCTGGCACGTTAGGAAGGCCGCAAGAGCAAGGGTTCAACGTTAGGCGCCTTGCAAAAGTGTTGGGGGAAAAAGGGTCCCGCAGGCCTTTAAGGTGGGGCACTTTCCGGGCGGGAGCCCTACAGCTGAGGGTGCCATTTTTCCCACCTGGGTTCTGGAAAGCCTTTTGCGAACGGCTTACGGCACCCCTTTGGAAGCGCGGCGACGGCTCACCGGGACTGAGAGCGGGGCTGACGAAGGCTTGCCAAGGGAAGGAGAAAAGCAGCGCTAGCGTCATGGTCCGGGCTAGGAAGACATTCACGGGTCCCTACTTTCCGTGTCCGCGTCTGCGAAGGCCTTGGGCCTGGTGGGAAGAGGGGCAAAGCCCCCCAAGACGAGAGCCACGATTTCGAGAAGGGGAGGCCGTAGAAGAGCTTAAAATCTCTGGGCTTTGCCCTGCGGATGAAATACAGCAGACGATGGCAATTTCGCCGCAGCTGCTTTAGGAGGTCGAGAGGCGCTCTGCGGACCCCTTAGGAAGCCTTGGAATGCCGCCACGTCGGTTTTACTGGGCCCGGGGAAGAGTTGCCGTGGGTCTTTGAGGCCAAGGCGTCCCTCGACTTTTTCACACCTTTCCGGGCGGAATGAATTCAGTGAGGGTTGCGACTTGGGCGCTGACGGCCACAAAGCGTGAGAGCCCTTCCTGGCACGTTAGGAAGGCCGCAAGAGCAAGGGTTCAACGTTAGGCGCCTTGCAAAAGTGTTGGGGGAAAAAGGGTCCCGCAGGCCTTTAAGGTGGGGCACTTTCCGGGCGGGAGCCCTACAGCTGAGGGTGCCATTTTTCCCACCTGGGTTCTGGAAAGCCTTTTGCGAACGGCTTACGGCACCCCTTTGGAAGCGTGGCGACGGCTCACCGGGACTGAGAGCGGGGCTGACGAAGGCTTGCCAAGGGAAGGAGAAAAGCAGCGCTAGCGTCATGGTCCGGGCTAGGAAGACATTCACGGGTCCCTACTTTCCGTGTCCGCGTCTGCGAAGGCCTTGGGCCTGGTGGGAAGAGGGGCAAAGCCCCCCAAGACGAGAGCCACGATTTCGAGAAGGGGAGGCCGTAGAAGAGCTTAAAATCTCTGGGCTTTGCCCTGCGGATGAAATACAGCAGACGATGGCAATTTCGCCGCAGCTGCTTTAGGAGGTCGAGAGGCGCTCTGCGGACCCCTTAGGAAGCCTTGGAATGCCGCCACGTCGGTTTTACTGGGCCCGGGGAAGAGTTGCCGTGGGTCTTTGAGGCCAAGGCGTCCCTCGAGTTTTTCACACCTTTCCGGGCGGAATGAATTCAGTGAGGGTTGCGACTTGGGCGCTGACGGCCACAAAGCGTGAGAGCCCTTCCTGGCACGTTAGGAAGGCCGCAAGAGCAAGGGTTCAACGTTAGGCGCCTTGCAAAAGTGTTGGGGGAAAAAGGGTCCCGCAGGCCTTTAAGGTGGGGCACTTTCCGGGCGGGAGCCCTACAGCTGAGGGTGCCATTTTTCCCACCTGGGTTCTGGAAAGCCTTTTGCGAACGGCTTACGGCACCCCTTTGGAAGCGTGGCGACGGCTCACCGGGACTGAGAGCGGGGCTGACGAAGGCTTGCCAAGGGAAGGAGAAAAGCAGCGCTAGCGTCATGGTCCGGGCTAGGAAGACATTCACGGGTCCCTACTTTCCGTGTCCGCGTCTGCGAAGGCCTTGGGCCTGGTGGGAAGAGGGGCAAAGCCCCCCAAGACGAGAGCCACGATTTCGAGAAGGGGAGGCCGTAGAAGAGCTTAAAATCTCTGGGCTTTGCCCTGCGGATGAAATACAGCAGACGATGGCAATTTCGCCGCAGCTGCTTTAGGAGGTCGAGTGGCGCTCTGCGGACCCCTTAGGAAGCCTTGGAATGCCGCCACGTCGGTTTTACTGGGCCCGGGGAAGAGTTGCCGTGGGTCTTTGAGGCCAAGGCGTCCCTCGAGTTTTTCACACCTTTCCGGGCGGAATGAATTCAGTGAGGGTTGCGACTTGGGCGCTGACGGCCACAAAGCGTGAGAGCCCTTCCTGGCACGTTAGGAAGGCCGCAAGAGCAAGGGTTCAACGTTAGGCGCCTTGCAAAAGTGTTGGGGGAAAAAGGGTCCCGCAGGCCTTTAAGGTGGGGCACGTTCCGGGCGGGAGCCCTCCAGCTGAGGGTGCCATTTTTCCCACCTGGGTTCTGGAAAGCCTTTTGCGAACGGCTTACGGCACCCCTTTGGAAGCGTGGCGACGGCTCACCGGGACTGAGAGCGGGGCTGACGAAGGCTTGCCAAGGGAAGGAGAAAAGCAGCGCTAGCGTCATGGTCCGGGCTAGGAAGACATTCACGGGTCCCTACTTTCCGTGTCCGCGTCTGCGAAGGCCTTGGGCCTGGTGGGAAGAGGGGCAAAGCCCCCCAAGACGAGAGCCACGATTTCGAGAAGGGGAGGCCGTAGAAGAGCTTAAAATCTCTGGGCTTTGCCCTGCGGATGAAATACAGCAGACGATGGCAATTTCGCCGCAGCTGCTTTAGGAGGTCGAGTGGCGCTCTGCGGACCCCTTAGGAAGCCTTGGAATGCCGCCACGTCGGTTTTACTGGGCCCGGGGAAGAGTTGCCGTGGGTCTTTGAGGCCAAGGCGTCCCTCGAGTTTTTCACACCTTTCCGGGCGGAATGAATTCAGTGAGGGTTGCGACTTGGGCGCTGACGGCCACAAAGCGTGAGAGCCCTTCCTGGCACATTAGGAAGGCCGCAAGAGCAAGGGTTCAACGTTAGGCGCCTTGCAAAAGTGTTGGGGGAAAAAGGGTCCCGCAGGCCTTTAAGGTGGGGCACTTTCCGGGCGGGAGCCCTACAGCTGAGGGTGCCATTTTTCCCACCTGGGTTCTGGAAAGCCTTTTGCGAACGGCTTACGGCACCCCTTTGGAAGCGCGGCGACGGCTCACCGGGACTGAGAGCGGGGCTGACGAAGGCTTGCCAAGGGAAGGAGAAAAGCAGCGCTAGCGTCATGGTCCGGGCTAGGAAGACATTCACGGGTCCCTACTTTCCGTGTCCGCGTCTGCGAAGGCCTTGGGCCTGGTGGGAAGAGGGGCAAAGCCCCCCAAGACGAGAGCCACGATTTCGAGAAGGGGAGGCCGTAGAAGAGCTTAAAATCTCTGGGCTTTGCCCTGCGGATGAAATACAGCAGACGATGGCAATTTCGCCGCAGCTGCTTTAGGAGGTCGAGAGGCGCTCTGCGGACCCCTTAGGAAGCCTTGGAATGCCGCCACGTCGGTTTTACTGGGCCCGGGGAAGAGTTGCCGTGGGTCTTTGAGGCCAAGGCGTCCCTCGAGTTTTTCACACCTTTCCGGGCGGAATGAATTCAGTGAGGGTTGCGACTTGGGCGCTGACGGCCACAAAGCGTGAGAGCCCTTCCTGGCACGTTAGGAAGGCCGCAAGAGCAAGGGTTCAACGTTAGGCGCCTTGCAAAAGTGTTGGGGGAGAAAGGGTCCCGCAGGCCTTTAAGGTGGGGCACTTTCCGGGCGGGAGCCCTACAGCTGAGGGTGCCATTTTTCCCACCTGGGTTCTGGAAAGCCTTTTGCGAACGGCTTACGGCACCCCTTTGGAAGCGCGGCGACGGCTCACCGGGACTGAGAGCGGGGCTGACGAAGGCTTGCCAAGGGAAGGAGAAAAGCAGCGCTAGCGTCATGGTCCGGGCTAGGAAGACATTCACGGGTCCCTACTTTCCGTGTCCGCGTCTGCGAAGGCCTTGGGCCTGGTGGGAAGAGGGGCAAAGCCCCCCAAGACGAGAGCCACGATTTCGAGAAGGGGAGGCCGTAGAAGAGCTTAAAATCTCTGGGCTTTGCCCTGCGGATGAAATACAGCAGACGATGGCAATTTCGCCGCAGCTGCTTTAGGAGGTCGAGAGGCGCTCTGCGGACCCCTTAGGAAGCCTTGGAATGCCGCCACGTCGGTTTTACTGGGCCCGGGGAAGAGTTGCCGTGGGTCTTTGAGGCCAAGGCGTCCCTCGAGTTTTTCACACCTTTCCGGGCGGAATGAATTCAGTGAGGGTTGCGACTTGGGCGCTGACGGCCACAAAGCGTGAGAGCCCTTCCTGGCACGTTAGGAAGGCCGCAAGAGCAAGGGTTCAACGTTAGGCGCCTTGCAAAAGTGTTGGGGGAGAAAGGGTCCCGCAGGCCTTTAAGGTGGGGCACTTTCCGGGCGGGAGCCCTACAGCTGAGGGTGCCATTTTTCCCACCTGGGTTCTGGAAAGCCTTTTGCGAACGGCTTACGGCACCCCTTTGGAAGCGCGGCGACGGCTCACCGGGACTGAGAGCGGGGCTGACGAAGGCTTGCCAAGGGAAGGAGAAAAGCAGCGCTAGCGTCATGGTCCGGGCTAGGAAGACATTCACGGGTCCCTACTTTCCGTGTCCGCGTCTGCGAAGGCCTTGGGCCTGGTGGGAAGAGGGGCAAAGCCCCCCAAGACGAGAGCCACGATTTCGAGAAGGGGAGGCCGTAGAAGAGCTTAAAATCTCTGGGCTTTGCCCTGCGGATGAAATACAGCAGACGATGGCAATTTCGCCGCAGCTGCTTTAGGAGGTCGAGAGGCGCTCTGCGGACCCCTTAGGAAGCCTTGGAATGCCGCCACGTCGGTTTTACTGGGCCCGGGGAAGAGTTGCCGTGGGTCTTTGAGGCCAAGGCGTCCCTCGAGTTTTTCACACCTTTCCGGGCGGAATGAATTCAGTGAGGGTTGCGACTTGGGCGCTGACGGCCACAAAGCGTGAGAGCCCTTCCTGGCACGTTAGGAAGGCCGCAAGAGCAAGGGTTCAACGTTAGGCGCCTTGCAAAAGTGTTGGGGGAAAAAGGGTCCCGCAGGCCTTTAAGGTGGGGCACTTTCCGGGCGGGAGCCCTACAGCTGAGGGTGCCATTTTTCCCACCTGGGTTCTGGAAAGCCTTTTGCGAACGGCTTACGGCACCCCTTTGGAAGCGTGGCGACGGCTCACCGGGACTGAGAGCGGGGCTGACGAAGGCTTGCCAAGGGAAGGAGAAAAGCAGCGCTAGCGTCATGGTCCGGGCTAGGAAGACATTCACGGGTCCCTACTTTCCGTGTCCGCGTCTGCGAAGGCCTTGGGCCTGGTGGGAAGAGGGGCAAAGCCCCCCAAGACGAGAGCCACGATTTCGAGAAGGGGAGGCCGTAGAAGAGCTTAAAATCTCTGGGCTTTGCCCTGCGGATGAAATACAGCAGACGATGGCAATTTCGCCGCAGCTGCTTTAGGAGGTCGAGAGGCGCTCTGCGGACCCCTTAGGAAGCCTTGGAATGCCGCCACGTCGGTTTTACTGGGCCCGGGGAAGAGTTGCCGTGGGTCTTTGAGGCCAAGGCGTCCCTCGAGTTTTTCACACCTTTCCGGGCGGAATGAATTCAGTGAGGGTTGCGACTTGGGCGCTGACGGCCACAAAGCGTGAGAGCCCTTCCTGGCACGTTAGGAAGGCCGCAAGAGCAAGGGTTCAACGTTAGGCGCCTTGCAAAAGTGTTGGGGGAGAAAGGGTCCCGCAGGCCTTTAAGGTGGGGCACTTTCCGGGCGGGAGCCCTACAGCTGAGGGTGCCATTTTTCCCACCTGGGTTCTGGAAAGCCTTTTGCGAACGGCTTACGGCACCCCTTTGGAAGCGCGGCGACGGCTCACCGGGACTGAGAGCGGGGCTGACGAAGGCTTGCCAAGGGAAGGAGAAAAGCAGCGCTAGCGTCATGGTCCGGGCTAGGAAGACATTCACGGGTCCCTACTTTCCGTGTCCGCGTCTGCGAAGGCCTTGGGCCTGGTGGGAAGAGGGGCAAAGCCCCCCAAGACGAGAGCCACGATTTCGAGAAGGGGAGGCCGTAGAAGAGCTTAAAATCTCTGGGCTTTGCCCTGCGGATGAAATACAGCAGATGATGGCAATTTCGCCGCAGCTGCTTTAGGAGGTCGAGAGGCGCTCTGCGGACCCCTTAGGAAGCCTTGGAATGCCGCCACGTCGGTTTTACTGGGCCCGGGGAAGAGTTGCCGTGGGTCTTTGAGGCCAAGGCGTCCCTCGACTTTTTCACACCTTTCCGGGCGGAATGAATTCAGTGAGGGTTGCGACTTGGGCGCTGACGGCCACAAAGCGTGAGAGCCCTTCCTGGCACGTTAGGAAGGCCGCAAGAGCAAGGGTTCAACGTTAGGCGCCTTGCAAAAGTGTTGGGGGAAAAAGGGTCCCGCAGGCCTTTAAGGTGGGGCACTTTCCGGGCGGGAGCCCTACAGCTGAGGGTGCCATTTTTCCCACCTGGGTTCTGGAAAGCCTTTTGCGAACGGCTTACGGCACCCCTTTGGAAGCGTGGCGACGGCTCACCGGGACTGAGAGCGGGGCTGACGAAGGCTTGCCAAGGGAAGGAGAAAAGCAGCGCTAGCGTCATGGTCCGGGCTAGGAAGACATTCACGGGTCCCTACTTTCCGTGTCCGCGTCTGCGAAGGCCTTGGGCCTGGTGGGAAGAGGGGCAAAGCCCCCCAAGACGAGAGCCACGATTTCGAGAAGGGGAGGCCGTAGAAGAGCTTAAAATCTCTGGGCTTTGCCCTGCGGATGAAATACAGCAGACGATGGCAATTTTGCCGCAGCTGCTTTAGGAGGTCGAGAGGCGCTCTGCGGACCCCTTAGGAAGCCTTGGAATGCCGCCACGTCGGTTTTACTGGGCCCGGGGAAGAGTTGCCGTGGGTCTTTGAGGCCAAGGCGTCCCTCGAGTTTTTCACACCTTTCCGGGCGGAATGAATTCAGTGAGGGTTGCGACTTGGGCGCTGACGGCCACAAAGCGTGAGAGCCCTTCCTGGCACGTTAGGAAGGCCGCAAGAGCAAGGGTTCAACGTTAGGCGCCTTGCAAAAGTGTTGGGGGAAAAAGGGTCCCGCAGGCCTTTAAGGTGGGGCACGTTCCGGGCGGGAGCCCTACAGCTGAGGGTGCCATTTTTCCCACCTGGGTTCTGGAAAGCCTTTTGCGAACGGCTTACGGCACCCCTTTGGAAGCGTGGCGACGGCTCACCGGGACTGAGAGCGGGGCTGACGAAGGCTTGCCAAGGGAAGGAGAAAAGCAGCGCTAGCATCATGGTCCGGGCTAGGAAGACATTCACGGGTCCCTACTTTCCGTGTCCGCGTCTGCGAAGGCCTTGGGCCTGGTGGGAAGAGGGGCAAAGCCCCCCAAGACGAGAGCCACGATTTCGAGAAGGGGAGGCCGTAGAAGAGCTTAAAATCTCTGGGCTTTGCCCTGCGGATGAAATACAGCAGACGATGGCAATTTCGCCGCAGCTGCTTTAGGAGGTCGAGTGGCGCTCTGCGGACCCCTTAGGAAGCCTTGGAATGCCGCCACGTCGGTTTTACTGGGCCCGGGGAAGAGTTGCCGTGGGTCTTTGAGGCCAAGGCGTCCCTCGAGTTTTTCACACCTTTCCGGGCGGAATGAATTCAGTGAGGGTTGCGACTTGGGCGCTGACGGCCACAAAGCGTGAGAGCCCTTCCTGGCACGTTAGGAAGGCCGCAAGAGCAAGGGTTCAACGTTAGGCGCCTTGCAAAAGTGTTGGGGGAGAAAGGGTCCCGCAGGCCTTTAAGGTGGGGCACTTTCCGGGCGGGAGCCCTACAGCTGAGGGTGCCATTTTTCCCACCTGGGTTCTGGAAAGCCTTTTGCGAACGGCTTACGGCACCCCTTTGGAAGCGCGGCGACGGCTCACCGGGACTGAGAGCGGGGCTGACGAAGGCTTGCCAAGGGAAGGAGAAAAGCAGCGCTAGCGTCATGGTCCGGGCTAGGAAGACATTCACGGGTCCCTACTTTCCGTGTCCGCGTCTGCGAAGGCCTTGGGCCTGGTGGGAAGAGGGGCAAAGCCCCCCAAGACGAGAGCCACGATTTCGAGAAGGGGAGGCCGTAGAAGAGCTTAAAATCTCTGCGCTTTGCCCTGCGGATGAAATACAGCAGACGATGGCAATTTCGCCGCAGCTGCTTTAGGAGGTCGAGAGGCGCTCTGCGGACCCCTTAGGAAGCCTTGGAATGCCGCCACGTCGGTTTTACTGGGCCCGGGGAAGAGTTGCCGTGGGTCTTTGAGGCCAAGGCGTCCCTCGACTTTTTCACACCTTTCCGGGCGGAATGAATTCAGTGAGGGTTGCGACTTGGGCGCTGACGGCCACAAAGCGTGAGAGCCCTTCCTGGCACGTTAGGAAGGCCGCAAGAGCAAGGGTTCAACGTTAGGCGCCTTGCAAAAGTGTTGGGGGAAAAAGGGTCCCGCAGGCCTTTAAGGTGGGGCACTTTCCGGGCGGGAGCCCTACAGCTGAGGGTGCCATTTTTCCCACCTGGGTTCTGGAAAGCCTTTTGCGAACGGCTTACGGCACCCCTTTGGAAGCGTGGCGACGGCTCACCGGGACTGAGAGCGGGGCTGACGAAGGCTTGCCAAGGGAAGGAGAAAAGCAGCGCTAGCGTCATGGTCTGGGCTAGGAAGACATTCACGGGTCCCTACTTTCCGTGTCCGCGTCTGCGAAGGCCTTGGGCCTGGTGGGAAGAGGGGCAAAGCCCCCCAAGACGAGAGCCACGATTTCGAGAAGGGGAGGCCGTAGAAGAGCTTAAAATCTCTGGGCTTTGCCCTGCGGATGAAATACAGCAGACGATGGCAATTTCGCCGCAGCTGCTTTAGGAGGTCGAGAGGCGCTCTGCGGACCCCTTAGGAAGCCTTGGAATGCCGCCACGTCGGTTTTACTGGGCCCGGGGAAGAGTTGCCGTGGGTCTTTGAGGCCAAGGCGTCCCTCGACTTTTTCACACCTTTCCGGGCGGAATGAATTCAGTGAGGGTTGCGACTTGGGCGCTGACGGCCACAAAGCGTGAGAGCCCTTCCTGGCACGTTAGGAAGGCCGCAAGAGCAAGGGTTCAACGTTAGGCGCCTTGCAAAAGTGTTGGGGGAAAAAGGGTCCCGCAGGCCTTTAAGGTGGGGCACTTTCCGGGCGGGAGCCCTACAGCTGAGGGTGCCATTTTTCCCACCTGGGTTCTGGAAAGCCTTTTGCGAACGGCTTACGGCACCCCTTTGGAAGCGTGGCGACGGCTCACCGGGACTGAGAGCGGGGCTGACGAAGGCTTGCCAAGGGAAGGAGAAAAGCAGCGCTAGCGTCATGGTCCGGGCTAGGAAGACATTCACGGGTCCCTACTTTCCGTGTCCGCGTCTGCGAAGGCCTTGGGCCTGGTGGGAAGAGGGGCAAAGCCCCCCAAGACGAGAGCCACGATTTCGAGAAGGGGAGGCCGTAGAAGAGCTTAAAATCTCTGGGCTTTGCCCTGCGGATGAAATACAGCAGACGATGGCAATTTCGCCGCAGCTGCTTTAGGAGGTCGAGAGGCGCTCTGCGGACCCCTTAGGAAGCCTTGGAATGCCGCCACGTCGGTTTTACTGGGCCCGGGGAAGAGTTGCCGTGGGTCTTTGAGGCCAAGGCGTCCCTCGAGTTTTTCACACCTTTCCGGGCGGAATGAATTCAGTGAGGGTTGCGACTTGGGCGCTGACGGCCACAAAGCGTGAGAGCCCTTCCTGGCACGTTAGGAAGGCCGCAAGAGCAAGGGTTCAACGTTAGGCGCCTTGCAAAAGTGTTGGGGGAGAAAGGGTCCCGCAGGCCTTTAAGGTGGGGCACTTTCCGGGCGGGAGCCCTACAGCTGAGGGTGCCATTTTTCCCACCTGGGTTCTGGAAAGCCTTTTGCGAACGGCTTACGGCACCCCTTTGGAAGCGCGGCGACGGCTCACCGGGACTGAGAGCGGGGCTGACGAAGGCTTGCCAAGGGAAGGAGAAAAGCAGCGCTAGCGTCATGGTCCGGGCTAGGAAGACATTCACGGGTCCCTACTTTCCGTGTCCGCGTCTGCGAAGGCCTTGGGCCTGGTGGGAAGAGGGGCAAAGCCCCCCAAGACGAGAGCCACGATTTCGAGAAGGGGAGGCCGTAGAAGAGCTTAAAATCTCTGGGCTTTGCCCTGCGGATGAAATACAGCAGACGATGGCAATTTCGCCGCAGCTGCTTTAGGAGGTCGAGAGGCGCTCTGCGGACCCCTTAGGAAGCCTTGGAATGCCGCCACGTCGGTTTTACTGGGCCCGGGGAAGAGTTGCCGTGGGTCTTTGAGGCCAAGGCGTCCCTCGAGTTTTTCACACCTTTCCGGGCGGAATGAATTCAGTGAGGGTTGCGACTTGGGCGCTGACGGCCACAAAGTGTGAGAGCCCTTCCTGGCACGTTAGGAAGGCCGCAAGAGCAAGGGTTCAACGTTAGGCGCCTTGCAAAAGTGTTGGGGGAAAAAGGGTCCCGCAGGCCTTTAAGGTGGGGCACTTTCCGGGCGGGAGCCCTACAGCTGAGGGTGCCATTTTTCCCACCTGGGTTCTGGAAAGCCTTTTGCGAACGGCTTACGGCACCCCTTTGGAAGCGTGGCGACGGCTCACCGGGACTGAGAGCGGGGCTGACGAAGGCTTGCCAAGGGAAGGAGAAAAGCAGCGCTAGCGTCATGGTCCGGGCTAGGAAGACATTCACGGGTCCCTACTTTCCGTGTCCGCGTCTGCGAAGGCCTTGGGCCTGGTGGGAAGAGGGGCAAAGCCCCCCAAGACGAGAGCCACGATTTCGAGAAGGGGAGGCTGTAGAAGAGCTTAAAATCTCTGGGCTTTGCCCTGCGGATGAAATACAGCAGACGATGGCAATTTCGCCGCAGCTGCTTTAGGAGGTCGAGAGGCGCTCTGCGGACCCCTTAGGAAGCCTTGGAATGCCGCCACGTCGGTTTTACTGGGCCCGGGGAAGAGTTGCCGTGGGTCTTTGAGGCCAAGGCGTCCCTCGAGTTTTTCACACCTTTCCGGGCGGAATGAATTCAGTGAGGGTTGCGACTTGGGCGCTGACGGCCACAAAGCGTGAGAGCCCTTCCTGGCACGTTAGGAAGGCCGCAAGAGCAAGGGTTCAACGTTAGGCGCCTTGCAAAAGTGTTGGGGGAAAAAGGGTCCCGCAGGCCTTTAAGGTGGGGCACTTTCCGGGCGGGAGCCCTACAGCTGAGGGTGCCATTTTTCCCACCTGGGTTCTGGAAAGCCTTTTGCGAACGGCTTACGGCACCCCTTTGGAAGCGCGGCGACGGCTCACCGGGACTGAGAGCGGGGCTGACGAAGGCTTGCCAAGGGAAGGAGAAAAGCAGCGCTAGCATCATGGTCCGGGCTAGGAAGACATTCACGGGTCCCTACTTTCCGTGTCCGCGTCTGCGAAGGCCTTGGGCCTGGTGGGAAGAGGGGCAAAGCCCCCCAAGACGAGAGCCACGATTTCGAGAAGGGGAGGCCGTAGAAGAGCTTAAAATCTCTGGGCTTTGCCCTGCGGATGAAATACAGCAGACGATGGCAATTTCGCCGCAGCTGCTTTAGGAGGTCGAGAGGCGCTCTGCGGACCCCTTAGGAAGCCTTGGAATGCCGCCACGTCGGTTTTACTGGGCCCGGGGAAGAGTTGCCGTGGGTCTTTGAGGCCAAGGCGTCCCTCGAGTTTTTCACACCTTTCCGGGCGGAATGAATTCAGTGAGGGTTGCGACTTGGGCGCTGACGGCCACAAAGCGTGAGAGCCCTTCCTGGCACGTTAGGAAGGCCGCAAGAGCAAGGGTTCAACGTTAGGCGCCTTGCAAAAGTGTTGGGGGAGAAAGGGTCCCGCAGGCCTTTAAGGTGGGGCACTTTCCGGGCGGGAGCCCTACAGCTGAGGGTGCCATTTTTCCCACCTGGGTTCTGGAAAGCCTTTTGCGAACGGCTTATGGCCACCCCTTTGGAAGCGTGGCGACGGCTCACCGGGACTGAGAGCGGGGCTGACGAAGGCTTGCCAAGGGAAGGAGAAAAGCAGCGCTAGCGTCATGCATGGTCCGGGCTAGGAAGACAATCACGGGTCCCTACTTTCCGTGTCCGCGTCTGCGAAGGCCTTGGGCCTGGTGGGAAGAGGGGCAAAGCCCCCCAAGACGAGAGCCACGATTTCGAGAAGGGGAGGCCGTAGAAGAGCTTAAAATCTCTGGGCTTTGCCCTGCGGATGAAATACAGCAGACGATGGCAATTTCGCCGCAGCTGCTTTAGGAGGTCGAGAGGCGCTCTGCGGACCCCTTAGGAAGCCTTGGAATGCCGCCACGTCGGTTTTACTGGGCCCGGGGAAGAGTTGCCGTGGGTCTTTGAGGCCAAGGCGTCCCTCGACTTTTTCACACCTTTCCGGGCGGAATGAATTCAGTGAGGGTTGCGACTTGGGCGCTGACGGCCACAAAGCGTGAGAGCCCTTCCTGGCACGTTAGGAAGGCCGCAAGAGCAAGGGTTCAACGTTAGGTGCCTTGCAAAAGTGTTGGGGGAAAAAGGGTCCCGCAGGCCTTTAAGGTGGGGCACTTTCCGGGCGGGAGCCCTACAGCTGAGGGTGCCATTTTTCCCACCTGGGTTCTGGAAAGCCTTTTGCGAACGGCTTACGGCACCCCTTTGGAAGCGTGGCGACGGCTCACCGGGACTGAGAGCGGGGCTGACGAAGGCTTGCCAAGGGAAGGAGAAAAGCAGCGCTAGCGTCATGGTCCGGGCTAGGAAGACATTCACGGGTCCCTACTTTCCGTGTCCGCGTCTGCGAAGGCCTTGGGCCTGGTGGGAAGAGGGGCAAAGCCCCCCAAGACGAGAGCCACGATTTCGAGAAGGGGAGGCCGTAGAAGAGCTTAAAATCTCTGCGCTTTGCCCTGCGGATGAAATACAGCAGACGATGGCAATTTCGCCGCAGCTGCTTTAGGAGGTCGAGAGGCGCTCTGCGGACCCCTTAGGAAGCCTTGGAATGCCGCCACGTCGGTTTTACTGGGCCCGGGGAAGAGTTGCCGTGGGTCTTTGAGGCCAAGGCGTCCCTCGAGTTTTTCACACCTTTCCGGGCGGAATGAATTCAGTGAGGGTTGCGACTTGGGCGCTGACGGCCACAAAGCGTGAGAGCCCTTCCTGGCACGTTAGGAAGGCCGCAAGAGCAAGGGTTCAACGTTAGGCGCCTTGAAAAAGTGTTGGGGGAAAAAGGGTCCCGCAGGCCTTTAAGGTGGGGCACGTTCCGGGCGGGAGCCCTACAGCTGAGGGTGCCATTTTTCCCACCTGGGTTCTGGAAAGCCTTTTGCGAACGGCTTACGGCACCCCTTTGGAAGCGTGGCGACGGCTCACCGGGACTGAGAGCGGGGCTGACGAAGGCTTGCCAAGGGAAGGAGAAAAGCAGCGCTAGCGTCATGGTCCGGGCTAGGAAGACATTCACGGGTCCCTACTTTCCGTGTCCGCGTCTGCGAAGGCCTTGGGCCTGGTGGGAAGAGGGGCAAAGCCCCCCAAGACGAGAGCCACGATTTCGAGAAGGGGAGGCCGTAGAAGAGCTTAAAATCTCTGGGCTTTGCCCTGCGGATGAAATACAGCAGACGATGGCAATTTCGCCGCAGCTGCTTTAGGAGGTCGAGAGGCGCTCTGCGGACCCCTTAGGAAGCCTTGGAATGCCGCCACGTCGGTTTTACTGGGCCCGGGGAAGAGTTGCCGTGGGTCTTTGAGGCCAAGGCGTCCCTCGAGTTTTTCACACCTTTCCGGGCGGAATGAATTCAGTGAGGGTTGCGACTTGGGCGCTGACGGCCACAAAGCGTGAGAGCCCTTCCTGGCACGTTAGGAAGGCCGCAAGAGCAAGGGTTCAACGTTAGGCGCCTTGCAAAAGTGTTGGGGGAAAAAGGGTCCCGCAGGCCTTTAAGGTGGGGCACTTTCCGGGCGGGAGCCCTACAGCTGAGGGTGCCATTTTTCCCACCTGGGTTCTGGAAAGCCTTTTGCGAACGGCTTACGGCACCCCTTTGGAAGCGTGGCGACGGCTCACCGGGACTGAGAGCGGGGCTGACGAAGGCTTGCCAAGGGAAGGAGAAAAGCAGCGCTAGCGTCATGGTCCGGGCTAGGAAGACATTCACGGGTCCCTACTTTCCGTGTCCGCGTCTGCGAAGGCCTTGGGCCTGGTGGGAAGAGGGGCAAAGCCCCCCAAGACGAGAGCCACGATTTCGAGAAGGGGAGGCCGTAGAAGAGCTTAAAATCTCTGGCCTTTGCCCTGCGGATGAAATACAGCAGACGATGGCAATTTCGCCGCAGCTGCTTTAGGAGGTCGAGAGGCGCTCTGCGGACCCCTTAGGAAGCCTTGGAATGCCGCCACGTCGGTTTTACTGGGCCCGGGGAAGAGTTGCCGTGGGTCTTTGAGGCCAAGGCGTCCCTCGAGTTTTTCACACCTTTCCGGGCGGAATGAATTCAGTGAGGGTTGCGACTTGGGCGCTGACGGCCACAAAGCGTGAGAGCCCTTCCTGGCACGTTAGGAAGGCCGCAAGAGCAAGGGTTCAACGTTAGGCGCCTTGCAAAAGTGTTGGGGGAAAAAGGGTCCCGCAGGCCTTTAAGGTGGGGCACTTTCCGGGCGGGAGCCCTACAGCTGAGGGTGCCATTTTTCCCACCTGGGTTCTGGAAAGCCTTTTGCGAACGGCTTATGGCCACCCCTTTGGAAGCGTGGCGACGGCTCACCGGGACTGAGAGCGGGGCTGACGAAGGCTTGCCAAGGGAAGGAGAAAAGCAGCGCTAGCGTCATGCATGGTCCGGGCTAGGAAGACATTCACGGGTCCCTACTTTCCGTGTCCGCGTCTGCGAAGGCCTTGGGCCTGGTGGGAAGAGGGGCAAAGCCCCCCAAGACGAGAGCCACGATTTCGAGAAGGGGAGGCCGTAGAAGAGCTTAAAATCTCTGGGCTTTGCCCTGCGGATGAAATACAGCAGACGATGGCAATTTCGCCGCAGCTGCTTTAGGAGGTCGAGAGGCGCTCTGCGGACCCCTTAGGAAGCCTTGGAATGCCGCCACGTCGGTTTTACTGGGCCCGGGGAAGAGTTGCCGTGGGTCTTTGAGGCCAAGGCGTCCCTCGAGTTTTTCACACCTTTCCGGGCGGAATGAATTCAGTGAGGGTTGCGACTTGGGCGCTGACGGCCACAAAGCGTGAGAGCCCTTCCTGGCACGTTAGGAAGGCCGCAAGAGCAAGGGTTCAACGTTAGGCGCCTTGCAAAAGTGTTGGGGGAAAAAGGGTCCCGCAGGCCTTTAAGGTGGGGCACTTTCCGGGCGGGAGCCCTACAGCTGAGGGTGCCATTTTTCCCACCTGGGTTCTGGAAAGCCTTTTGCGAACGGCTTATGGCCACCCCTTTGGAAGCGTGGCGACGGCTCACCGGGACTGAGAGCGGGGCTGACGAAGGCTTGCCAAGGGAAGGAGAAAAGCAGCGCTAGCGTCATGCATGGTCCGGGCTAGGAAGACATTCACGGGTCCCTACTTTCCGTGTCCGCGTCTGCGAAGGCCTTGGGCCTGGTGGGAAGAGGGGCAAAGCCCCCCAAGACGAGAGCCACGATTTCGAGAAGGGGAGGCCGTAGAAGAGCTTAAAATCTCTGGGCTTTGCCCTGCGGATGAAATACAGCAGACGATGGCAATTTCGCCGCAGCTGCTTTAGGAGGTCGAGAGGCGCTCTGCGGACCCCTTAGGAAGCCTTGGAATGCCGCCACGTCGGTTTTACTGGGCCCGGGGAAGAGTTGCCGTGGGTCTTTGAGGCCAAGGCGTCCCTCGAGTTTTTCACACCTTTCCGGGCGGAATGAATTCAGTGAGGGTTGCGACTTGGGCGCTGACGGCCACAAAGCGTGAGAGCCCTTCCTGGCACGTTAGGAAGGCCGCAAGAGCAAGGGTTCAACGTTAGGCGCCTTGCAAAAGTGTTGGGGGAAAAAGGGTCCCGCAGGCCTTTAAGGTGGGGCACTTTCCGGGCGGGAGCCCTCCAGCTGAGGGTGCCATTTTTCCCACCTGGGTTCTGGAAAGCCTTTTGCGAACGGCTTACGGCACCCCTTTGGAAGCGTGGCGACGGCTCACCGGGACTGAGAGCGGGGCTGACGAAGGCTTGCCAAGGGAAGGAGAAAAGCAGCGCTAGCGTCATGGTCCGGGCTAGGAAGACATTCACGGGTCCCTACTTTCCGTGTCCGCGTCTGCGAAGGCCTTGGGCCTGGTGGGAAGAGGGGCAAAGCCCCCCAAGACGAGAGCCACGATTTTGAGAAGGGGAGGCCGTAGAAGAGCTTAAAATCTCTGGGCTTTGCCCTGCGGATGAAATACAGCAGACGATGGCAATTTCGCCGCAGCTGCTTTAGGAGGTCGAGAGGCGCTCTGCGGACCCCTTAGGAAGCCTTGGAATGCCGCCACGTCGGTTTTACTGGGCCCGGGGAAGAGTTGCCGTGGGTCTTTGAGGCCAAGGCGTCCCTCGAGTTTTTCACACCTTTCCGGGCGGAATGAATTCAGTGAGGGTTGCGACTTGGGCGCTGACGGCCACAAAGCGTGAGAGCCCTTCCTGGCACGTTAGGAAGGCCGCAAGAGCAAGGGTTCAACGTTAGGCGCCTTGCAAAAGTGTTGGGGGAAAAAGGGTCCCGCAGGCCTTTAAGGTGGGGCACTTTCCGGGCGGGAGCCCTACAGCTGAGGGTGCCATTTTTCCCACCTGGGTTCTGGAAAGCCTTTTGCGAACGGCTTGCGGCACCCCTTTGGAAGCGTGGCGACGGCTCACCGGGACTGAGAGCGGGGCTGACGAAGGCTTGCCAAGGGAAGGAGAAAAGCAGCGCTAGCGTCATGGTCCGGGCTAGGAAGACATTCACGGGTCCCTACTTTCCGTGTCCGCGTCTGCGAAGGCCTTGGGCCTGGTGGGAAGAGGGGCAAAGCCCCCCAAGACGAGAGCCACGATTTTGAGAAGGGGAGGCCGTAGAAGAGCTTAAAATCTCTGGGCTTTGCCCTGCGGATGAAATACAGCAGACGATGGCAATTTCGCCGCAGCTGCTTTAGGAGGTCGAGAGGCGCTCTGCGGACCCCTTAGGAAGCCTTGGAATGCCGCCACGTCGGTTTTACTGGGCCCGGGGAAGAGTTGCCGTGGGTCTTTGAGGCCAAGGCGTCCCTCGAGTTTTTCACACCTTTCCGGGCGGAATGAATTCAGTGAGGGTTGCGACTTGGGCGCTGACGGCCACAAAGCGTGAGAGCCCTTCCTGGCACGTTAGGAAGGCCGCAAGAGCAAGGGTTCAACGTTAGGCGCCTTGCAAAAGTGTTGGGGGAAAAAGGGTCCCGCAGGCCTTTAAGGTGGGGCACTTTCCGGGCGGGAGCCCTACAGCTGAGGGTGCCATTTTTCCCACCTGGGTTCTGGAAAGCCTTTTGCGAACGGCTTACGGCACCCCTTTGGAAGCGTGGCGACGGCTCACCGGGACTGAGAGCGGGGCTGACGAAGGCTTGCCAAGGGAAGGAGAAAAGCAGCGCTAGCGTCATGGTCCGGGCTAGGAAGACATTCACGGGTCCCTACTTTCCGTGTCCGCGTCTGCGAAGGCCTTGGGCCTGGTGGGAAGAGGGGCAAAGCCCCCCAAGACGAGAGCCACGATTTCGAGAAGGGGAGGCCGTAGAAGAGCTTAAAATCTCTGGGCTTTGCCCTGCGGATGAAATACAGCAGATGATGGCAATTTCGCCGCAGCTGCTTTAGGAGGTCGAGAGGCGCTCTGCGGACCCCTTAGGAAGCCTTGGAATGCCGCCACGTCGGTTTTACTGGGCCCGGGGAAGAGTTGCCGTGGGTCTTTGAGGCCAAGGCGTCCCTCGAGTTTTTCACACCTTTCCGGGCGGAATGAATTCAGTGAGGGTTGCGACTTGGGCGCTGACGGCCACAAAGCGTGAGAGCCCTTCCTGGCACGTTAGGAAGGCCGCAAGAGCAAGGGTTCAACGTTAGGTGCCTTGCAAAAGTGTTGGGGGAAAAAGGGTCCCGCAGGCCTTTAAGGTGGGGCACTTTCCGGGCGGGAGCCCTCCAGCTGAGGGTGCCATTTTTCCCACCTGGGTTCTGGAAAGCCTTTTGCGAACGGCTTACGGCACCCCTTTGGAAGCGTGGCGACGGCTCACCGGGACTGAGAGCGGGGCTGACGAAGGCTTGCCAAGGGAAGGAGAAAAGCAGCGCTAGCGTCATGGTCCGGGCTAGGAAGACATTCACGGGTCCCTACTTTCCGTGTCCGCGTCTGCGAAGGCCTTGGGCCTGGTGGGAAGAGGGGCAAAGCCCCCCAAGACGATAGCCACGATTTTGAGAAGGGGAGGCCGTAGAAGAGCTTAAAATCTCTGGGCTTTGCCCTGCGGATGAAATACAGCAGACGATGGCAATTTCGCCGCAGCTGCTTTAGGAGGTCGAGAGGCGCTCTGCGGACCCCTTAGGAAGCCTTGGAATGCCGCCACGTCGGTTTTACTGGGCCCGGGGAAGAGTTGCCGTGGGTCTTTGAGGCCAAGGCGTCCCTCGAGTTTTTCACACCTTTCCGGGCGGAATGAATTCAGTGAGGGTTGCGACTTGGGCGCTGACGGCCACAAAGCGTGAGAGCCCTTCCTGGCATGTTAGGAAGGCCGCAAGAGCAAGGGTTCAACGTTAGGCGCCTTGCAAAAGTGTTGGGGGAAAAAGGGTCCCGCAGGCCTTTAAGGTGGGGCACTTTCCGGGCGGGAGCCCTACAGCTGAGGGTGCCATTTTTCCCACCTGGGTTCTGGAAAGCCTTTTGCGAACGGCTTGCGGCACCCCTTTGGAAGCGTGGCGACGGCTCACCGGGACTGAGAGCGGGGCTGACGAAGGCTTGCCAAGGGAAGGAGAAAAGCAGCGCTAGCGTCATGGTCCGGGCTAGGAAGACATTCATGGGTCCCTACTTTCCGTGTCCGCGTCTGCGAAGGCCTTGGGCCTGGTGGGAAGAGGGGCAAAGCCCCCCAAGACGAGAGCCACGATTTCGAGAAGGGGAGGCCGTAGAAGAGCTTAAAATCTCTGGGCTTTGCCCTGCGGATGAAATACAGCAGACGATGGCAATTTCGCCGCAGCTGCTTTAGGAGGTCGAGAGGCGCTCTGCGGACCCCTTAGGAAGCCTTGGAATGCCGCCACGTCGGTTTTACTGGGCCCGGGGAAGAGTTGCCGTGGGTCTTTGAGGCCAAGGCGTCCCTCGAGTTTTTCACACCTTTCCGGGCGGAATGAATTCAGTGAGGGTTGCGACTTGGGCGCTGACGGCCACAAAGCGTGAGAGCCCTTCCTGGCACGTTAGGAAGGCCGCAAGAGCAAGGGTTCAACGTTAGGCGCCTTGCAAAAGTGTTGGGGGAAAAAGGGTCCCGCAGGCCTTTAAGGTGGGGCACTTTCCGGGCGGGAGCCCTACAGCTGAGGGTGCCATTTTTCCCACCTGGGTTCTGGAAAGCCTTTTGCGAACGGCTTGCGGCACCCCTTTGGAAGCGTGGCGACGGCTCACCGGGACTGAGAGCGGGGCTGACGAAGGCTTGCCAAGGGAAGGAGAAAAGCAGCGCTAGCGTCATGGTCCGGGCTAGGAAGACATTCACGGGTCCCTACTTTCCGTGTCCGCGTCTGCGAAGGCCTTGGGCCTGGTGGGAAGAGGGGCAAAGCCCCCCAAGACGAGAGCCACGATTTTGAGAAGGGGAGGCCGTAGAAGAGCTTAAAATCTCTGGGCTTTGCCCTGCGGATGAAATACAGCAGACGATGGCAATTTCGCCGCAGCTGCTTTAGGAGGTCGAGAGGCGCTCTGCGGACCCCTTAGGAAGCCTTGGAATGCCGCCACGTCGTGTTTACTGGGCCCGGGGAAGAGTTGCCGTGGGTCTTTGAGGCCAAGGCGTCCCTCGAGTTTTTCACACCTTTCCGGGCGGAATGAATTCAGTGAGGGTTGCGACTTGGGCGCTGACGGCCACAAAGCGTGAGAGCCCTTCCTGGCACGTTAGGAAGGCCGCAAGAGCAAGGGTTCAACGTTAGGCGCCTTGCAAAAGTGTTGGGGGAAAAAGGGTCCCGCAGGCCTTTAAGGTGGGGCACTTTCCGGGCGGGAGCCCTACAGCTGAGGGTGCCATTTTTCCCACCTGGGTTCTGGAAAGCCTTTTGCGAACGGCTTGCGGCACCCCTTTGGAAGCGTGGCGACGGCTCACCGGGACTGAGAGCGGGGCTGACGAAGGCTTGCCAAGGGAAGGAGAAAAGCAGCGCTAGCGTCATGGTCCGGGCTAGGAAGACATTCACGGGTCCCTACTTTCCGTGTCCGCGTCTGCGAAGGCCTTGGGCCTGGTGGGAAGAGGGGCAAAGCCCCCCAAGACGAGAGCCACGATTTTGAGAAGGGGAGGCCGTAGAAGAGCTTAAAATCTCTGGGCTTTGCCCTGCAGATGAAATACAGCAGACGATGGCAATTTCGCCGCAGCTGCTTTAGGAGGTCGAGAGGCGCTCTGCGGACCCCTTAGGAAGCCTTGGAATGCCGCCACGTCGGTTTTACTGGGCCCGGGGAAGAGTTGCCGTGGGTCTTTGAGGCCAAGGCGTCCCTCGAGTTTTTCACACCTTTCCGGGCGGAATGAATTCAGTGAGGGTTGCGACTTGGGCGCTGACGGCCACAAAGCGTGAGAGCCCTTCCTGGCACGTTAGGAAGGCCGCAAGAGCAAGGGTTCAACGTTAGGCGCCTTGCAAAAGTGTTGGGGGAAAAAGGGTCCCGCAGGCCTTTAAGGTGGGGCACTTTCCGGGTGGGAGCCCTACAGCTGAGGGTGCCATTTTTCCCACCTGGGTTCTGGAAAGCCTTTTGCGAACGGCTTGCGGCACCCCTTTGGAAGCGTGGCGACGGCTCACCGGGACTGAGAGCGGGGCTGACGAAGGCTTGCCAAGGGAAGGAGAAAAGCAGCGCTAGCGTCATGGTCCGGGCTAGGAAGACATTCACGGGTCCCTACTTTCCGTGTCCGCGTCTGCGAAGGCCTTGGGCCTGGTGGGAAGAGGGGCAAAGCCCCCCAAGACGAGAGCCACGATTTCGAGAAGGGGAGGCCGTAGAAGAGCTTAAAATCTCTGGGCTTTGCCCTGCGGATGAAATACAGCAGACGATGGCAATTTCGCCGCAGCTGCTTTAGGAGGTCGAGAGGCGCTCTGCGGACCCCTTAGGAAGCCTTGGAATGCCGCCACGTCGGTTTTACTGGGCCCGGGGAAGAGTTGCCGTGGGTCTTTGAGGCCAAGGCGTCCCTCGAGTTTTTCACACCTTTCCGGGCGGAATGAATTCAGTGAGGGTTGCGACTTGGGCGCTGATGGCCACAAAGCGTGAGAGCCCTTCCTGGCACGTTAGGAAGGCCGCAAGAGCAAGGGTTCAACGTTAGGCGCCTTGCAAAAGTGTTGGGGGAAAAAGGGTCCCGCAGGCCTTTAAGGTGGGGCACGTTCCGGGCGGGAGCCCTCCAGCTGAGGGTGCCATTTTTCCCACCTGGGTTCTGGAAAGCCTTTTGCGAACGGCTTACGGCACCCCTTTGGAAGCGTGGCGACGGCTCACCGGGACTGAGAGCGGGGCTGACGAAGGCTTGCCAAGGGAAGGAGAAAAGCAGCGCTAGCGTCATGGTCCGGGCTAGGAAGACATTCACGGGTCCCTACTTTCCGTGTCCGCGTCTGCGAAGGCCTTGGGCCTGGTGGGAAGAGGGGCAAAGCCCCCCAAGACGAGAGCCACGATTTCGAGAAGGGGAGGCCGTAGAAGAGCTTAAAATCTCTGCGCTTTGCCCTGCGGATGAAATACAGCAGACGATGGCAATTTCGCCGCAGCTGCTTTAGGAGGTCGAGAGGCACTCTGCGGACCCCTTAGGAAGCCTTGGAATGCCGCCACGTCGTGTTTACTGGGCCCGGGGAAGAGTTGCTGTGGGTCTTTGAGGCCAAGGCGTCCCTCGAGTTTTTCACACCTTTCCGGGCGGAATGAATTCAGTGAGGGTTGCGACTTGGGCGCTGACGGCCACAAAGCGTGAGAGCCCTTCCTGGCATGTTAGGAAGGCCGCAAGAGCAAGGGTTCAACGTTAGGCGCCTTGCAAAAGTGTTGGGGGAAAAAGGGTCCCGCAGGCCTTTAAGGTGGGGCACTTTCCGGGCGGGAGCCCTACAGCTGAGGGTGCCATTTTTCCCACCTGGGTTCTGGAAAGCCTTTTGCGAACGGCTTACGGCACCCCTTTGGAAGCGTGGCGACGGCTCACCGGGACTGAGAGCGGGGCTGACGAAGGCTTGCCAAGGGAAGGAGAAAAGCAGCGCTAGCGTCATGGTCCGGGCTAGGAAGACATTCACGGGTCCCTACTTTCCGTGTCCGCGTCTGCGAAGGCCTTGGGCCTGGTGGGAAGAGGGGCAAAGCCCCCCAAGACGAGACCCACGATTTCGAGAAGGGGAGGCCGTAGAAGAGCTTAAAATCTCTGCGCTTTGCCCTGCGGATGAAATACAGCAGACGATGGCAATTTCGCCGCAGCTGCTTTAGGAGGTCGAGAGGCGCTCTGCGGACCCCTTAGGAAGCCTTGGAATGCCGCCACGTCGGTTTTACTGGGCCCGGGGAAGAGTTGCCGTGGGTCTTTGAGGCCAAGGCGTCCCTCGAGTTTTTCACACCTTTCCGGGCGGAATGAATTCAGTGAGGGTTGCGACTTGGGCGCTGACGGCCACAAAGCGTGAGAGCCCTTCCTGGCACGTTAGGAAGGCCGCAAGAGCAAGGGTTCAACGTTAGGCGCCTTGCAAAAGTGTTGGGGGAAAAAGGGTCCCGCAGGCCTTTAAGGTGGGGCACGTTCCGGGCGGGAGCCCTACAGCTGAGGGTGCCATTTTTCCCACCTGGGTTCTGGAAAGCCTTTTGCGAACGGCTTACGGCACCCCTTTGGAAGCGTGGCGACGGCTCACCGGGACTGAGAGCGGGGCTGACGAAGGCTTGCCAAAGGAAGGAGAAAAGCAGCGCTAGCGTCATGGTCCGGGCTAGGAAGACATTCACGGGTCCCTACTTTCCGTGTCCGCGTCTGCGAAGGCCTTGGGCCTGGTGGGAAGAGGGGCAAAGCCCCCCAAGACGAGAGCCACGATTTCGAGAAGGGGAGGCCGTAGAAGAGCTTAAAATCTCTGGGCTTTGCCCTGCGGATGAAATACAGCAGACGATGGCAATTTCGCCGCAGCTGCTTTAGGAGGTCGAGAGGCGCTCTGCGGACCCCTTAGGAAGCCTTGGAATGCCGCCACGTCGTGTTTACTGGGCCCGGGGAAGAGTTGCCGTGGGTCTTTGAGGCCAAGGCGTCCCTCGAGTTTTTCACACCTTTCCGGGCGGAATGAATTCAGTGAGGGTTGCGACTTGGGCGCTGACGGCCACAAAGCGTGAGAGCCCTTCCTGGCATGTTAGGAAGGCCGCAAGAGCAAGGGTTCAACGTTAGGCGCCTTGCAAAAGTGTTGGGGGAAAAAGGGTCCCGCAGGCCTTTAAAGTGGGGCACTTTCCGGGCGGGAGCCCTCCAGCTGAGGGTGCCATTTTTCCCACCTGGGTTCTGGAAAGCCTTTTGCGAACGGCTTACGGCACCCCTTTGGAAGCGTGGCGACGGCTCACCGGGACTGAGAGCGGGGCTGACGAAGGCTTGCCAAGGGAAGGAGAAAAGCAGCGCTAGCGTCATGGTCCGGGCTAGGAAGACATTCACGGGTCCCTACTTTCCGTGTCCGCGTCTGCGAAGGCCTTGGGCCTGGTGGGAAGAGGGGCAAAGCCCCCCAAGACGAGAGCCACGATTTTGAGAAGGGGAGGCCGTAGAAGAGCTTAAAATCTCTGGGCTTTGCCCTGCGGATGAAATACAGCAGACGATGGCAATTTCGCCGCAGCTGCTTTAGGAGGTCGAGAGGCGCTCTGCGGACCCCTTAGGAAGCCTTGGAATGCCGCCACGTCGGTTTTACTGGGCCCGGGGAAGAGTTGCCGTGGGTCTTTGAGGCCAAGGCGTCCCTCGAGTTTTTCACACCTTTCCGGGCGGAATGAATTCAGTGAGGGTTGCGACTTGGGCGCTGACGGCCACAAAGCGTGAGAGCCCTTCCTGGCACGTTAGGAAGGCCGCAAGAGCAAGGGTTCAACGTTAGGCGCCTTGCAAAAGTGTTGGGGGAAAAAGGGTCCCGCAGGCCTTTAAGGTGGGGCACTTTCCGGGCGGGAGCCCTCCAGCTGAGGGTGCCATTTTTCCCACCTGGGTTCTGGAAAGCCTTTTGCGAACGGCTTGCGGCACCCCTTTGGAAGCGTGGCGACGGCTCACCGGGACTGAGAGCGGGGCTGACGAAGGCTTGCCAAGGGAAGGAGAAAAGCAGCGCTAGCGTCATGGTCCGGGCTAGGAAGACATTCACGGGTCCCTACTTTCCGTGTCCGCGTCTGCGAAGGCCTTGGGCCTGGTGGGAAGAGGGGCAAAGCCCCCCAAGACGAGAGCCACGATTTTGAGAAGGGGAGGCCGTAGAAGAGCTTAAAATCTCTGGGCTTTGCCCTGCGGATGAAATACAGCAGACGATGGCAATTTCGCCGCAGCTGCTTTAGGAGGTCGAGAGGCGCTCTGCGGACCCCTTAGGAAGCCTTGGAATGCCGCCACGTCGGTTTTACTGGGCCCGGGGAAGAGTTGCCGTGGGTCTTTGAGGCCAAGGCGTCCCTCGAGTTTTTCACACCTTTCCGGGCGGAATGAATTCAGTGAGGGTTGCGACTTGGGCGCTGACGGCCACAAAGCGTGAGAGCCCTTCCTGGCACGTTAGGAAGGCCGCAAGAGCAAGGGTTCAACGTTAGGCGCCTTGCAAAAGTGTTGGGGGAAAAAGGGTCCCGCAGGCCTTTAAGGTGGGGCACTTTCCGGGCGGGAGCCCTACAGCTGAGGGTGCCATTTTTCCCACCTGGGTTCTGGAAAGCCTTTTGCGAACGGCTTACGGCACCCCTTTGGAAGCGTGGCGACGGCTCACCGGGACTGAGAGCGGGGCTGACGAAGGCTTGCCAAGGGAAGGAGAAAAGCAGCGCTAGCGTCATGGTCCGGGCTAGGAAGACATTCACGGGTCCCTACTTTCCGTGTCCGCGTCTGCGAAGGCCTTGGGCCTGGTGGGAAGAGGGGCAAAGCCCCCCAAGACGAGAGCCACGATTTCGAGAAGGGGAGGCCGTAGAAGAGCTTAAAATCTCTGGGCTTTGCCCTGCGGATGAAATACAGCAGATGATGGCAATTTCGCCGCAGCTGCTTTAGGAGGTCGAGAGGCGCTCTGCGGACCCCTTAGGAAGCCTTGGAATGCCGCCACGTCGGTTTTACTGGGCCCGGGGAAGAGTTGCCGTGGGTCTTTGAGGCCAAGGCGTCCCTCGAGTTTTTCACACCTTTCCGGGCGGAATGAATTCAGTGAGGGTTGCGACTTGGGCGCTGACGGCCACAAAGCGTGAGAGCCCTTCCTGGCACGTTAGGAAGGCCGCAAGAGCAAGGGTTCAACGTTAGGTGCCTTGCAAAAGTGTTGGGGGAAAAAGGGTCCCGCAGGCCTTTAAGGTGGGGCACTTTCCGGGCGGGAGCCCTACAGCTGAGGGTGCCATTTTTCCCACCTGGGTTCTGGAAAGCCTTTTGCGAACGGCTTACGGCACCCCTTTGGAAGCGTGGCGACGGCTCACCGGGACTGAGAGCGGGGCTGACGAAGGCTTGCCAAGGGAAGGAGAAAAGCAGCGCTAGCGTCATGGTCCGGGCTAGGAAGACATTCACGGGTCCCTACTTTCCGTGTCCGCGTCTGCGAAGGCCTTGGGCCTGGTGGGAAGAGGGGCAAAGCCCCCCAAGACGATAGCCACGATTTTGAGAAGGGGAGGCCGTAGAAGAGCTTAAAATCTCTGCGCTTTGCCCTGCGGATGAAATACAGCAGACGATGGCAATTTCGCCGCAGCTGCTTTAGGAGGTCGAGAGGCGCTCTGCGGACCCCTTAGGAAGCCTTGGAATGCCGCCACGTCGGTTTTACTGGGCCCGGGGAAGAGTTGCCGTGGGTCTTTGAGGCCAAGGCGTCCCTCGAGTTTTTCACACCTTTCCGGGCGGAATGAATTCAGTGAGGGTTGCGACTTGGGCGCTGACGGCCACAAAGCGTGAGAGCCCTTCCTGGCATGTTAGGAAGGCCGCAAGAGCAAGGGTTCAACGTTAGGCGCCTTGCAAAAGTGTTGGGGGAAAAAGGGTCCCGCAGGCCTTTAAGGTGGGGCACTTTCCGGGCGGGAGCCCTACAGCTGAGGGTGCCATTTTTCCCACCTGGGTTCTGGAAAGCCTTTTGCGAACGGCTTGCGGCACCCCTTTGGAAGCGTGGCGACGGCTCACCGGGACTGAGAGCGGGGCTGACGAAGGCTTGCCAAGGGAAGGAGAAAAGCAGCGCTAGCGTCATGGTCCGGGCTAGGAAGACATTCACGGGTCCCTACTTTCCGTGTCCGCGTCTGCGAAGGCCTTGGGCCTGGTGGGAAGAGGGGCAAAGCCCCCCAAGACGAGAGCCACGATTTCGAGAAGGGGAGGCCGTAGAAGAGCTTAAAATCTCTGGGCTTTGCCCTGCGGATGAAATACAGCAGACGATGGCAATTTCGCCGCAGCTGCTTTAGGAGGTCGAGAGGCGCTCTGCGGACCCCTTAGGAAGCCTTGGAATGCCGCCACGTCGGTTTTACTGGGCCCGGGGAAGAGTTGCCGTGGGTCTTTGAGGCCAAGGCGTCCCTCGAGTTTTTCACACCTTTCCGGGCGGAATGAATTCAGTGAGGGTTGCGACTTGGGCGCTGACGGCCACAAAGCGTGAGAGCCCTTCCTGGCACGTTAGGAAGGCCGCAAGAGCAAGGGTTCAACGTTAGGCGCCTTGCAAAAGTGTTGGGGGAAAAAGGGTCCCGCAGGCCTTTAAGGTGGGGCACTTTCCGGGCGGGAGCCCTACAGCTGAGGGTGCCATTTTTCCCACCTGGGTTCTGGAAAGCCTTTTGCGAACGGCTTGCGGCACCCCTTTGGAAGCGTGGCGACGGCTCACCGGGACTGAGAGCGGGGCTGACGAAGGCTTGCCAAGGGAAGGAGAAAAGCAGCGCTAGCGTCATGGTCCGGGCTAGGAAGACATTCACGGGTCCCTACTTTCCGTGTCCGCGTCTGCGAAGGCCTTGGGCCTGGTGGGAAGAGGGGCAAAGCCCCCCAAGACGATAGCCACGATTTTGAGAAGGGGAGGCCGTAGAAGAGCTTAAAATCTCTGGGCTTTGCCCTGCGGATGAAATACAGCAGACGATGGCAATTTCGCCGCAGCTGCTTTAGGAGGTCGAGAGGCGCTCTGCGGACCCCTTAGGAAGCCTTGGAATGCCGCCACGTCGGTTTTACTGGGCCCGGGGAAGAGTTGCCGTGGGTCTTTGAGGCCAAGGCGTCCCTCGAGTTTTTCACACCTTTCCGGGCGGAATGAATTCAGTGAGGGTTGCGACTTGGGCGCTGACGGCCACAAAGCGTGAGAGCCCTTCCTGGCACGTTAGGAAGGCCGCAAGAGCAAGGGTTCAACGTTAGGCGCCTTGCAAAAGTGTTGGGGGAAAAAGGGTCCCGCAGGCCTTTAAGGTGGGGCACTTTCCGGGTGGGAGCCCTACAGCTGAGGGTGCCATTTTTCCCACCTGGGTTCTGGAAAGCCTTTTGCGAACGGCTTGCGGCACCCCTTTGGAAGCGTGGCGACGGCTCACCGGGACTGAGAGCGGGGCTGACGAAGGCTTGCCAAGGGAAGGAGAAAAGCAGCGCTAGCGTCATGGTCCGGGCTAGGAAGACATTCACGGGTCCCTACTTTCCGTGTCCGCGTCTGCGAAGGCCTTGGGCCTGGTGGGAAGAGGGGCAAAGCCCCCCAAGACGAGAGCCACGATTTCGAGAAGGGGAGGCCGTAGAAGAGCTTAAAATCTCTGGGCTTTGCCCTGCGGATGAAATACAGCAGACGATGGCAATTTCGCCGCAGCTGCTTTAGGAGGTCGAGAGGCGCTCTGCGGACCCCTTAGGAAGCCTTGGAATGCCGCCACGTCGGTTTTACTGGGCCCGGGGAAGAGTTGCCGTGGGTCTTTGAGGCCAAGGCGTCCCTCGAGTTTTTCACACCTTTCCGGGCGGAATGAATTCAGTGAGGGTTGCGACTTGGGCGCTGACGGCCACAAAGCGTGAGAGCCCTTCCTGGCACGTTAGGAAGGCCGCAAGAGCAAGGGTTCAACGTTAGGCGCCTTGCAAAAGTGTTGGGGGAAAAAGGGTCCCGCAGGCCTTTAAGTTGGGGCACGTTCCGGGCGGGAGCCCTCCAGCTGAGGGTGCCATTTTTCCCACCTGGGTTCTGGAAAGCCTTTTGCGAACGGCTTACGGCACCCCTTTGGAAGCGTGGCGACGGCTCACCGGGACTGAGAGCGGGGCTGACGAAGGCTTGCCAAGGGAAGGAGAAAAGCAGCGCTAGCGTCATGGTCCGGGCTAGGAAGACATTCACGGGTCCCTACTTTCCGTGTCCGCGTCTGCGAAGGCCTTGGGCCTGGTGGGAAGAGGGGCAAAGCCCCCCAAGACGAGAGCCACGATTTCGAGAAGGGGAGGCCGTAGAAGAGCTTAAAATCTCTGGGCTTTGCCCTGCGGATGAAATACAGCAGATGATGGCAATTTCGCCGCAGCTGCTTTAGGAGGTCGAGAGGCGCTCTGCGGACCCCTTAGGAAGCCTTGGAATGCCGCCACGTCGGTTTTACTGGGCCCGGGGAAGAGTTGCCGTGGGTCTTTGAGGCCAAGGCGTCCCTCGAGTTTTTCACACCTTTCCGGGCGGAATGAATTCAGTGAGGGTTGCGACTTGGGCGCTGACGGCCACAAAGCGTGAGAGCCCTTCCTGGCACGTTAGGAAGGCCGCAAGAGCAAGGGTTCAACGTTAGGTGCCTTGCAAAAGTGTTGGGGGAAAAAGGGTCCCGCAGGCCTTTAAGGTGGGGCACTTTCCGGGCGGGAGCCCTACAGCTGAGGGTGCCATTTTTCCCACCTGGGTTCTGGAAAGCCTTTTGCGAACGGCTTACGGCACCCCTTTGGAAGCGTGGCGACGGCTCACCGGGACTGAGAGCGGGGCTGACGAAGGCTTGCCAAGGGAAGGAGAAAAGCAGCGCTAGCGTCATGGTCCGGGCTAGGAAGACATTCACGGGTCCCTACTTTCCGTGTCCGCGTCTGCGAAGGCCTTGGGCCTGGTGGGAAGAGGGGCAAAGCCCCCCAAGACGATAGCCACGATTTTGAGAAGGGGAGGCCGTAGAAGAGCTTAAAATCTCTGGGCTTTGCCCTGCGGATGAAATACAGCAGACGATGGCAATTTCGCCGCAGCTGCTTTAGGAGGTCGAGAGGCGCTCTGCGGACCCCTTAGGAAGCCTTGGAATGCCGCCACGTCGTGTTTACTGGGCCCGGGGAAGAGTTGCCGTGGGTCTTTGAGGCCAAGGCGTCCCTCGAGTTTTTCACACCTTTCCGGGCGGAATGAATTCAGTGAGGGTTGCGACTTGGGCGCTGACGGCCACAAAGCGTGAGAGCCCTTCCTGGCATGTTAGGAAGGCCGCAAGAGCAAGGGTTCAACGTTAGGCGCCTTGCAAAAGTGTTGGGGGAAAAAGGGTCCCGCAGGCCTTTAAGGTGGGGCACTTTCCGGGCGGGAGCCCTACAGCTGAGGGTGCCATTTTTCCCACCTGGGTTCTGGAAAGCCTTTTGCGAACGGCTTGCGGCACCCCTTTGGAAGCGTGGCGACGGCTCACCGGGACTGAGAGCGGGGCTGACGAAGGCTTGCCAAGGGAAGGAGAAAAGCAGCGCTAGCGTCATGGTCCGGGCTAGGAAGACATTCACGGGTCCCTACTTTCCGTGTCCGCGTCTGCGAAGGCCTTGGGCCTGGTGGGAAGAGGGGCAAAGCCCCCCAAGACGAGAGCCACGATTTCGAGAAGGGGAGGCCGTAGAAGAGCTTAAAATCTCTGGGCTTTGCCCTGCGGATGAAATACAGCAGACGATGGCAATTTCGCCGCAGCTGCTTTAGGAGGTCGAGAGGCGCTCTGCGGACCCCTTAGGAAGCCTTGGAATGCCGCCACGTCGGTTTTACTGGGCCCGGGGAAGAGTTGCCGTGGGTCTTTGAGGCCAAGGCGTCCCTCGAGTTTTTCACACCTTTCCGGGCGGAATGAATTCAGTGAGGGTTGCGACTTGGGCGCTGACGGCCACAAAGCGTGAGAGCCCTTCCTGGCACGTTAGGAAGGCCGCAAGAGCAAGGGTTCAACGTTAGGCGCCTTGCAAAAGTGTTGGGGGAAAAAGGGTCCCGCAGGCCTTTAAGGTGGGGCACTTTCCGGGCGGGAGCCCTACAGCTGAGGGTGCCATTTTTCCCACCTGGGTTCTGGAAAGCCTTTTGCGAACGGCTTGCGGCACCCCTTTGGAAGCGTGGCGACGGCTCACCGGGACTGAGAGCGGGGCTGACGAAGGCTTGCCAAGGGAAGGAGAAAAGCAGCGCTAGCGTCATGGTCCGGGCTAGGAAGACATTCACGGGTCCCTACTTTCCGTGTCCGCGTCTGCGAAGGCCTTGGGCCTGGTGGGAAGAGGGGCAAAGCCCCCCAAGACGAGAGCCACGATTTTGAGAAGGGGAGGCCGTAGAAGAGCTTAAAATCTCTGGGCTTTGCCCTGCGGATGAAATACAGCAGACGATGGCAATTTCGCCGCAGCTGCTTTAGGAGGTCGAGAGGCGCTCTGTGGACCCCTTAGGAAGCCTTGGAATGCCGCCACGTCGGTTTTACTGGGCCCGGGGAAGAGTTGCCGTGGGTCTTTGAGGCCAAGGCGTCCCTCGAGTTTTTCACACCTTTCCGGGCGGAATGAATTCAGTGAGGGTTGCGACTTGGGCGCTGACGGCCACAAAGCGTGAGAGCCCTTCCTGGCACGTTAGGAAGGCCGCAAGAGCAAGGGTTCAACGTTAGGCGCCTTGCAAAAGTGTTGGGGGAAAAAGGGTCCCGCAGGCCTTTAAGGTGGGGCACTTTCCGGGCGGGAGCCCTACAGCTGAGGGTGCCATTTTTCCCACCTGGGTTCTGGAAAGCCTTTTGCGAACGGCTTACGGCACCCCTTTGGAAGCGTGGCGACGGCTCACCGGGACTGAGAGCGGGGCTGACGAAGGCTTGCCAAGGGAAGGAGAAAAGCAGCGCTAGCGTCATGGTCTGGGCTAGGAAGACATTCACGGGTCCCTACTTTCCGTGTCCGCGTCTGCGAAGGCCTTGGGCCTGGTGGGAAGAGGGGCAAAGCCCCCCAAGACGAGAGCCACGATTTTGAGAAGGGGAGGCCGTAGAAGAGCTTAAAATCTCTGGGCTTTGCCCTGCGGATGAAATACAGCAGACGATGGCAATTTCGCCGCAGCTGCTTTAGGAGGTCGAGAGGCGCTCTGCGGACCCCTTAGGAAGCCTTGGAATGCCGCCACGTCGTGTTTACTGGGCCCGGGGAAGAGTTGCCGTGGGTCTTTGAGGCCAAGGCGTCCCTCGAGTTTTTCACACCTTTCCGGGCGGAATGAATTCAGTGAGGGTTGCGACTTGGGCGCTGACGGCCACAAAGCGTGAGAGCCCTTCCTGGCACGTTAGGAAGGCCGCAAGAGCAAGGGTTCAACGTTAGGCGCCTTGCAAAAGTGTTGGGGGAAAAAGGGTCCCGCAGGCCTTTAAGGTGGGGCACTTTCCGGGCGGGAGCCCTACAGCTGAGGGTGCCATTTTTCCCACCTGGGTTCTGGAAAGCCTTTTGCGAACGGCTTGCGGCACCCCTTTGGAAGCGTGGCGACGGCTCACCGGGACTGAGAGCGGGGCTGACGAAGGCTTGCCAAGGGAAGGAGAAAAGCAGCGCTAGCGTCATGGTCCGGGCTAGGAAGACATTCACGGGTCCCTACTTTCCGTGTCCGCGTCTGCGAAGGCCTTGGGCCTGGTGGGAAGAGGGGCAAAGCCCCCCAAGACGAGAGCCACGATTTTGAGAAGGGGAGGCCGTAGAAGAGCTTAAAATCTCTGGGCTTTGCCCTGCGGATGAAATACAGCAGACGATGGCAATTTCGCCGCAGCTGCTTTAGGAGGTCGAGAGGCGCTCTGCGGACCCCTTAGGAAGCCTTGGAATGCCGCCACGTCGGTTTTACTGGGCCCGGGGAAGAGTTGCCGTGGGTCTTTGAGGCCAAGGCGTCCCTCGAGTTTTTCACACCTTTCCGGGCGGAATGAATTCAGTGAGGGATGCGACTTGGTCGCTGACGGCCACAAAGCGTGAGAGCCCTTCCTGGCACGTTAGGAAGGCCGCAAGAGCAAGGGTTCAACGTTAGGCGCCTTGCAAAAGTGTTGGGGGAAAAAGGGTCCCGCAGGCCTTTAAGGTGGGGCACTTTCCGGGTGGGAGCCCTACAGCTGAGGGTGCCATTTTTCCCACCTGGGTTCTGGAAAGCCTTTTGCGAACGGCTTGCGGCACCCCTTTGGAAGCGTGGCGACGGCTCACCGGGACTGAGAGCGGGGCTGACGAAGGCTTGCCAAGGGAAGGAGAAAAGCAGCGCTAGCGTCATGGTCCGGGCTAGGAAGACATTCACGGGTCCCTACTTTCCGTGTCCGCGTCTGCGAAGGCCTTGGGCCTGGTGGGAAGAGGGGCAAAGCCCCCCAAGACGAGAGCCACGATTTCGAGAAGGGGAGGCCGTAGAAGAGCTTAAAATCTCTGGGCTTTGCCCTGCGGATGAAATACAGCAGACGATGGCAATTTCGCCGCAGCTGCTTTAGGAGGTCGAGAGGCGCTCTGCGGACCCCTTAGGAAGCCTTGGAATGCCGCCACGTCGGTTTTACTGGGCCCGGGGAAGAGTTGCCGTGGGTCTTTGAGGCCAAGGCGTCCCTCGAGTTTTTCACACCTTTCCGGGCGGAATGAATTCAGTGAGGGTTGCGACTTGGGCGCTGACGGCCACAAAGCGTGAGAGCCCTTCCTGGCACGTTAGGAAGGCCGCAAGAGCAAGGGTTCAACGTTAGGCGCCTTGCAAAAGTGTTGGGGGAAAAAGGGTCCCGCAGGCCTTTAAGTTGGGGCACGTTCCGGGCGGGAGCCCTCCAGCTGAGGGTGCCATTTTTCCCACCTGGGTTCTGGAAAGCCTTTTGCGAACGGCTTACGGCACCCCTTTGGAAGCGTGGCGACGGCTCACCGGGACTGAGAGCGGGGCTGACGAAGGCTTGCCAAGGGAAGGAGAAAAGCAGCGCTAGCGTCATGGTCCGGGCTAGGAAGACATTCACGGGTCCCTACTTTCCGTGTCCGCGTCTGCGAAGGCCTTGGGCCTGGTGGGAAGAGGGGCAAAGCCCCCCAAGACGAGACCCACGATTTCGAGAAGGGGAGGCCGTAGAAGAGCTTAAAATCTCTGCGCTTTGCCCTGCGGATGAAATACAGCAGACGATGGCAATTTCGCCGCAGCTGCTTTAGGAGGTCGAGAGGCGCTCTGCGGACCCCTTAGGAAGCCTTGGAATGCCGCCACGTCGTGTTTACTGGGCCCGGGGAAGAGTTGCTGTGGGTCTTTGAGGCCAAGGCGTCCCTCGAGTTTTTCACACCTTTCCGGGCGGAATGAATTCAGTGAGGGTTGCGACTTGGGCGCTGACGGCCACAAAGCGTGAGAGCCCTTCCTGGCATGTTAGGAAGGCCGCAAGAGCAAGGGTTCAACGTTAGGCGCCTTGCAAAAGTGTTGGGGGAAAAAGGGTCCCGCAGGCCTTTAAAGTGGGGCACTTTCCGGGCGGGAGCCCTACAGCTGAGGGTGCCATTTTTCCCACCTGGGTTCTGGAAAGCCTTTTGCGAACGGCTTACGGCACCCCTTTGGAAGCGTGGCGACGGCTCACCGGGACTGAGAGCGGGGCTGACGAAGGCTTGCCAAGGGAAGGAGAAAAGCAGCGCTAGCGTCATGGTCCGGGCTAGGAAGACATTCACGGGTCCCTACTTTCCGTGTCCGCGTCTGCGAAGGCCTTGGGCCTGGTGGGAAGAGGGGCAAAGCCCCCCAAGACGAGAGCCACGATTTTGAGAAGGGGAGGCCGTAGAAGAGCTTAAAATCTCTGGGCTTTGCCCTGCGGATGAAATACAGCAGACGATGGCAATTTCGCCGCAGCTGCTTTAGGAGGTCGAGAGGCGCTCTGCGGACCCCTTAGGAAGCCTTGGAATGCCGCCACGTCGGTTTTACTGGGCCCGGGGAAGAGTTGCCGTGGGTCTTTGAGGCCAAGGCGTCCCTCGAGTTTTTCACACCTTTCCGGGCGGAATGAATTCAGTGAGGGTTGCGACTTGGGCGCTGACGGCCACAAAGCGTGAGAGCCCTTCCTGGCACGTTAGGAAGGCCGCAAGAGCAAGGGTTCAACGTTAGGCGCCTTGCAAAAGTGTTGGGGGAAAAAGGGTCCCGCAGGCCTTTAAGGTGGGGCACTTTCCGGGCGGGAGCCCTACAGCTGAGGGTGCCATTTTTCCCACCTGGGTTCTGGAAAGCCTTTTGCGAACGGCTTGCGGCACCCCTTTGGAAGCGTGGCGACGGCTCACCGGGACTGAGAGCGGGGCTGACGAAGGCTTGCCAAGGGAAGGAGAAAAGCAGCGCTAGCGTCATGGTCCGGGCTAGGAAGACATTCACGGGTCCCTACTTTCCGTGTCCGCGTCTGCGAAGGCCTTGGGCCTGGTGGGAAGAGGGGCAAAGCCCCCCAAGACGAGAGCCACGATTTCGAGAAGGGGAGGCCGTAGAAGAGCTTAAAATCTCTGGGCTTTGCCCTGCGGATGAAATACAGCAGACGATGGCAATTTCGCCGCAGCTGCTTTAGGAGGTCGAGAGGCGCTCTGTGGACCCCTTAGGAAGCCTTGGAATGCCGCCACGTCGGTTTTACTGGGCCCGGGGAAGAGTTGCCGTGGGTCTTTGAGGCCAAGGCGTCCCTCGAGTTTTTCACACCTTTCCGGGCGGAATGAATTCAGTGAGGGTTGCGACTTGGGCGCTGACGGCCACAAAGCGTGAGAGCCCTTCCTGGCACGTTAGGAAGGCCGCAAGAGCAAGGGTTCAACGTTAGGCGCCTTGCAAAAGTGTTGGGGGAAAAAGGGTCCCGCAGGCCTTTAAGGTGGGGCACTTTCCGGGCGGGAGCCCTACAGCTGAGGGTGCCATTTTTCCCACCTGGGTTCTGGAAAGCCTTTTGCGAACGGCTTACGGCACCCCTTTGGAAGCGTGGCGACGGCTCACCGGGACTGAGAGCGGGGCTGACGAAGGCTTACCAAGGGAAGGAGAAAAGCAGCGCTAGCGTCATGGTCCGGGCTAGGAAGACATTCACGGGTCCCTACTTTCCGTGTCCGCGTCTGCGAAGGCCTTGGGCCTGGTGGGAAGAGGGGCAAAGCCCCCCAAGACGAGAGCCACGATTTTGAGAAGGGGAGGCCGTAGAAGAGCTTAAAATCTCTGGGCTTTGCCCTGCGGATGAAATACAGCAGACGATGGCAATTTCGCCGCAGCTGCTTTAGGAGGTCGAGAGGCGCTCTGCGGACCCCTTAGGAAGCCTTGGAATGCCGCCACGTCGGTTTTACTGGGCCCGGGGAAGAGTTGCCGTGGGTCTTTGAGGCCAAGGCGTCCCTCGAGTTTTTCACACCTTTCCGGGCGGAATGAATTCAGTGAGGGTTGCGACTTGGGCGCTGACGGCCACAAAGCGTGAGAGCCCTTCCTGGCACGTTAGGAAGGCCGCAAGAGCAAGGGTTCAACGTTAGGCGCCTTGCAAAAGTGTTGGGGGAAAAAGGGTCCCGCAGGCCTTTAAGGTGGGGCACTTTCCGGGCGGGAGCCCTACAGCTGAGGGTGCCATTTTTCCCACCTGGGTTCTGGAAAGCCTTTTGCGAACGGCTTGCGGCACCCCTTTGGAAGTGTGGCGACGGCTCACCGGGACTGAGAGCGGGGCTGACGAAGGCTTGCCAAGGGAAGGAGAAAAGCAGCGCTAGCGTCATGGTCCGGGCTAGGAAGACATTCACGGGTCCCTACTTTCCGTGTCCGCGTCTGCGAAGGCCTTGGGCCTGGTGGGAAGAGGGGCAAAGCCCCCCAAGACGAGAGCCACGATTTCGAGAAGGGGAGGCCGTAGAAGAGCTTAAAATCTCTGGGCTTTGCCCTGCGGATGAAATACAGCAGACGATGGCAATTTCGCCGCAGCTGCTTTAGGAGGTCGAGAGGCGCTCTGTGGACCCCTTAGGAAGCCTTGGAATGCCGCCACGTCGGTTTTACTGGGCCCGGGGAAGAGTTGCCGTGGGTCTTTGAGGCCAAGGCGTCCCTCGAGTTTTTCACACCTTTCCGGGCGGAATGAATTCAGTGAGGGTTGCGACTTGGGCGCTGACGGCCACAAAGCGTGAGAGCCCTTCCTGGCACGTTAGGAAGGCCGCAAGAGCAAGGGTTCAACGTTAGGCGCCTTGCAAAAGTGTTGGGGGAAAAAGGGTCCCGCAGGCCTTTAAGGTGGGGCACTTTCCGGGCGGGAGCCCTACAGCTGAGGGTGCCATTTTTCCCACCTGGGTTCTGGAAAGCCTTTTGCGAACGGCTTACGGCACCCCTTTGGAAGCGTGGCGACGGCTCACCGGGACTGAGAGCGGGGCTGACGAAGGCTTACCAAGGGAAGGAGAAAAGCAGCGCTAGCGTCATGGTCCGGGCTAGGAAGACATTCACGGGTCCCTACTTTCCGTGTCCGCGTCTGCGAAGGCCTTGGGCCTGGTGGGAAGAGGGGCAAAGCCCCCCAAGACGAGAGCCACGATTTTGAGAAGGGGAGGCCGTAGAAGAGCTTAAAATCTCTGGGCTTTGCCCTGCGGATGAAATACAGCAGACGATGGCAATTTCGCCGCAGCTGCTTTAGGAGGTCGAGAGGCGCTCTGCGGACCCCTTAGGAAGCCTTGGAATGCCGCCACGTCGTGTTTACTGGGCCCGGGGAAGAGTTGCCGTGGGTCTTTGAGGCCAAGGCGTCCCTCGAGTTTTTCACACCTTTCCGGGCGGAATGAATTCAGTGAGGGTTGCGACTTGGGCGCTGACGGCCACAAAGCGTGAGAGCCCTTCCTGGCACGTTAGGAAGGCCGCAAGAGCAAGGGTTCAACGTTAGGCGCCTTGCAAAAGTGTTGGGGGAAAAAGGGTCCCGCAGGCCTTTAAGGTGGGGCACTTTCCGGGCGGGAGCCCTACAGCTGAGGGTGCCATTTTTCCCACCTGGGTTCTGGAAAGCCTTTTGCGAACGGCTTGCGGCACCCCTTTGGAAGCGTGGCGACGGCTCACCGGGACTGAGAGCGGGGCTGACGAAGGCTTGCCAAGGGAAGGAGAAAAGCAGCGCTAGCGTCATGGTCCGGGCTAGGAAGACATTCACGGGTCCCTACTTTCCGTGTCCGCGTCTGCGAAGGCCTTGGGCCTGGTGGGAAGAGGGGCAAAGCCCCCCAAGACGAGAGCCACGATTTTGAGAAGGGGAGGCCGTAGAAGAGCTTAAAATCTCTGCGCTTTGCCCTGCGGATGAAATACAGCAGACGATGGCAATTTCGCCGCAGCTGCTTTAGGAGGTCGAGAGGCGCTCTGCGGACCCCTTAGGAAGCCTTGGAATGCCGCCACGTCGGTTTTACTGGGCCCGGGGAAGAGTTGCCGTGGGTCTTTGAGGCCAAGGCGTCCCTCGAGTTTTTCACACCTTTCCGGGCGGAATGAATTCAGTGAGGGTTGCGACTTGGGCGCTGACGGCCACAAAGCGTGAGAGCCCTTCCTGGCACGTTAGGAAGGCCGCAAGAGCAAGGGTTCAACGTTAGGCGCCTTGCAAAAGTGTTGGGGGAAAAAGGGTCCCGCAGGCCTTTAAGGTGGGGCACTTTCCGGGCGGGAGCCCTACAGCTGAGGGTGCCATTTTTCCCACCTGGGTTCTGGAAAGCCTTTTGCGAACGGCTTACGGCACCCCTTTGGAAGCGTGGCGACGGCTCACCGGGACTGAGAGCGGGGCTGACGAAGGCTTGCCAAGGGAAGGAGAAAAGCAGCGCTAGCGTCATGGTCCGGGCTAGGAAGACATTCACGGGTCCCTACTTTCCGTGTCCGCGTCTGCGAAGGCCTTGGGCCTGGTGGGAAGAGGGGCAAAGCCCCCCAAGACGAGAGCCACGATTTCGAGAAGGGGAGGCCGTAGAAGAGCTTAAAATCTCTGGGCTTTGCCCTGCGGATGAAATACAGCAGATGATGGCAATTTCGCCGCAGCTGCTTTAGGAGGTCGAGAGGCGCTCTGCGGACCCCTTAGGAAGCCTTGGAATGCCGCCACGTCGGTTTTACTGGGCCCGGGGAAGAGTTGCCGTGGGTCTTTGAGGCCAAGGCGTCCCTCGAGTTTTTCACACCTTTCCGGGCGGAATGAATTCAGTGAGGGTTGCGACTTGGGCGCTGACGGCCACAAAGCGTGAGAGCCCTTCCTGGCACGTTAGGAAGGCCGCAAGAGCAAGGGTTCAACGTTAGGCGCCTTGCAAAAGTGTTGGGGGAAAAAGGGTCCCGCAGGCCTTTAAGGTGGGGCACTTTCCGGGCGGGAGCCCTACAGCTGAGGGTGCCATTTTTCCCACCTGGGTTCTGGAAAGCCTTTTGCGAACGGCTTACGGCACCCCTTTGGAAGCGTGGCGACGGCTCACCGGGACTGAGAGCGGGGCTGACGAAGGCTTGCCAAGGGAAGGAGAAAAGCAGCGCTAGCGTCATGGTCTGGGCTAGGAAGACATTCACGGGTCCCTACTTTCCGTGTCCGCGTCTGCGAAGGCCTTGGGCCTGGTGGGAAGAGGGGCAAAGCCCCCCAAGACGAGAGCCACGATTTCGAGAAGGGGAGGCCGTAGAAGAGCTTAAAATCTCTGGGCTTTGCCCTGCGGATGAAATACAGCAGACGATGGCAATTTCGCCGCAGCTGCTTTAGGAGGTCGAGAGGCGCTCTGCGGACCCCTTAGGAAGCCTTGGAATGCCGCCACGTCGTGTTTACTGGGCCCGGGGAAGAGTTGCCGTGGGTCTTTGAGGCCAAGGCGTCCCTCGAGTTTTTCACACCTTTCCGGGCGGAATGAATTCAGTGAGGGTTGCGACTTGGGCGCTGACGGCCACAAAGCGTGAGAGCCTTTGCTGGCACGTTAGGAAGGCCGCAAGAGCAAGGGTTCAACGTTAGGCGCCTTGCAAAAGTGTTGGGGGAAAAAGGGTCCCGCAGGCCTTTAAAGTGGGGCACTTTCCGGGCGGGAGCCCTCCAGCTGAGGGTGCCATTTTTCCCACCTGGGTTCTGGAAAGCCTTTTGCGAACGGCTTACGGCACCCCTTTGGAAGCGTGGCGACGGCTCACCGGGACTGAGAGCGGGGCTGACGAAGGCTTGCCAAGGGAAGGAGAAAAGCAGCGCTAGCGTCATGGTCTGGGCTAGGAAGACATTCACGGGTCCCTACTTTCCGTGTCCGCGTCTGCGAAGGCCTTGGGCCTGGTGGGAAGAGGGGCAAAGCCCCCCAAGACGAGAGCCACGATTTTGAGAAGGGGAGGCCGTAGAAGAGCTTAAAATCTCTGCGCTTTGCCCTGCGGATGAAATACAGCAGACGATGGCAATTTCGCCGCAGCTGCTTTAGGAGGTCGAGAGGCGCTCTGCGGACCCCTTAGGAAGCCTTGGAATGCCGCCACGTCGGTTTTACTGGGCCCGGGGAAGAGTTGCCGTGGGTCTTTGAGGCCAAGGCGTCCCTCGAGTTTTTCACACCTTTCCGGGCGGAATGAATTCAGTGAGGGTTGCGACTTGGGCGCTGACGGCCACAAAGCGTGAGAGCCCTTCCTGGCACGTTAGGAAGGCCGCAAGAGCAAGGGTTCAACGTTAGGCGCCTTGCAAAAGTGTTGGGGGAAAAAGGGTCCCGCAGGCCTTTAAGGTGGGGCACTTTCCGGGCGGGAGCCCTACAGCTGAGGGTGCCATTTTTCCCACCTGGGTTCTGGAAAGCCTTTTGCGAACGGCTTACGGCACCCCTTTGGAAGCGTGGCGACGGCTCACCGGGACTGAGAGCGGGGCTGACGAAGGCTTGCCAAGGGAAGGAGAAAAGCAGCGCTAGCGTCATGGTCCGGGCTAGGAAGACATTCACGGGTCCCTACTTTCCGTGTCCGCGTCTGCGAAGGCCTTGGGCCTGGTGGGAAGAGGGGCAAAGCCCCCCAAGACGAGAGCCACGATTTCGAGAAGGGGAGGCCGTAGAAGAGCTTAAAATCTCTGGGCTTTGCCCTGCGGATGAAATACAGCAGATGATGGCAATTTCGCCGCAGCTGCTTTAGGAGGTCGAGAGGCGCTCTGCGGACCCCTTAGGAAGCCTTGGAATGCCGCCACGTCGGTTTTACTGGGCCCGGGGAAGAGTTGCCGTGGGTCTTTGAGGCCAAGGCGTCCCTCGAGTTTTTCACACCTTTCCGGGCGGAATGAATTCAGTGAGGGTTGCGACTTGGGCGCTGACGGCCACAAAGCGTGAGAGCCCTTCCTGGCACGTTAGGAAGGCCGCAAGAGCAAGGGTTCAACGTTAGGCGCCTTGCAAAAGTGTTGGGGGAAAAAGGGTCCCGCAGGCCTTTAAGGTGGGGCACGTTCCGGGCGGGAGCCCTCCAGCTGAGGGTGCCATTTTTCCCACCTGGGTTCTGGAAAGCCTTTTGCGAACGGCTTACGGCACCCCTTTGGAAGCGTGGCGACGGCTCACCGGGACTGAGAGCGGGGCTGACGAAGGCTTGCCAAGGGAAGGAGAAAAGCAGCGCTAGCGTCATGGTCTGGGCTAGGAAGACATTCACGGGTCCCTACTTTCCGTGTCCGCGTCTGCGAAGGCCTTGGGCCTGGTGGGAAGAGGGGCAAAGCCCCCCAAGACGAGAGCCACGATTTCGAGAAGGGGAGGCCGTAGAAGAGCTTAAAATCTCTGGGCTTTGCCCTGCGGATGAAATACAGCAGACGATGGCAATTTCGCCGCAGCTGCTTTAGGAGGTCGAGAGGCACTCTGCGGACCCCTTAGGAAGCCTTGGAATGCCGCCACGTCGGTTTTACTGGGCCCGGGGAAGAGTTGCCGTGGGTCTTTGAGGCCAAGGCGTCCCTCGAGTTTTTCACACCTTTCCGGGCGGAATGAATTCAGTGAGGGTTGCGACTTGGGCGCTGACGGCCACAAAGCGTGAGAGCCCTTCCTGGCACGTTAGGAAGGCCGCAAGAGCAAGGGTTCAACGTTAGGCGCCTTGCAAAAGTGTTGGGGGAAAAAGGGTCCCGCAGGCCTTTAAGGTGGGGCACTTTCCGGGCGGGAGCCCTCCAGCTGAGGGTGCCATTTTTCCCACCTGGGTTCTGGAAAGCCTTTTGCGAACGGCTTATGGCCACCCCTTTGGAAGCGTGGCGACGGCTCACCGGGACTGAGAGCGGGGCTGACGAAGGCTTGCCAAGGGAAGGAGAAAAGCAGCGCTAGCGTCATGGTCCGGGCTAGGAAGACATTCACGGGTCCCTACTTTCCGTGTCCGCGTCTGCGAAGGCCTTGGGCCTGGTGGGAAGAGGGGCAAAGCCCCCCAAGACGAGAGCCACGATTTCGAGAAGGGGAGGCCGTAGAAGAGCTTAAAATCTCTGCGCTTTGCCCTGCGGATGAAATACAGCAGACGATGGCAATTTCGCCGCAGCTGCTTTAGGAGGTCGAGAGGCGCTCTGCGGACCCCTTAGGAAGCCTTGGAATGCCGCCACGTCGGTTTTACTGGGCCCGGGGAAGAGTTGCCGTGGGTCTTTGAGGCCAAGGCGTCCCTCGAGTTTTTCACACCTTTCCGGGCGGAATGAATTCAGTGAGGGTTGCGACTTGGGCGCTGACGGCCACAAAGCGTGAGAGCCCTTGCTGGCACGTTAGGAAGGCCGCAAGAGCAAGGGTTCAACGTTAGGCGCCTTGCAAAAGTGTTGGGGGAGAAAGGGTCCCGCAGGCCTTTAAGGTGGGGCACTTTCCGGGCGGGAGCCCTCCAGCTGAGGGTGCCATTTTTCCCACCTGGGTTCTGGAAAGCCTTTTGCGAACGGCTTATGGCCACCCCTTTGGAAGCGTGGCGACGGCTCACCGGGACTGAGAGCGGGGCTGACGAAGGCTTGCCAAGGGAAGGAGAAAAGCAGCGCTAGCGTCATGGTCCGGGCTAGGAAGACATTCACGGGTCCCTACTTTCCGTGTCCGCGTCTGCGAAGGCCTTGGGCCTGGTGGGAAGAGGGGCAAAGCCCCCCAAGACGAGAGCCACGATTTCGAGAAGGGGAGGCCGTAGAAGAGCTTAAAATCTCTGGGCTTTGCCCTGCGGATGAAATACAGCAGACGATGGCAATTTCGCCGCAGCTGCTTTAGGAGGTCGAGAGGCGCTCTGCGGACCCCTTAGGAAGCCTTGGAATGCCGCCACGTCGGTTTTACTGGGCCCGGGGAAGAGTTGCCGTGGGTCTTTGAGGCCAAGGCGTCCCTCGAGTTTTTCACACCTTTCCGGGCGGAATGAATTCAGTGAGGGTTGCGACTTGGGCGCTGACGGCCACAAAGCGTGAGAGCCCTTCCTGGCACGTTAGGAAGGCCGCAAGAGCAAGGGTTCAACGTTAGGCGCCTTGCAAAAGTGTTGGGGGAAAAAGGGTCCCGCAGGCCTTTAAGGTGGGGCACTTTCCGGGCGGGAGCCCTACAGCTGAGGGTGCCATTTTTCCCACCTGGGTTCTGGAAAGCCTTTTGCGAACGGCTTACGGCACCCCTTTGGAAGCGTGGCGACGGCTCACCGGGACTGAGAGCGGGGCTGACGAAGGCTTGCCAAGGGAAGGAGAAAAGCAGCGCTAGCGTCATGGTCCGGGCTAGGAAGACATTCACGGGTCCCTACTTTCCGTGTCCGCGTCTGCGAAGGCCTTGGGCCTGGTGGGAAGAGGGGCAAAGCCCCCCAAGACGAGAGCCACGATTTTGAGAAGGGGAGGCCGTAGAAGAGCTTAAAATCTCTGGGCTTTGCCCTGCGGATGAAATACAGCAGACGATGGCAATTTCGCCGCAGCTGCTTTAGGAGGTCGAGAGGCGCTCTGCGGACCCCTTAGGAAGCCTTGGAATGCCGCCACGTCGGTTTTACTGGGCCCGGGGAAGAGTTGCCATGGGTCTTTGAGGCCAAGGCGTCCCTCGAGTTTTTCACACCTTTCCGGGCGGAATGAATTCAGTGAGGGTTGCGACTTGGGCGCTGACGGCCACAAAGCGTGAGAGCCCTTCCTGGCACGTTAGGAAGGCCGCAAGAGCAAGGGTTCAACGTTAGGCGCCTTGCAAAAGTGTTGGGGGAAAAAGGGTCCCGCAGGCCTTTAAGGTGGGGCACTTTCCGGGCGGGAGCCCTACAGCTGAGGGTGCCATTTTTCCCACCTGGGTTCTGGAAAGCCTTTTGCGAACGGCTTATGGCCACCCCTTTGGAAGCGTGGCGACGGCTCACCGGGACTGAGAGCGGGGCTGACGAAGGCTTGCCAAGGGAAGGAGAAAAGCAGCGCTAGCGTCATGGTCTGGGCTAGGAAGACATTCACGGGTCCCTACTTTCCGTGTCCGCGTCTGCGAAGGCCTTGGGCCTGGTGGGAAGAGGGGCAAAGCCCCCCAAGACGAGAGCCACGATTTTGAGAAGGGGAGGCCGTAGAAGAGCTTAAAATCTCTGGGCTTTGCCCTGCGGATGAAATACAGCAGACGATGGCAATTTCGCCGCAGCTGCTTTAGGAGGTCGAGAGGCACTCTGCGGACCCCTTAGGAAGCCTTGGAATGCCGCCACGTCGGTTTTACTGGGCCCGGGGAAGAGTTGCCGTGGGTCTTTGAGGCCAAGGCGTCCCTCGAGTTTTTCACACCTTTCCGGGCGGAATGAATTCAGTGAGGGTTGCGACTTGGGCGCTGACGGCCACAAAGCGTGAGAGCCCTTCCTGGCACGTTAGGAAGGCCACAAGAGCAAGGGTTCAACGTTAGGCGCCTTGCAAAAGTGTTGGGGGAAAAAGGGTCCCGCAGGCCTTTAAGGTGGGGCACTTTCCGGGCGGGAGCCCTCCAGCTGAGGGTGCCATTTTTCCCACCTGGGTTCTGGAAAGCCTTTTGCGAACGGCTTATGGCCACCCCTTTGGAAGCGTGGCGACGGCTCACCGGGACTGAGAGCGGGGCTGACGAAGGCTTGCCAAGGGAAGGAGAAAAGCAGCGCTAGCGTCATGGTCCGGGCTAGGAAGACATTCACGGGTCCCTACTTTCCGTGTCCGCGTCTGCGAAGGCCTTGGGCCTGGTGGGAAGAGGGGCAAAGCCCCCCAAGACGAGAGCCACGATTTCGAGAAGGGGAGGCCGTAGAAGAGCTTAAAATCTCTGGGCTTTGCCCTGCGGATGAAATACAGCAGACGATGGCAATTTCGCCGCAGCTGCTTTAGGAGGTCGAGAGGCGCTCTGCGGACCCCTTAGGAAGCCTTGGAATGCCGCCACGTCGGTTTTACTGGGCCCGGGGAAGAGTTGCCGTGGGTCTTTGAGGCCAAGGCGTCCCTCGAGTTTTTCACACCTTTCCGGGCGGAATGAATTCAGTGAGGGTTGCGACTTGGGCGCTGACGGCCACAAAGCGTGAGAGCCCTTCCTGGCACGTTAGGAAGGCCGCAAGAGCAAGGGTTCAACGTTAGGCGCCTTGCAAAAGTGTTGGGGGAAAAAGGGTCCCGCAGGCCTTTAAGGTGGGGCACTTTCCGGGCGGGAGCCCTACAGCTGAGGGTGCCATTTTTCCCACCTGGGTTCTGGAAAGCCTTTTGCGAACGGCTTACGGCACCCCTTTGGAAGCGTGGCGACGGCTCACCGGGACTGAGAGCGGGGCTGACGAAGGCTTGCCAAGGGAAGGAGAAAAGCAGCGCTAGCATCATGGTCCGGGCTAGGAAGACATTCACGGGTCCCTACTTTCCGTGTCCGCGTCTGCGAAGGCCTTGGGCCTGGTGGGAAGAGGGGCAAAGCCCCCCAAGACGAGAGCCACGATTTTGAGAAGGGGAGGCCGTAGAAGAGCTTAAAATCTCTGGGCTTTGCCCTGCGGATGAAATACAGCAGACGATGGCAATTTCGCCGCAGCTGCTTTAGGAGGTCGAGAGGCGCTCTGCGGACCCCTTAGGAAGCCTTGGAATGCCGCCACGTCGGTTTTACTGGGCCCGGGGAAGAGTTGCCATGGGTCTTTGAGGCCAAGGCGTCCCTCGAGTTTTTCACACCTTTCCGGGCGGAATGAATTCAGTGAGGGTTGCGACTTGGGCGCTGACGGCCACAAAGCGTGAGAGCCCTTCCTGGCACGTTAGGAAGGCCGCAAGAGCAAGGGTTCAACGTTAGGCGCCTTGCAAAAGTGTTGGGGGAAAAAGGGTCCCGCAGGCCTTTAAGGTGGGGCACTTTCCGGGCGGGAGCCCTACAGCTGAGGGTGCCATTTTTCCCACCTGGGTTCTGGAAAGCCTTTTGCGAACGGCTTATGGCCACCCCTTTGGAAGCGTGGCGACGGCTCACCGGGACTGAGAGCGGGGCTGACGAAGGCTTGCCAAGGGAAGGAGAAAAGCAGCGCTAGCGTCATGGTCCGGGCTAGGAAGACATTCACGGGTCCCTACTTTCCGTGTCCGCGTCTGCGAAGGCCTTGGGCCTGGTGGGAAGAGGGGCAAAGCCCCCCAAGACGAGAGCCACGATTTCGAGAAGGGGAGGCCGTAGAAGAGCTTAAAATCTCTGGGCTTTGCCCTGCGGATGAAATACAGCAGACGATGGCAATTTCGCCGCAGCTGCTTTAGGAGGTCGAGAGGCGCTCTGCGGACCCCTTAGGAAGCCTTGGAATGCCGCCACGTCGGTTTTACTGGGCCCGGGGAAGAGTTGCCGTGGGTCTTTGAGGCCAAGGCGTCCCTCGAGTTTTTCACACCTTTCCGGGCGGAATGAATTCAGTGAGGGTTGCGACTTGGGCGCTGACGGCCACAAAGCGTGAGAGCCCTTCCTGGCACGTTAGGAAGGCCGCAAGAGCAAGGGTTCAACGTTAGGCGCCTTGCAAAAGTGTTGGGGGAAAAAGGGTCCCGCAGGCCTTTAAGGTGGGGCACTTTCCGGGCGGGAGCCCTACAGCTGAGGGTGCCATTTTTCCCACCTGGGTTCTGGAAAGCCTTTTGCGAACGGCTTATGGCCACCCCTTTGGAAGCGTGGCGACGGCTCACCGGGACTGAGAGCGGGGCTGACGAAGGCTTGCCAAGGGAAGGAGAAAAGCAGCGCTAGCATCATGGTCCGGGCTAGGAAGACATTCACGGGTCCCTACTTTCCGTGTCCGCGTCTGCGAAGGCCTTGGGCCTGGTGGGAAGAGGGGCAAAGCCCCCCAGGACGAGAGCCACGATTTCGAGAAGGGGAGGCCGTAGAAGAGCTTAAAATCTCTGGGCTTTGCCCTGCGGATGAAATACAGCAGACGATGGCAATTTCGCCGCAGCTGCTTTAGGAGGTCGAGAGGCGCTCTGCGGACCCCTTAGGAAGCCTTGGAATGCCGCCACGTCGGTTTTACTGGGCCCGGGGAAGAGTTGCCGTGGGTCTTTGAGGCCAAGGCGTCCCTCGAGTTTTTCACACCTTTCCGGGCGGAATGAATTCAGTGAGGGTTGCGACTTGGGCGCTGACGGCCACAAAGCGTGAGAGCCCTTCCTGGCACGTTAGGAAGGCCGCAAGAGCAAGGGTTCAACGTTAGGCGCCTTGCAAAAGTGTTGGGGGAAAAAGGGTCCCGCAGGCCTTTAAGGTGGGGCACTTTCCGGGCGGGAGCCCTACAGCTGAGGGTGCCATTTTTCCCACCTGGGTTCTGGAAAGCCTTTTGCGAACGGCTTACGGCACCCCTTTGGAAGCGTGGCGACGGCTCACCGGGACTGAGAGCGGGGCTGACGAAGGCTTGCCAAGGGAAGGAGAAAAGCAGCGCTAGCGTCATGGTCCGGGCTAGGAAGACATTCACGGGTCCCTACTTTCCGTGTCCGCGTCTGCGAAGGCCTTGGGCCTGGTGGGAAGAGGGGCAAAGCCCCCCAAGACGAGAGCCACGATTTCGAGAAGGGGAGGCCGTAGAAGAGCTTAAAATCTCTGGGCTTTGCCCTGCGGATGAAGTACAGCAGACGATGGCAATTTCGCCGCAGCTGCTTTAGGAGGTCGAGAGGCGCTCTGCGGACCCCTTAGGAAGCCTTGGAATGCCGCCACGTCGGTTTTACTGGGCCCGGGGAAGAGTTGCCGTGGGTCTTTGAGGCCAAGGCGTCCCTCGAGTTTTTCACACCTTTCCGGGCGGAATGAATTCAGTGAGGGTTGCGACTTGGGCGCTGACGGCCACAAAGCGTGAGAGCCCTTGCTGGCACGTTAGGAAGGCCGCAAGAGCAAGGGTTCAACGTTAGGCGCCTTGCAAAAGTGTTGGGGGAAAAAGGGTCCCGCAGGCCTTTAAGGTGGGGCACTTTCCGGGCGGGAGCCCTACAGCTGAGGGTGCCATTTTTCCCACCTGGGTTCTGGAAAGCCTTTTGCGAACGGCTTACGGCACCCCTTTGGAAGCGTGGCGACGGCTCACCGGGACTGAGAGCGGGGCTGACGAAGGCTTGCCAAGGGAAGGAGAAAAGCAGCGCTAGCGTCATGGTCCGGGCTAGGAAGACATTCACGGGTCCCTACTTTCCGTGTCCGCGTCTGCGAAGGCCTTGGGCCTGGTGGGAAGAGGGGCAAAGCCCCCCAAGACGAGAGCCACGATTTCGAGAAGGGGAGGCCGTAGAAGAGCTTAAAATCTCTGGGCTTTGCCCTGCGGATGAAATACAGCAGACGATGGCAATTTCGCCGCAGCTGCTTTAGGAGGTCGAGAGGCGCTCTGCGGACCCCTTAGGAAGCCTTGGAATGCCGCCACGTCGGTTTTACTGGGCCCGGGGAAGAGTTGCCGTGGGTCTTTGAGGCCAAGGCGTCCCTCGAGTTTTTCACACCTTTCCGGGCGGAATGAATTCAGTGAGGGTTGCGACTTGGGCGCTGACGGCCACAAAGCGTGAGAGCCCTTCCTGGCACGTTAGGAAGGCCGCAAGAGCAAGGGTTCAACGTTAGGCGCCTTGCAAAGGTGTTGGGGGAAAAAGGGTCCCGCAGGCCTTTAAGGTGGGGCACGTTCCGGGCGGGAGCCCTACAGCTGAGGGTGCCATTTTTCCCACCTGGGTTCTGGAAAGCCTTTTGCGAACGGCTTATGGCCACCCCTTTGGAAGCGTGGCGACGGCTCACCGGGACTGAGAGCGGGGCTGACGAAGGCTTGCCAAGGGAAGGAGAAAAGCAGCGCTAGCATCATGGTCCGGGCTAGGAAGACATTCACGGGTCCCTACTTTCCGTGTCCGCGTCTGCGAAGGCCTTGGGCCTGGTGGGAAGAGGGGCAAAGCCCCCCAAGACGAGAGCCACGATTTCGAGAAGGGGAGGCCGTAGAAGAGCTTAAAATCTCTGGGCTTTGCCCTGCGGATGAAATACAGCAGACGATGGCAATTTCGCCGCAGCTGCTTTAGGAGGTCGAGAGGCGCTCTGCGGACCCCTTAGGAAGCCTTGGAATGCCGCCACGTCGGTTTTACTGGGCCCGGGGAAGAGTTGCCGTGGGTCTTTGAGGCCAAGGCGTCCCTCGAGTTTTTCACACCTTTCCGGGCGGAATGAATTCAGTGAGGGTTGCGACTTGGGCGCTGACGGCCACAAAGTGTGAGAGCCCTTCCTGGCACGTTAGGAAGGCCGCAAGAGCAAGGGTTCAACGTTAGGCGCCTTGCAAAAGTGTTGGGGGAAAAAGGGTCCCGCAGGCCTTTAAGGTGGGGCACTTTCCGGGCGGGAGCCCTACAGCTGAGGGTGCCATTTTTCCCACCTGGGTTCTGGAAAGCCTTTTGCGAACGGCTTACGGCACCCCTTTGGAAGCGTGGCGACGGCTCACCGGGACTGAGAGCGGGGCTGACGAAGGCTTGCCAAGGGAAGGAGAAAAGCAGCGCTAGCGTCATGGTCCGGGCTAGGAAGACATTCACGGGTCCCTACTTTCCGTGTCCGCGTCTGCGAAGGCCTTGGGCCTGGTGGGAAGAGGGGCAAAGCCCCCCAAGACGAGAGCCACGATTTTGAGAAGGGGAGGCCGTAGAAGAGCTTAAAATCTCTGGGCTTTGCCCTGCGGATGAAATACAGCAGACGATGGCAATTTCGCCGCAGCTGCTTTAGGAGGTCGAGAGGCGCTCTGCGGACCCCTTAGGAAGCCTTGGAATGCCGCCACGTCGGTTTTACTGGGCCCGGGGAAGAGTTGCCGTGGGTCTTTGAGGCCAAGGCGTCCCTCGAGTTTTTCACACCTTTCCGGGCGGAATGAATTCAGTGAGGGTTGCGACTTGGGCGCTGACGGCCACAAAGCGTGAGAGCCCTTCCTGGCACGTTAGGAAGGCCGCAAGAGCAAGGGTTCAACGTTAGGCGCCTTGCAAAAGTGTTGGGGGAAAAAGGGTCCCGCAGGCCTTTAAGGTGGGGCACTTTCCGGGCGGGAGCCCTACAGCTGAGGGTGCCATTTTTCCCACCTGGGTTCTGGAAAGCCTTTTGCGAACGGCTTACGGCACCCCTTTGGAAGCGTGGCGACGGCTCACCGGGACTGAGAGCGGGGCTGACGAAGGCTTGCCAAGGGAAGGAGAAAAGCAGCGCTAGCGTCATGCATGGTCCGGGCTAGGAAGACATTCACGGGTCCCTACTTTCCGTGTCCGCGTCTGCGAAGGCCTTGGGCCTGGTGGGAAGAGGGGCAAAGCCCCCCAAGACGAGAGCCACGATTTCGAGAAGGGGAGGCCGTAGAAGAGCTTAAAATCTCTGGGCTTTGCCCTGCGGATGAAATACAGCAGACGATGGCAATTTCGCCGCAGCTGCTTTAGGAGGTCGAGAGGCGCTCTGCGGACCCCTTAGGAAGCCTTGGAATGCCGCCACGTCGGTTTTACTGGGCCCGGGGAAGAGTTGCCGTGGGTCTTTGAGGCCAAGGCGTCCCTCGAGTTTTTCACACCTTTCCGGGCGGAATGAATTCAGTGAGGGTTGCGACTTGGGCGCTGACGGCCACAAAGCGTGAGAGCCCTTCCTGGCACGTTAGGAAGGCCGCAAGAGCAAGGGTTCAACGTTAGGCGCCTTGCAAAAGTGTTGGGGGAAAAAGGGTCCCGCAGGCCTTTAAGGTGGGGCACTTTCCGGGCGGGAGCCCTCCAGCTGAGGGTGCCATTTTTCCCACCTGGGTTCTGGAAAGCCTTTTGCGAACGGCTTACGGCACCCCTTTGGAAGCGTGGCGACGGCTCACCGGGACTGAGAGCGGGGCTGACGAAGGCTTGCCAAGGGAAGGAGAAAAGCAGCGCTAGCGTCATGGTCCGGGCTAGGAAGACATTCACGGGTCCCTACTTTCCGTGTCCGCGTCTGCGAAGGCCTTGGGCCTGGTGGGAAGAGGGGCAAAGCCCCCCAAGACGAGAGCCACGATTTCGAGAAGGGGAGGCCGTAGAAGAGCTTAAAATCTCTGGGCTTTGCCCTGCGGATGAAGTACAGCAGACGATGGCAATTTCGCCGCAGCTGCTTTAGGAGGTCGAGAGGCGCTCTGCGGACCCCTTAGGAAGCCTTGGAATGCCGCCACGTCGGTTTTACTGGGCCCGGGGAAGAGTTGCCGTGGGTCTTTGAGGCCAAGGCGTCCCTCGAGTTTTTCACACCTTTCCGGGCGGAATGAATTCAGTGAGGGTTGCGACTTGGGCGCTGACGGCCACAAAGCGTGAGAGCCCTTCCTGGCACGTTAGGAAGGCCGCAAGAGCAAGGGTTCACCGTTAGGCGCCTTGCAAAAGTGTTGGGGGAAAAAGGGTCCCGCAGGCCTTTAAGGTGGGGCACTTTCCGGGCGGGAGCCCTACAGCTGAGGGTGCCATTTTTCCCACCTGGGTTCTGGAAAGCCTTTTGCGAACGGCTTACGGCACCCCTTTGGAAGCGTGGCGACGGCTCACCGGGACTGAGAGCGGGGCTGACGAAGGCTTGCCAAGGGAAGGAGAAAAGCAGCGCTAGCGTCATGGTCCGGGCTAGGAAGACATTCACGGGTCCCTACTTTCCGTGTCCGCGTCTGCGAAGGCCTTGGGCCTGGTGGGAAGAGGGGCAAAGCCCCCCAAGACGAGAGCCACGATTTCGAGAAGGGGAGGCCGTAGAAGAGCTTAAAATCTCTGGGCTTTGCCCTGCGGATGAAATACAGCAGACGATGGCAATTTCGCCGCAGCTGCTTTAGGAGGTCGAGAGGCGCTCTGCGGACCCCTTAGGAAGCCTTGGAATGCCGCCACGTCGGTTTTACTGGGCCCGGGGAAGAGTTGCCGTGGGTCTTTGAGGCCAAGGCGTCCCTCGAGTTTTTCACACCTTTCCGGGCGGAATGAATTCAGTGAGGGTTGCGACTTGGGCGCTGATGGCCACAAAGCGTGAGAGCCCTTCCTGGCACGTTAGGAAGGCCGCAAGAGCAAGGGTTCAACGTTAGGTGCCTTGCAAAGGTGTTGGGGGAAAAAGGGTCCCGCAGGCCTTTAAGGTGGGGCACTTTCCGGGCGGGAGCCCTACAGCTGAGGGTGCCATTTTTCCCACCTGGGTTCTGGAAAGCCTTTTGCGAACGGCTTACGGCACCCCTTTGGAAGCGTGGCGACGGCTCACCGGGACTGAGAGCGGGGCTGACGAAGGCTTGCCAAGGGAAGGAGAAAAGCAGCGCTAGCATCATGGTCCGGGCTAGGAAGACATTCACGGGTCCCTACTTTCCGTGTCCGCGTCTGCGAAGGCCTTGGGCCTGGTGGGAAGAGGGGCAAAGCCCCCCAAGACGAGAGCCACGATTTCGAGAAGGGGAGGCCGTAGAAGAGCTTAAAATCTCTGGGCTTTGCCCTGCGGATGAAATACAGCAGACGATGGCAATTTCGCCGCAGCTGCTTTAGGAGGTCGAGAGGCGCTCTGCGGACCCCTTAGGAAGCCTTGGAATGCCGCCACGTCGGTTTTACTGGGCCCGGGGAAGAGTTGCCGTGGGTCTTTGAGGCCAAGGCGTCCCTCGAGTTTTTCACACCTTTCCGGGCGGAATGAATTCAGTGAGGGTTGCGACTTGGGCGCTGACGGCCACAAAGTGTGAGAGCCCTTCCTGGCACGTTAGGAAGGCCGCAAGAGCAAGGGTTCAACGTTAGGCGCCTTGCAAAAGTGTTGGGGGAAAAAGGGTCCCGCAGGCCTTTAAGGTGGGGCACTTTCCGGGCGGGAGCCCTACAGCTGAGGGTGCCATTTTTCCCACCTGGGTTCTGGAAAGCCTTTTGCGAACAGCTTACGGCACCCCTTTGGAAGCGTGGCGACGGCTCACCGGGACTGAGAGCGGGGCTGACGAAGGCTTGCCAAGGGAAGGAGAAAAGCAGCGCTAGCGTCATGGTCCGGGCTAGGAAGACATTCACGGGTCCCTACTTTCCGTGTCCGCGTCTGCGAAGGCCTTGGGCCTGGTGGGAAGAGGGGCAAAGCCCCCCAAGACGAGAGCCACGATTTCGAGAAGGGGAGGCCGTAGAAGAGCTTAAAATCTCTGGGCTTTGCCCTGCGGATGAAATACAGCAGACGATGGCAATTTCGCCGCAGCTGCTTTAGGAGGTCGAGAGGCGCTCTGCGGACCCCTTAGGAAGCCTTGGAATGCCGCCACGTCGGTTTTACTGGGCCCGGGGAAGAGTTGCCGTGGGTCTTTGAGGCCAAGGCGTCCCTCGAGTTTTTCACACCTTTCCGGGCGGAATGAATTCAGTGAGGGTTGCGACTTGGGCGCTGACGGCCACAAAGCGTGAGAGCCCTTCCTGGCACGTTAGGAAGGCCGCAAGAGCAAGGGTTCAACGTTAGGCGCCTTGCAAAAGTGTTGGGGGAAAAAGGGTCCCGCAGGCCTTTAAGGTGGGGCACTTTCCGGGCGGGAGCCCTACAGCTGAGGGTGCCATTTTTCCCACCTGGGTTCTGGAAAGCCTTTTGCGGACGGCTTACGGCACCCCTTTGGAAGCGTGGCGACGGCTCACCGGGACTGAGAGCGGGGCTGACGAAGGCTTGCCAAGGGAAGGAGAAAAGCAGCGCTAGCGTCATGGTCCGGGCTAGGAAGACATTCACGGGTCCCTACTTTCCGTGTCCGCGTCTGCGAAGGCCTTGGGCCTGGTGGGAAGAGGGGCAAAGCCCCCCAAGACGAGAGCCACGATTTCGAGAAGGGGAGGCCGTAGAAGAGCTTAAAATCTCTGGGCTTTGCCCTGCGGATGAAATACAGCAGACGATGGCAATTTCGCCGCAGCTGCTTTAGGAGGTCGAGAGGCGCTCTGCGGACCCCTTAGGAAGCCTTGGAATGCCGCCACGTCGGTTTTACTGGGCCCGGGGAAGAGTTGCCGTGGGTCTTTGAGGCCAAGGCGTCCCTCGAGTTTTTCACACCTTTCCGGGCGGAATGAATTCAGTGAGGGTTGCGACTTGGGCGCTGACGGCCACAAAGCGTGAGAGCCCTTCCTGGCACGTTAGGAAGGCCGCAAGAGCAAGGGTTCAACGTTAGGCGCCTTGCAAAAGTGTTGGGGGAAAAAGGGTCCCGCAGGCCTTTAAGGTGGGGCACTTTCCGGGCGGGAGCCCTACAGCTGAGGGTGCCATTTTTCCCACCTGGGTTCTGGAAAGCCTTTTGCGAACGGCTTACGGCACCCCTTTGGAAGCGTGGCGACGGCTCACCGGGACTGAGAGCGGGGCTGACGAAGGCTTGCCAAGGGAAGGAGAAAAGCAGCGCTAGCGTCATGGTCCGGGCTAGGAAGACATTCACGGGTCCCTACTTTCCGTGTCCGCGTCTGCGAAGGCCTTGGGCCTGGTGGGAAGAGGGGCAAAGCCCCCCAAGACGAGAGCCACGATTTCGAGAAGGGGAGGCCGTAGAAGAGCTTAAAATCTCTGGGCTTTGCCCTGCGGATGAAATACAGCAGACGATGGCAATTTCGCCGCAGCTGCTTTAGGAGGTCGAGAGGCGCTCTGCGGACCCCTTAGGAAGCCTTGGAATGCCGCCACGTCGGTTTTACTGGGCCCGGGGAAGAGTTGCCGTGGGTCTTTGAGGCCAAGGCGTCCCTCGAGTTTTTCACACCTTTCCGGGCGGAATGAATTCAGTGAGGGTTGCGACTTGGGCGCTGACGGCCACAAAGCGTGAGAGCCCTTCCTGGCACGTTAGGAAGGCCGCAAGAGCAAGGGTTCAACGTTAGGCGCCTTGCAAAAGTGTTGGGGGAAAAAGGGTCCCGCAGGCCTTTAAGGTGGGGCACTTTCCGGGCGGGAGCCCTACAGCTGAGGGTGCCATTTTTCCCACCTGGGTTCTGGAAAGCCTTTTGCGAACGGCTTACGGCACCCCTTTGGAAGCGTGGCGACGGCTCACCGGGACTGAGAGCGGGGCTGACGAAGGCTTGCCAAGGGAAGGAGAAAAGCAGCGCTAGCGTCATGCATGGTCCGGGCTAGGAAGACATTCACGGGTCCCTACTTCCCGTGTCCGCGTCTGCGAAGGCCTTGGGCCTGGTGGGAAGAGGGGCAAAGCCCCCCAAGACGAGAGCCACGATTTCGAGAAGGGGAGGCCGTAGAAGAGCTTAAAATCTCTGGGCTTTGCCCTGCGGATGAAATACAGCAGACGATGGCAATTTCGCCGCAGCTGCTTTAGGAGGTCGAGAGGCGCTCTGCGGACCCCTTAGGAAGCCTTGGAATGCCGCCACGTCGGTTTTACTGGGCCCGGGGAAGAGTTGCCGTGGGTCTTTGAGGCCAAGGCGTCCCTCGAGTTTTTCACACCTTTCCGGGCGGAATGAATTCAGTGAGGGTTGCGACTTGGGCGCTGACGGCCACAAAGCGTGAGAGCCCTTCCTGGCATGTTAGGAAGGCCGCAAGAGCAAGGGTTCAACGTTAGGCGCCTTGCAAAAGTGTTGGGGGAAAAAGGGTCCCGCAGGCCTTTAAGGTGGGGCACTTTCCGGGCGGGAGCCCTACAGCTGAGGGTGCCATTTTTCCCACCTGGGTTCTGGAAAGCCTTTTGCGAACGGCTTACGGCACCCCTTTGGAAGCGTGGCGACGGCTCACCGGGACTGAGAGCGGGGCTGACGAAGGCTTGCCAAGGGAAGGAGAAAAGCAGCGCTAGCGTCATGCATGGTCCGGGCTAGGAAGACATTCACGGGTCCCTACTTTCCGTGTCCGCGTCTGCGAAGGCCTTGGGCCTGGTGGGAAGAGGGGCAAAGCCCCCCAAGACGAGAGCCACGATTTCGAGAAGGGGAGGCCGTAGAAGAGCTTAAAATCTCTGGGCTTTGCCCTGCGGATGAAATACAGCAGACGATGGCAATTTCGCCGCAGCTGCTTTAGGAGGTCGAGAGGCGCTCTGCGGACCCCTTAGGAAGCCTTGGAATGCCGCCACGTCGGTTTTACTGGGCCCGGGGAAGAGTTGCCGTGGGTCTTTGAGGCCAAGGCGTCCCTCGAGTTTTTCACACCTTTCCGGGCGGAATGAATTCAGTGAGGGTTGCGACTTGGGCGCTGACGGCCACAAAGCGTGAGAGCCCTTCCTGGCACGTTAGGAAGGCCGCAAGAGCAAGGGTTCAACGTTAGGCGCCTTGCAAAAGTGTTGGGGGAAAAAGGGTCCCGCAGGCCTTTAAGGTGGGGCACTTTCCGGGCGGGAGCCCTACAGCTGAGGGTGCCATTTTTCCCACCTGGGTTCTGGAAAGCCTTTTGCGAACGGCTTATGGCCACCCCTTTGGAAGCGTGGCGACGGCTCACCGGGACTGAGAGCGGGGCTGACGAAGGCTTGCCAAGGGAAGGAGAAAAGCAGCGCTAGCGTCATGCATGGTCCGGGCTAGGAAGACATTCACGGGTCCCTACTTTCCGTGTCCGCGTCTGCGAAGGCCTTGGGCCTGGTGGGAAGAGGGGCAAAGCCCCCCAAGACGAGAGCCACGATTTCGAGAAGGGGAGGCCGTAGAAGAGCTTAAAATCTCTGGGCTTTGCCCTGCGGATGAAATACAGCAGACGATGGCAATTTCGCCGCAGCTGCTTTAGGAGGTCGAGAGGCGCTCTGCGGACCCCTTAGGAAGCCTTGGAATGCCGCCACGTCGGTTTTACTGGGCCCGGGGAAGAGTTGCCGTGGGTCTTTGAGGCCAAGGCGTCCCTCGAGTTTTTCACACCTTTCCGGGCGGAATGAATTCAGTGAGGGTTGCGACTTGGGCGCTGACGGCCACAAAGCGTGAGAGCCCTTCCTGGCACGTTAGGAAGGCCGCAAGAGCAAGGGTTCAACGTTAGGCGCCTTGCAAAAGTGTTGGGGGAAAAAGGGTCCCGCAGGCCTTTAAGGTGGGGCACTTTCCGGGCGGGAGCCCTACAGCTGAGGGTGCCATTTTTCCCACCTGGGTTCTGGAAAGCCTTTTGCGAACGGCTTATGGCCACCCCTTTGGAAGCGTGGCGACGGCTCACCGGGACTGAGAGCGGGGCTGACGAAGGCTTGCCAAGGGAAGGAGAAAAGCAGCGCTAGCGTCATGCATGGTCCGGGCTAGGAAGACATTCACGGGTCCCTACTTTCCGTGTCCGCGTCTGCGAAGGCCTTGGGCCTGGTGGGAAGAGGGGCAAAGCCCCCCAAGACGAGAGCCACGATTTCGAGAAGGGGAGGCCGTAGAAGAGCTTAAAATCTCTGGGCTTTGCCCTGCGGATGAAATACAGCAGACGATGGCAATTTCGCCGCAGCTGCTTTAGGAGGTCGAGAGGCGCTCTGCGGACCCCTTAGGAAGCCTTGGAATGCCGCCACGTCGGTTTTACTGGGCCCGGGGAAGAGTTGCCGTGGGTCTTTGAGGCCAAGGCGTCCCTCGAGTTTTTCACACCTTTCCGGGCGGAATGAATTCAGTGAGGGTTGCGACTTGGGCGCTGACGGCCACAAAGCGTGAGAGCCCTTCCTGGCACGTTAGGAAGGCCGCAAGAGCAAGGGTTCAACGTTAGGCGCCTTGCAAAAGTGTTGGGGGAAAAAGGGTCCCGCAGGCCTTTAAGGTGGGGCACTTTCCGGGCGGGAGCCCTCCAGCTGAGGGTGCCATTTTTCCCACCTGGGTTCTGGAAAGCCTTTTGCGAACGGCTTACGGCACCCCTTTGGAAGCGTGGCGACGGCTCACCGGGACTGAGAGCGGGGCTGACGAAGGCTTGCCAAGGGAAGGAGAAAAGCAGCGCTAGCGTCATGGTCCGGGCTAGGAAGACATTCACGGGTCCCTACTTTCCGTGTCCGCGTCTGCGAAGGCCTTGGGCCTGGTGGGAAGAGGGGCAAAGCCCCCCAAGACGAGAGCCACGATTTCGAGAAGGGGAGGCCGTAGAAGAGCTTAAAATCTCTGGGCTTTGCCCTGCGGATGAAATACAGCAGACGATGGCAATTTCGCCGCAGCTGCTTTAGGAGGTCGAGAGGCGCTCTGCGGACCCCTTAGGAAGCCTTGGAATGCCGCCACGTCGGTTTTACTGGGCCCGGGGAAGAGTTGCCGTGGGTCTTTGAGGCCAAGGCGTCCCTCGAGTTTTTCACACCTTTCCGGGCGGAATGAATTCAGTGAGGGTTGCGACTTGGGCGCTGACGGCCACAAAGCATGAGAGCCCTTCCTGGCACGTTAGGAAGGCCGCAAGAGCAAGGGTTCAACGTTAGGCGCCTTGCAAAAGTGTTGGGGGAAAAAGGGTCCCGCAGGCCTTTAAGGTGGGGCACTTTCCGGGCGGGAGCCCTACAGCTGAGGGTGCCATTTTTCCCACCTGGGTTCTGGAAAGCCTTTTGCGAACGGCTTATGGCCACCCCTTTGGAAGCGTGGCGACGGCTCACCGGGACTGAGAGCGGGGCTGACGAAGGCTTGCCAAGGGAAGGAGAAAAGCAGCGCTAGCGTCATGCATGGTCCGGGCTAGGAAGACATTCACGGGTCCCTACTTTCCGTGTCCGCGTCTGCGAAGGCCTTGGGCCTGGTGGGAAGAGGGGCAAAGCCCCCCAAGACGAGAGCCACGATTTCGAGAAGGGGAGGCCGTAGAAGAGCTTAAAATCTCTGGGCTTTGCCCTGCGGATGAAATACAGCAGACGATGGCAATTTCGCCGCAGCTGCTTTAGGAGGTCGAGAGGCGCTCTGCGGACCCCTTAGGAAGCCTTGGAATGCCGCCACGTCGGTTTTACTGGGCCCGGGGAAGAGTTGCCGTGGGTCTTTGAGGCCAAGGCGTCCCTCGAGTTTTTCACACCTTTCCGGGCGGAATGAATTCAGTGAGGGTTGCGACTTGGGCGCTGACGGCCACAAAGCGTGAGAGCCCTTCCTGGCACGTTAGGAAGGCCGCAAGAGCAAGGGTTCAACGTTAGGCGCCTTGAAAAAGTGTTGGGGGAAAAAGGGTCCCGCAGGCCTTTAAGGTGGGGCACTTTCCGGGCGGGAGCCCTACAGCTGAGGGTGCCATTTTTCCCACCTGGGTTCTGGAAAGCCTTTTGCGAACGGCTTATGGCCACCCCTTTGGAAGCGTGGCGACGGCTCACCGGGACTGAGAGCGGGGCTGACGAAGGCTTGCCAAGGGAAGGAGAAAAGCAGCGCTAGCGTCATGCATGGTCCGGGCTAGGAAGACATTCACGGGTCCCTACTTTCCGTGTCCGCGTCTGCGAAGGCCTTGGGCCTGGTGGGAAGAGGGGCAAAGCCCCCCAAGACGAGAGCCACGATTTCGAGAAGGGGAGGCCGTAGAAGAGCTTAAAATCTCTGGGCTTTGCCCTGCGGATGAAATACAGCAGACGATGGCAATTTCGCCGCAGCTGCTTTAGGAGGTCGAGAGGCGCTCTGCGGACCCCTTAGGAAGCCTTGGAATGCCGCCACGTCGGTTTTACTGGGCCCGGGGAAGAGTTGCCGTGGGTCTTTGAGGCCAAGGCGTCCCTCGAGTTTTTCACACCTTTCCGGGCGGAATGAATTCAGTGAGGGTTGCGACTTGGGCGCTGACGGCCACAAAGCGTGAGAGCCCTTCCTGGCACGTTAGGAAGGCCGCAAGAGCAAGGGTTCAACGTTAGGCGCCTTGAAAAAGTGTTGGGGGAAAAAGGGTCCCGCAGGCCTTTAAGGTGGGGCACTTTCCGGGCGGGAGCCCTACAGCTGAGGGTGCCATTTTTCCCACCTGGGTTCTGGAAAGCCTTTTGCGAACGGCTTACGGCACCCCTTTGGAAGCGTGGCGACGGCTCACCGGGACTGAGAGCGGGGCTGACGAAGGCTTGCCAAGGGAAGGAGAAAAGCAGCGCTAGCGTCATGGTCCGGGCTAGGAAGACATTCACGGGTCCCTACTTTCCGTGTCCGCGTCTGCGAAGGCCTTGGGCCTGGTGGGAAGAGGGGCAAAGCCCCCCAAGACGAGAGCCACGATTTCGAGAAGGGGAGGCCGTAGAAGAGCTTAAAATCTCTGGGCTTTGCCCTGCGGATGAAATACAGCAGACGATGGCAATTTCGCCGCAGCTGCTTTAGGAGGTCGAGAGGCACTCTGCGGACCCCTTAGGAAGCCTTGGAATGCCGCCACGTCGGTTTTACTGGGCCCGGGGAAGAGTTGCCGTGGGTCTTTGAGGCCAAGGCGTCCCTCGAGTTTTTCACACCTTTCCGGGCGGAATGAATTCAGTGAGGGTTGCGACTTGGGCGCTGACGGCCACAAAGCGTGAGAGCCCTTCCTGGCACGTTAGGAAGGCCGCAAGAGCAAGGGTTCAACGTTAGGCGCCTTGCAAAAGTGTTGGGGGAAAAAGGGTCCCGCAGGCCTTTAAGGTGGGGCACTTTCCGGGCGGGAGCCCTACAGCTGAGGGTGCCATTTTTCCCACCTGGGTTCTGGAAAGCCTTTTGCGAACGGCTTACGGCACCCCTTTGGAAGCGTGGCGACGGCTCACCGGGACTGAGAGCGGGGCTGACGAAGGCTTGCCAAGGGAAGGAGAAAAGCAGCGCTAGCGTCATGGTCCGGGCTAGGAAGACATTCACGGGTCCCTACTTTCCGTGTCCGCGTCTGCGAAGGCCTTGGGCCTGGTGGGAAGAGGGGCAAAGCCCCCCAAGACGAGAGCCACGATTTCGAGAAGGGGAGGCCGTAGAAGAGCTTAAAATCTCTGGGCTTTGCCCTGCGGATGAAATACAGCAGACGATGGCAATTTCGCCGCAGCTGCTTTAGGAGGTCGAGAGGCGCTCTGCGGACCCCTTAGGAAGCCTTGGAATGCCGCCACGTCGGTTTTACTGGGCCCGGGGAAGAGTTGCCGTGGGTCTTTGAGGCCAAGGCGTCCCTCGAGTTTTTCACACCTTTCCGGGCGGAATGAATTCAGTGAGGGTTGCGACTTGGGCGCTGACGGCCACAAAGCATGAGAGCCCTTCCTGGCACGTTAGGAAGGCCGCAAGAGCAAGGGTTCAACGTTAGGCGCCTTGCAAAAGTGTTGGGGGAAAAAGGGTCCCGCAGGCCTTTAAGGTGGGGCACTTTCCGGGCGGGAGCCCTACAGCTGAGGGTGCCATTTTTCCCACCTGGGTTCTGGAAAGCCTTTTGCGAACGGCTTATGGCCACCCCTTTGGAAGCGTGGCGACGGCTCACCGGGACTGAGAGCGGGGCTGACGAAGGCTTGCCAAGGGAAGGAGAAAAGCAGCGCTAGCGTCATGCATGGTCCGGGCTAGGAAGACATTCACGGGTCCCTACTTTCCGTGTCCGCGTCTGCGAAGGCCTTGGGCCTGGTGGGAAGAGGGGCAAAGCCCCCCAAGACGAGAGCCACGATTTCGAGAAGGGGAGGCCGTAGAAGAGCTTAAAATCTCTGGGCTTTGCCCTGCGGATGAAATACAGCAGACGATGGCAATTTCGCCGCAGCTGCTTTAGGAGGTCGAGAGGCGCTCTGCGGACCCCTTAGGAAGCCTTGGAATGCCGCCACGTCGGTTTTACTGGGCCCGGGGAAGAGTTGCCGTGGGTCTTTGAGGCCAAGGCGTCCCTCGAGTTTTTCACACCTTTCCGGGCGGAATGAATTCAGTGAGGGTTGCGACTTGGGCGCTGACGGCCACAAAGCGTGAGAGCCCTTCCTGGCACGTTAGGAAGGCCGCAAGAGCAAGGGTTCAACGTTAGGCGCCTTGCAAAAGTGTTGGGGGAAAAAGGGTCCCGCAGGCCTTTAAGGTGGGGCACTTTCCGGGCGGGAGCCCTACAGCTGAGGGTGCCATTTTTCCCACCTGGGTTCTGGAAAGCCTTTTGCGAACGGCTTACGGCACCCCTTTGGAAGCGTGGCGACGGCTCACCGGGACTGAGAGCGGGGCTGACGAAGGCTTGCCAAGGGAAGGAGAAAAGCAGCGCTAGCGTCATGGTCCGGGCTAGGAAGACATTCACGGGTCCCTACTTTCCGTGTCCGCGTCTGCGAAGGCCTTGGGCCTGGTGGGAAGAGGGGCAAAGCCCCCCAAGACGAGAGCCACGATTTCGAGAAGGGGAGGCCGTAGAAGAGCTTAAAATCTCTGGGCTTTGCCCTGCGGATGAAATACAGCAGACGATGGCAATTTCGCCGCAGCTGCTTTAGGAGGTCGAGAGGCGCTCTGCGGACCCCTTAGGAAGCCTTGGAATGCCGCCACGTCGGTTTTACTGGGCCCGGGGAAGAGTTGCCGTGGGTCTTTGAGGCCAAGGCGTCCCTCGAGTTTTTCACACCTTTCCGGGCGGAATGAATTCAGTGAGGGTTGCGACTTGGGCGCTGACGGCCACAAAGCGTGAGAGCCCTTCCTGGCACGTTAGGAAGGCCGCAAGAGCAAGGGTTCAACGTTAGGCGCCTTGCAAAAGTGTTGGGGGAAAAAGGGTCCCGCAGGCCTTTAAGGTGGGGCACTTTCCGGGCGGGAGCCCTACAGCTGAGGGTGCCATTTTTCCCACCTGGGTTCTGGAAAGCCTTTTGCGAACGGCTTATGGCACCCCTTTGGAAGCGTGGCGACGGCTCACCGGGACTGAGAGCGGGGCTGACGAAGGCTTGCCAAGGGAAGGAGAAAAGCAGCGCTAGCGTCATGCATGGTCCGGGCTAGGAAGACATTCACGGGTCCCTACTTTCCGTGTCCGCGTCTGCGAAGGCCTTGGGCCTGGTGGGAAGAGGGGCAAAGCCCCCCAAGACGAGAGCCACGATTTCGAGAAGGGGAGGCCGTAGAAGAGCTTAAAATCTCTGGGCTTTGCCCTGCGGATGAAATACAGCAGACGATGGCAATTTCGCCGCAGCTGCTTTAGGAGGTCGAGAGGCGCTCTGCGGACCCCTTAGGAAGCCTTGGAATGCCGCCACGTCGGTTTTACTGGGCCCGGGGAAGAGTTGCCGTGGGTCTTTGAGGCCAAGGCGTCCCTCGAGTTTTTCACACCTTTCCGGGCGGAATGAATTCAGTGAGGGTTGCGACTTGGGCGCTGACGGCCACAAAGCGTGAGAGCCCTTCCTGGCACGTTAGGAAGGCCGCAAGAGCAAGGGTTCAACGTTAGGCGCCTTGCAAAAGTGTTGGGGGAAAAAGGGTCCCGCAGGCCTTTAAGGTGGGGCACTTTCCGGGCGGGAGCCCTACAGCTGAGGGTGCCATTTTTCCCACCTGGGTTCTGGAAAGCCTTTTGCGAACGGCTTACGGCACCCCTTTGGAAGCGTGGCGACGGCTCACCGGGACTGAGAGCGGGGCTGACGAAGGCTTGCCAAGGGAAGGAGAAAAGCAGCGCTAGCGTCATGGTCCGGGCTAGGAAGACATTCACGGGTCCCTACTTTCCGTGTCCGCGTCTGCGAAGGCCTTGGGCCTGGTGGGAAGAGGGGCAAAGCCCCCCAAGACGAGAGCCACGATTTCGAGAAGGGGAGGCCGTAGAAGAGCTTAAAATCTCTGGGCTTTGCCCTGCGGATGAAATACAGCAGACGATGGCAATTTCGCCGCAGCTGCTTTAGGAGGTCGAGAGGCGCTCTGCGGACCCCTTAGGAAGCCTTGGAATGCCGCCACGTCGGTTTTACTGGGCCCGGGGAAGAGTTGCCGTGGGTCTTTGAGGCCAAGGCGTCCCTCGAGTTTTTCACACCTTTCCGGGCGGAATGAATTCAGTGAGGGTTGCGACTTGGGCGCTGACGGCCACAAAGCGTGAGAGCCCTTCCTGGCACGTTAGGAAGGCCGCAAGAGCAAGGGTTCAACGTTAGGCGCCTTGCTAAAGTGTTGGGGGAAAAAGGGTCCCGCAGGCCTTTAAGGTGGGGCACTTTCCGGGTGGGAGCCCTACAGCTGAGGGTGCCATTTTTCCCACCTGGGTTCTGGAAAGCCTTTTGCGAACGGCTTATGGCCACCCCT